>NC_090896.1:47146799-47161799 GCF_036669925.1 Montipora capricornis
TTAGGATCGAGAGGGTAGTGGGAAATGCGTAGATTTCTCTGGTGGACACAGTAGAACGATTAACTTAACCGGCAATGGCGTCGAAAGTCATGTAACGCGAATGGCGTTTTAGTGGATCTTTGAACAAAATATACCCTTATGAAGCTCAATAATGGCAAGTCAATTGGATTTACAGGCGGTGGAATCTTAAAAGCGACGAGTAATGGACTTCGACAACAATCTATCGCCCGCCGAGCCGAAATCAAAGTGAGCTGTATTTACCTGAAGTACATGGTAATTTAGAGTTTCTTGTTTTCACGCACGCAATGAAATAGGAAGAGGTTTTCGCCTCTAAGAGCAAATATGTTGTTTGTTTCAATAAATTTTTCCCTGGAAAAGGATTCTGTGGTATTTTCTGCCTTTTTGAATTATAATACCATGTTGTGTATTGAATTTAAGGTTGAAATGTGATATGGGAGAAGTTTTTTAGTATTGCTCTGTAAGCAGGAAGGGTTCACAGGCCTGTTGGAAGCGTGCTTGAGTTTCAACAAAATGAGCCCCAAAATCAGTGAAAAATTGTGACGCTGTTGAATAATAAAGTAGCTGCTATTTCCAAAATGATGGAATTACCTGGTGATAAATAACCTCGTCTTGGAGAGTAAATTTTTGACTTAGCAGAAACAATGGTCAACCTGATAAGAGTTTGGGCGATTGTGATCTTTGATTTGACTTCGCTCATTTATTGTCAAACTTCACAGGACTTGACAGAAAAAGAAACTTACGAAAACCCGGTATCTTACCATCATTTGATACAGATGCTTCACTGTTTGGCGAGTAAACATGCCGCGGTAACTTAATCACGGCGCCCGCTGAATTCCGGCGATGTCACTTTCGATTTTGCGATTTGTTTGTGCAACCAAAAGTAGCATGGCACTACAATGATAGACAATACCAAAACAATATCGTGCACTGATAGAGCTACATATTACGTAAGGACAACTTGAATCTCCTGAAAGACAACACACAACTCAGTTGACATTTTATATGGAATAAATCGCTGTGTTACTTCACTACCACACATAATCAATGCGTGTCTATTTTTTCTAAAGAGGACAGGAATTTCTTCTTTCTGACAAATGATTAATTAATAGGCCGGTAGCCAGCTTTTTAACCTCAGAAAAGGATCTGTTTCGTCGTACGAACGTGTGTGGACCTGTGAGCCAAAGGGCCTCTGCTGGTATGACTTCTGGGTGACCCCTTAAATGGCCCCCCAACTTAAAAAAATTGTCTGGAACGGTGCACGTACCACAGGCAACCCAGTGTACCCTCACGGAGGGTCTAGTTAATATGGCGACAGAACTTGTGGTGTCAGATCAAGAAGAATGTTCTGACTCTTCCGGTCATAAAACTAGGGTTTCTTTTAATGTTGGGAAGGCAAAGCGAAGAGACGCAACCAGGACTGATAGCGATCGCTGGAGAAGAAGTTTACAAACCTGCCCTGTAGAAAGTAATGAAGCAAAGCTTGAAGGCTTGTCGTATCACTATCGAAAAAATAGATCGAAATCTCGCATTATCGAGGGATTACTATTTGTTCCAAGGCAACTTTCGGCTCCAGTTCATACAGCCTCAGTTACAATTTTTGTCTGGCAGTGGCCTTCTTCAAACTATTGTACTTGCATTTTTTTTCTTTGCGCTGAAGTTCGATACTCCCCTATTCAGATAGAGGAAGACGTTTTGAGGGCCACACCAAAATTGAAACTTTAAAAGCATCAAAATCAAACTCCAGATTTGGTGGCCTTTCCATAAAATTGACTGGTAACAATTTTCGTATAACGAGTCATCGGTAAAGGATCTTGATATTTTCATAGAAATTTTTGCCTAATTGGTCGATTTTGACTATTTTCCTCCTAATTCCTAACCTTTTATAAAGATCATGAAAGCCTTGATGACGGACTAAGATCGTGGCTCTTTAGAAATGATGACGTCATTTTATGCTATGTTACGTCATCGTGCCCGTCATCGTCCCA
The DNA here is from genome assembly GCF_036669925.1 of Montipora capricornis. NCBI lineage: Eukaryota > Metazoa > Cnidaria > Anthozoa > Scleractinia > Acroporidae > Montipora > Montipora capricornis. The sequence continues at coordinate 47,148,806 of NC_090896.1, forward strand.
TGTCATGGACTTCGAAGGAAATATTTTGGACTTGCAATAAGTCCTCCAAGCTTCTTTGCATTAACTTTCTTAAGTTTTGGGGTCCACACGAATTGCTGAAAACATGTGGAAACAGCCATAAACAAGAGACATATTGAAAACTGTTTTACAATACCTCAAAAGCCAAAATGACTTCCTGCACATTGATGTAAGCATTGAATTCCTGTTCATTTTGTGTCTTCTACAGTTTGTAAAAGAACCTGACAAAACAAAGTCACTGAGACGAGTAATTACTTCTAACATCAACAAGAAAAAGACAGAGCTCTGAGATGACTCCACCCGAGTGGATAACCTGGATGGCTGTAGGCTTGGCCGAGTCTGTTGCCATAGTAGCACTCAACCTCTGTACGATAATTGTTTTTACAAGAAACCGTAATCTCCGCAAGCGCAGTACGTACCTGATGATAAATTTGGCAGTTATAGACATGTTGGTTGGAGGAGTTGCTGTGTTTATTCTGTTCTATTGGTTTGGAGTATTCTGTAATGTATGGAGGGGGCATCTAAATGGATATTTGAAAGATTATATAGAAACAAGACTACCTAATCTTTTTCCTGGTATCTCTTTATTAAACATAGCCATTATTGCTTTAGAACGGGCATATGCGACATTTCGGCCTTTCAAGCATCGCGTGCTGAAAAAACGGGTGTATGGCCTATTAATTGTCTTTATTTGGGTTATTACGGCATTAGGTATTTCCGTAAATCTTAAATATCCTGAGAGAGTAGTTGATCTTTACTTAAAGATTGCATTTAGCTCGTTTGTACTTTTGATCATTTGTGTATCTTACTCATCCATTGTTATTAAAGTCCGTTGTGGAGCGCAGCCTCGACACCATGGTGCAGCCAGTAGAGAAAGAAAACTGACCATGACATTGTTGATTGTGACTGTTGCATCTCTTTTGGTGTACCTGCCTGCCAATACTATCGCTATTCTCCTTTATAGCGGTATATTTAAAATGCCCTTTCCAGTGGGTGATCATCTTTATTTTGCACTTTATGTTTTACTTTATGCAAACTCTCTTGTCAATCCTATATTATACGCTATCCGCATGCCAGAATACAGATCTACTTTAGCTGCACTCTTTTGCAAACGTACTGTTCGCAACCGTGAAAGGCGAGTTGAAGATTTACCTCTTAATGATTTGTAAAACATTATGAAGCGCCATTGCATTTTTCTACTTGGCTTTGCTAAATTTGAAATTTCATGATATTAACAACAGTTTTAAGTTAATGTGCATAAATTGACCTTAAATAGATGGATGAATATAGGATTCAGGAAAGTTAACAAGACAAGAGGTGCTTATTATCTTAATTAATTTACTGTATAGCTGTTATTCGTGTTTTTAGTCATCAGAGGCGCTTGCCTCAGTCATAATACATTATGAAGCGTCATGGCATTTTCTACTTGGCTTTGTTCATAAGCGTACGAGCTGGGAAGGGGGGTACCGAGAGAGAGAAACCATTACAAAATAATGCTGTTGGCGTAATTTTCAAAATTGTCAAAACTCGTGAATAAAGTTTCTAGTTAGTTACTTTTCATGAATCTCTGTGCGATTAGACGCTCGGCCAGGTGTCTGTAGGCTGCCAGGTGGTTTCTTCAGAGAGTTGGTACTTTACGTGTATCATTTATATCTGTTGTTGATTTGAAGTATCGTTGGTGCACCGAAGCTAGACGAAAAGGTAGTCAGTTCAGGCTCCCGAAAAATAACGGGCCCTCTTTTTTGTTTCTTGTTTTTAGCTGAGTTTCAGCTAAAAAGGAAGGGGGAAAGTCAAACAGTGCTAGCAAATAAATAAACAAACAAACAAACAAAGAAGTACCATTGCCCTGGTCATAACGTTTTTCTGGCCAAGGTCATGCTATACTATTTTGAGGGCGATTATGCCCACTATTTCCTGCATTCAACAATTTTAACGGTTAATATCGGAGTAAAGCGTTTTTCCATGATTTGACTGAATAAATCAATAAGACCACTTGATGACAGAGCATCTCATAATCGACAACGTTGTTAATTTGAGAAGTCCTTTATTGAGCAGGAATTGAATAAGACGTTTACAAAATGAGGAGGCCTGTTACGAGCTGGGAGTTTCCGGTTAGGAAATTCAGAGTGGAAAAACGTACTGCGCAGCTTTTCTGCGCATTTCTGGCCCTGCTTGCGGGCTCAGGTACTAATGCAAGCTGCAATGGTTCACAATGGTTGGAAAGAGCGACGGACTCTAAAAAGGCACGCGAGGCTATCACTCGGTTGATTTATTTATACTTGAGCAAGCATGAAAATTTTTCGGCATTTCACTAGTACTGTTAAGAAAACAAGTCTCTCCCTGCCTGGTGAGAGGCTCTCTTGCTTATATATTCAGTGGGTTGCTTATATGGATGCAATATGTAAAGAGTGTTTGTGGATATGTGTCTTTGCAACGAAATTTCTTGTATATCGCGGTAAAATAAAGGGTTCTGAAACCGTCTTTGGGTTAATTTTGTCCCAAAAAAGTTGATTCCCTACGAAAAACAATACACCAGCTTTTCATTAGTGACGTTAAAATGTTGCTGCTTACCGGGAATATTGGGAAAGCACACAAAGTTCGTAGTCTTTTTTTGTTTACACGATCGACGAAATTCCCACCACTTTTTCAAACTTTGGGCCTGGCACACAGTCAAAACTCGCGCACACTTATTACGTTTTTCCACTCTGAAGTTCGGAAATAGAACAACTTCAAATTCTTTCCCAGGGTGCTCTTCCCTTCGAAGATGGGAAGGACTGGAAAGGAGAAAAAAGAAAAACAAAGAACTTTTCCTAAAGCTGGCAAACTGCATTTTACGCATAAATCACTTTAGTGGGACGAATGGCAGAATCTACTCACCGCCTCGAGATCCTTTTCCCTTCCTTCCGAAGGGTAAAGTGCCCTTGGTTGAATTATGTTATGATGCTTGTTTTTATGTACATTATGAAAACGTGTTAGATGTTTAGAAGCATACGAAGTACTAAATTACATCTTTGATTATGTTTAATGCCGTATATTATAAGATAAATAAAAATACACTGCTGTAACAAACTGTTTTTCTGTTTCATGGTGTGAAATTGTCAATACTACCACACATTGCATTTTGGTGATTTATTACCTACAATGATACACGCAACTTTAGGATGTACGCGGAGAGTTTGAATAGCCTGGACATCGTCTAGTGGTCACGTGACTAATAAATACCACGACTGATAAAGACGTTGGGATTAAACGTCGAAATAGTTCACTTCCAGGAAACTTTTGTTCTGGGCCGGTCTTTTTATATTATTTCTCGTATTTCCGGAGGGAAAATATTCTCTTATTTGAGTTGTTAGCTAAAACACGTTTTTCTTTTACAGTAAAATAGTACCTCCTGAACAGATCTAATCAAATTATCGTTTAAAGATCTCTACCAAAACGCGCTGACTCAGTCAGTTTTCCGAGTGAGTGACTCAACACGTCACAACACTTACTTCCCTCCCACAGCTGATATGTAGGTTATTGCATGGATACAACAATCAGTAAACAACACCACGAGTCAATCACAGCATGCAGGCTTGCCTTTCAGTTCTCTTAAAGAGGAATCTTCTAGATAAAATGTACTGAAATTAAGTTCTTTAATTCCTACTTAAGATGTGTGAGAAATTTCCCTAACTTTGCTGTTGTAACGGCCTACTCACCTCACGTTTTTTGCGCCTGCCTTTAAGCCTGTAAATTGAGCACAAAAACATTATTTCCCCTCACGGACCTCTAGTTCAATACTGTACGTAAGTCAAGGGATTACAACCGGTGTCTGAAGACAGTAACCTACTCTCTTGATGGACTACCACATTCTCATAACTTATATTAACAGAAACTTGCGGCAAAACTTAAGAATGGTGAATCAGCAAAGGTAAACAGCACCTGTCGATAAAGACAATTTAACTCAGCGAATTAAAGCCGTGCATCCGAGGGAGGCGCGGTGGCCTCATGGTTAGTGCGCTCTTCTTTGGATCGAGCGATCCGGGTTCGAGCCCTGGCTAGGGACATTGTGTTGTCTCCTTAGGCAAGACACTTTACTCTCACAGTGTCTCTCTCCACCCAGGTGTATAAATGGGTAAAGGGCTGGGGGAATTGCTGCTGGGAGTAACCCTGCGATGGACTAGCATCTCATCCAAGGGGAAGTATTAATACTTCTATTCGCTTCATGCTACAGCAACCAGTATAAGCTCCTGTCTGATCGGCCACTTGGCTCGAACGGAGACTTTACCATGTGAAGGAAAAGTCAATAATAGTTTAGAACACGTTTTGTACGAACGTGTTCAAAGAAAAATCTTTACAAGGAAAACACCAACCTCGTTCCCAGAGTCTCTCTTCTCTGCTTTCCTTGGTCGTTGGACCAAGGGAGGCAGAGAAGAGACACCCTGGGAACGAGGTTGGCCTCCCGGAACGGCATTGAGGAAGAGATACTTCGGCCCCTAAACCATATGTTAAAAATCCCACGCCTACTCACAGCTCCAAACCGCCCTTCTCAATATAGCGTAAGAATTAGATGGCTTATATATTCAAGGCAAAACTCATTTTATCTCTCATATGGTAAGCACTGGAGTGGTAGATTACAAAGTGTGCGCACGCGCCCTGCTAAAGGTAACATACATACAGGCATGAGCTTTATTTCATCTCGAATTTCCGAGTAACTACAGGAGCTAATATCTTCGAGACATTACATTTACAGCTAAAATACATAGCATATACAGAGACCTACTAAATACATAATATTTAAAGATATATTCATTAAAAAGAAAAGCCGCTGTACAAAATGCGGCCCTGGATTCTCTTTTAAAACCAGTAAACTCATAGGTACGGGTAAAATCAGATAGCGCATTCCGCAACTTAGCTGATACGTAAGAAAAAAGAAAGCTAAGACCATAACTGGTTGTTCCAGGTTTATTGAGGAACAGAATGTAATTTCCGCGAAGATCATGCATAAGAAGGGGACGGGAGAGAAAACGTATTTTTCATATAAGCAGAAAAACCCTTTTTAATCAAGTATCAAGTATCAAGTAATACGAGGAAATTTTGAATGCGCTTATTGCATGCATAGAGATGTAGAGCTTGACTTTTGAAGTAAATGGACAGGTATTCTGCAAATATAAATATCGTTATCCTTTTATTTACATTATTATACCTTTTTTTAGACAGGAGAATTACAGCGAAATGAAAGCACAACTTTGTCGCGAATTTTCTATGATAAAAACTTGTTCAGAAATCCAAAATCTAAGTTAACATCACACACCAGGCTTACTCCTGAGTATCTGGCTAGAAATAATTTCCTCTGGCCTAGAAATCATTTCCTCAAGAGGCTAGAGTTTCACTCGGCTGCGCCTCGTGCAACTCTTACGCCTCTTTCGTGTTCTCCAAACTTCCCGCGTGCTCAATATCTGGACATACGCACAGCTGACGCATGAACTAATTGTTAAACAAGGGCTCATATCTCCGAGACATTACTACATAACATATGCGAATGCATAACTAAAGATACCATAGTTAAAGATACATTAATTAAAAAGAAAAGCGGCCCTGGATTCTCATTTTAAAACATGTAAACTCAGTGGTACGGATAAAATCAGGCAGTGCGCGTATTCCACAATATAGCTCATAACTAAGAAAAAGAACTAAGACCATAACTAGTTGTTAAACACTAGATTTATTGAGGGACAGAATATAATTTGTCTTAGAACTGTCTAAAAGTCTTGATTCTTAATTAAACAAACCCAAGTAACCTTGGATATCATCGTTCAATGAAAAACACGTAAAGCAACTGTAGGAATCACACGGTGATTCCGAAGAAGTCCGATTGTGGCCGTGAAGAAAAGGAGGCGCCTGGGTCAGCCGGAATTTTCTTACAACAGTTCGACCATGCAAAAATAATCCACAATTCCTGTTTGCAAACAAACAATCAAGAGATTCTCCATATCAAGCTTGTGTGCTAACAAACGATTTTCATCACAAAATGGCTTAAATCTTGCTTTTTAGTCTTGGAAAATAACTGCTTAGATATTACACTAGACTCCTAGAGAAGATTCGTTTCAGTAATTCTCTTGATGCATATGAGTGAAGATATCGGTCGGGAAACGACATAACCTTGTCCAACACAAGCTGTCCATAAACCAATGTCTTCACCAAACCGTGTTAGAATGAGCCAAATGTTACATGCAGTCGTTCTACAGAGATAAAAGCGAAATTAGTAAGGAGGGTCGTAGAAAACAAAAACAAAAAATCCTACGGGAACAAAAGTTTAGAACAGTCCTTAGAGCAGGTGCAAGGAAGTTGTAGCCAAAGAAAGTATTATTCAAATTAGTTGCATTGTTTGTTTGGTATAGTTGAAAGTCGACGGAGACAAACAAGTTTTGACGCTGCAAAATTCGACAACAAATCCATTTTGAAGTAGTTAAGTCCTTTTAAGAAGACTGGAAAAATATTCCCTTCTTGATTCGTAATGTGAATGTCCATTGGCATCATTAGGGCCTGACTGAAGGGAATTTCAAAAGAATAAAGAACGACCTGCAAAGAGTGACCTGTGTTTTAGACCCCCCGAGGTTTAGGGCAGGTTTGCTAAAGCAGGAGATAAATAAATATGACAACATTGAATTAGATTTAAATGATGATGCGCGAGTCGAATAATTTTTACTGGGTTGCCAGTATGGCAATCCCAGTCGGAAAGGGGATGGGATTTGTTCATTTTATTATTTTTATTATTTTTAGTTTTTTTTTCCGTGTCGGTAAAAGTCTTGCCGGTCACTCCCTTGGTAAGTGGTGTCTTTGGGCATAGAGCCTTCTGCGCGTATTTTCTTAGGGTCGAGAGGGTGGTGGAAATGCGTAGATTTCTCTGGTGGACACAGCAGAATCATTAACTTAGCCTGCAATGGCGTCGAAAGTCATGTAAAGCGAATAACGTTTTAGTGGATCCTTAAACAAAATATACCCTTATGGAGCTCAATAATGGAAAGTCAGTTGGATAAACTAGGCAGGCGGTGAAAAACCAACACCTGGAATCTCAAAAGCGACGAGTAATAGACTTCGACAACAATCTATCGGCCGTCGAGCCGAAATCAAAGTGAGCTGTATTTCTAAAATAATATTTTACCAAGTGTGCTGTTATGTAGAACACTGAAACAAAATGGAAAATTCTCTGGTAACTTATGGGTTCAACAAAGACAGAGAACGAATCGAACACCTTACGTGGTTCTGTGATCAACTCTGCGCAGTCTTCAGGTAAAAAACATAATTGGAAATGTGACAGCCAAGAATTATTTGAAAGAAAGCTTGTCGTGTATTTTGTGCTTCATTATTCAAGGAAAAGGTTCTTCATGGAAACGGTTTGATCCTGAAATTTAGTTTGTTGCGATATTGCGCATATTTGACATGATTGAGTTTTTTCTCTTCACGCACGTAATGAAATAGAAGGGGTTTTTGCCTCTAATAGCAAATATGTTGTTTGTTTCACAAAATTGTTCGCTGGAAAAGGTGGCCTTCATGAATTCATCATGTTTTATGATATGCGAGCTTAACTGGATAGTTTTTATGGCAATAGTAAAGCATTTTCTTGTCAAAATGAGGTTAGCCTCTTTCTGGTGTGTTAACTTAATTAAATCGTGAGTTTGTATTTGCCGTCTGCCGCGTAACCTTGATTTCCATTCTCAAAATTACCTTCAGAACCTACCTTTTGCTTAGAATAAGCTTTTAGAATGATGTTCTTGTTTTGCATAAAGCAAGCTAACAAAATCTGTACCTTGCTGAGTTCGCATTTGTTAGCGTTAATAGTATTTTCGGTCCAATGCTTCTGTTTTATGAGGGGTATATTGTTTTGGTCTCCCATCCAGATACTAACCCGAATAGGGAAAACTTCAGTGAACTTGTGGTGAAAAGAAGTTGTGAGGGAACTTGAAAATTATCGACATGTCAGCCCAGAAGCCAATGTTTCTTCCTTCTCTTTTTATTTGTTATTCTTTAGAGACTGGAATGCTGTAGTTCAATACCACACAATTCAGTGCCTTCTGATTTTCTGTAACACGTACCACAGGCAACCCAGTGTATGCTTCACGGAAGCATCTCGTTCAGAATAGGTTTTGAAAAACCTGCCAGCTGCAAGTTTTCAATTAGGTTAGAAACAGGAAGTTATACATATTTTTCACGCGACGACTCTATTTCGTGGTCCAAGTACCCCAAGTCGCATTGGGAGACAATTTCAGACTTGTTCTGGACAAATCCGACTTGAAATCGCCCAGTGACAAAAAATTTGTCTAGAAAGCTACAGTCGCACTTGAGAACAATATCTGTGAACAAAACATCACGCCTGATGTCACTTGAAGATGCTTTAGCTAGAGTTTGGGAAGATTCTAACGAAGAAATGGGAAGTTTTGACAACTCGGAATCCGATGGAAGTTAAGCTTGCTGTTTTCATCCACAAAACCGCGACACGAAGGATCTCATAATATGTTACCACAAGAGAAAATGAGGGGACAGAGAAGGAGGCTCCCGGTCCAGCCCTTGGGATATGTCATGTCCACGAAAGTTATTTTTAGACGAGCGGAAGTCTTCCGAGACGTCCGCATGCAGGCCAACCTCGGTCCGATGTTTGAAAGAAAATATATATTCATAAGCCTTCCACGTGTCTACTCATTTTCTCTTGGTTACCAAGAAGAATTCTTTCTATAATTGTTTTCTCCTTTTTCCTGGTTCTTCAGCAGCAGGAAAATATCAATTTAATGCTATGCTGCCTGTTATTTATGCAGAATTTACGTGCACAAAACTTGCTATTAACTCGATTTATTCGCCGTCAACGAAATCGTTATCGAAGACGAGCACCGTATTATTGGACTCTTCCGCGTCCAGTCGAATCGTGATCGGACAATACCAGGGGACTACTTTCAAGAACTCTGCTACATATCACCTGTCAAATCATTTCCGAAACAAAACACCCTCGCTTTTGTTTTCCAAGATTTATCTCAGTTTGGCCTACTTCAGAGGTAGTCGACGGCATCTTTGAAGTTTGTCCGTCTGCAACCAAATTTTGTCCTTTGGTGAACAAGCTGGTCGCACTTCTGGCACTTGGTTTGGCTTAACTGCAGAATACCCTGCCACTCGAATAACGTTCTGCGTAGCTGGCTACGCGGTATGCAGAAACTAATAAATTCAAGTTGAAGTATGTAATTTATTCAAACGTGTTCCAAACTAAAATGTGTTTTTCCAAAATTGGTGTTTTTTCGTTAAAAACAGGGGTAATCTGTCGAAGAGTTAACTGGAGTCAGAGGAAAACTATGTATCTTTAAGGACAATTTATTTTTTTAGTCGTAAAACCCTTTTTTTCAACAATTCATTTAAAGGGTTAGTGATATTAAGTAAAATTAAGCGTAAGCGGAGAAGGCATCAAAACTGGGTGCTCATTATTTCCCGAGTTTGTATTTTTATGATAGAAGCTCGAAAATCACTGTGCAAATAAATTCAAGTTGAAGTATGTAATTTATTCAAAACAGTATTTCTCGTTCTTAAAGCGTGACTCGCGAATTAAGTAGTGATCAATTGTGAATTTTACGGTTAGATTAAGTACAGTTTTCACGAGATCGTGTCAAGAAAATAGCGCTCGTTGCAGTGATTAGGTCTAAGCACTCTTTAACATTTTCGCTTTCAATTTATGGTTTGGATAACTACACTTTGCACGAGATCGTGTGAAGAAAATAGCACTCGTTTATTGATTAAGCCTAAGGCTCATTTCAGTCATTAGGCCTAAGCACGCATTTAACTTTGCGTACGCGTACCGCGTAGTCAGGTAATTAATATACCTCGCCATCCTGTATTTCATTCTTTCCGCGTACCGTGTAGCCAGCTACTTAAGATACTTTGCCACCTTAAATTCATTTTTTCCGCGTACCGCGTAGCCAGCCCTTTACAGTAACGGGCTCGATGTGGCGGGGTTTTCTGCAGTTGCTCCATTGGTTTTTCGTTGTGATGACAGATTTTTGACATAAGTAAACACTTTTGTCCTCTAGTGCGACTTGGTGTGACTCACGTTCTCGTGCGCATTTGCGGTTTGACTGCGGCCCAAAGTTAATGATTACATAAGGTTGTTAAAGCCTGCCTTTTCAACGAAAAAAGGCGAACAGAAGGTCCTCTCATCAAAACTGTCCAAGCCGTAAAGCTATCTCTGACTCAACTACATGCAGGTAAGAGGTTTTGAATTTTAATTAATTCTACGACAGAATTAATATTTTTGGCGAAGCGTAAATTATATCCAACAGAAAAATCTCAATAATTTCCCCAAAAATTACTCTGGACATCCAAAGGAACAAGCCTTTTGTCTTTTAAAACCTGGATTTTTGGCCAGTTATCAAGCCTTGGTTTACCATTCATTCTACAGGTGTAACCTGTTAGGTAAGAGTATTCAGTCATACAGAGAGTCCATGTTTATCAAATTTCATATACAGAAGTCTGAACTATATTTTCGTTTTGCTGTAGGGGGCATACAAAACGTCTTCAAGTGGCTTTTCAAGTAAGTACCAGTTATTTATATTTATTCTTTTTCTGCAAAGTAAAAGCAAATTTCCTTATATTTAAATCTCAGCCGGTGAGAACCAACTGTCCGCTTTGGCAACCCGGAACTCCTCGAATTTGACGAAAGACTTTGGAAAACAGTAAACGACTTCCGCCTAAAGCTACTTTATACCACATCTTCTAATTCTAGAAGAATAGTTATAAGTTTAAGTCAATTAATACTAGTTATTTTCAAGCACTTCTTACAATGATTTTTTAGCGTTTTATTCAACAGTAAATATCTCCAGTACAGGTGAACTTTCTTATTTTGAACTCGAGTATTTCGAATTCTCGGCTCTGGCTTACTAATTTATGTTCATTTTCCTTGGTTTTGCCCCTATTTTTTGAATCGTTTTCGTTCTTAATTAACCAAGCCAAATTACCGGAGGCTTGGAAACTGAATATTTAGTTTTGGATTAAATAAGGCTGTCCCAGCCTCTGTTCACCCTCTATATTGCAATGTTTTTGTTGTTTAGGCAACCCCCTTTTTATTTTTCTTTTACCGTCGTCCGACCGACCCGAATTTTTGGCATTTTCAAAAAAATAATTATGTAGTTAAAGCATTTTTTCAATTTAAATAGTTAATTCCTTTTAATCTGAAAAATGAGCGTAGTAACGCATCGCAACGCGGAAGTTTTTCAGTGAGGTTTCAGAACAAAGGAAGACCGACATACGATATATGAGACTTTTGGGCTCCAAAGTAAAGGAGAAAATAGCGAAAATCTCTCATTTTTAGGCTAAGAAACCTACCGAAACGCTAGGCAGACTAGTAAGGATAATCGTTCTTTTTTTTTTTTTTCAAAATACTTTTCACTCAAACTATACACGACGAGGCAATTAAAATCTAAGTTTTCTTTATATCTTAAATTAATACACTAGTTATTGTCAAAAATAAAAACCATTTTTATCAACCCAATGCATGTCCAAACCCGACCCAAAAACCCGAGACTCTTACAAATGCCACGTGTAATCGCAGACGTCTTACAAACGCCTTGCGTAGGTTAAAACAGACTTGTGTATAGAAACTCTCGAACAAAGTTGGATTCCACATGCAACATCGTTGGGTGTAAATGTTGAGGTAGTGACAAAACACTATCCAACATTTCTTTACGAAACTGATTCAAGTTCAAGTTGGCGCTAAATTTATAAATATGACGCTAACACTGAAACGGAAACCGCTCGTAGCGCTTGTGTTACTGGAGCTGTTTGAGGACGGAAATGACGGTTCAAACGAGGAAAATCCAAAATGTGATTAAGAGAACGTGTACATTGGGGTTGTTCACTGCAAAATACATCGGCGTTTAGGAGATGATGATAACAGAGCAATAGTGATTAGGGGACTAAAAGTCCCCCTAAGACATGGCCTTGCTTCATACTCGCTGATCAATGTTTCTGGCTGTTGATCCTTGTCCGCCATCTTTGTTGCAAATAATGCTAGAAGCCTAGGCTTGAAAATAAAATAGCGATTCGTGATTGGCTAGCAGCGCAAACGTGACTCCATTCAGAACACAACTTTGTTGGAAGAGCGGCCAAACACTGCAACATTGTTGTGTCGAGCAGAATTGTTGGTCGCAATGTTTGATCAAAAGCAAACTCTATCCAACACTTGATCGAGCAAAAAATGTTAGACGAATATCATCCAACATGGGTGGCCAAACGGTCGAACAATGTTGGATCGAGCAAAGTTGGAGTGTTGAATCCAACTTTGTTCGATAGTTTGGCCAGGGCTTTAAAGCCATGCAGTGTGTAAGACGTCTTACAAAATCCTTTTAGAAAATCGGCGTACGCAATGCGAGTTGTGCTTGTGATAAGGGTTAACACTGCCCAGTTTAAAAGTCATAAGGCACTTTTAAGAGTATCATGTTACACGCACATTTTGTAAGGTTCTAAAATGACACGAGGCGTTCTTACAAACACCCATAACATACTGCGCGCAGAACCACTTACCCACGGCATCGGAAAGGGGTTTGTAAGCAGTCTCATCTACGCTTTTAACTGTGTCTCATGGTTCTTTTCCAAGGCATGACCGTAAGACGTACGTTGCGTTATCCACATCCAGGGTAGACAAGACTTGTTACTGGGTTGCCAGTATGGCAAACCCAGTCGGGATCTGCGTTTCATTTGTTTGTTTTATTTTATTTATTAATTTTTTTCCGTGTCGGTAAAAGTCTTGCCTGTCACTCCCCTGCTAAGTGGTGTCTTTGTGCATAGAGCCTTCTGCTCGTATTTTCTTAGGATAGAGAGGGAAGTGGAAATGCGTAGATTTCTCTGGTGGACACAGTAGAATGATAAACTTAACCGGCAATGGCGTCGAAAGTCATGTAACGCGAATGGCGTTTACAAAATATACCCTCATGAAGCTCAATAATGGCAAGTCATTTGGATACTG
>NC_090896.1:47166799-47169299 GCF_036669925.1 Montipora capricornis
ATTATGAAGCGTCAGGCAATTTTCTACTTGTCTTTGTTCATAAGCGTACGAGCTGGGAAGGGGGGGGGGGGGACCGAGGGGGGGTTACAGGCCCCCCAGTTGCGGGAATTAGGTAATTTTTCGGGCAAAAAGCTCATGATTCGGGCAACGACACTTGAGAACACACATTACAAAATAATGCTGTTGGCGTAATTTCCAAAATTGTCAAAACTCGTCAATAAAGTTTCTAGTTAGTTACTTTTCATGAATCTCTGTGCGATTAGACGCTCGGCCAGGTGTCTGTAGGCTGTCAGGTGGTTTCTTCAGAGAGTTGGTACTTTACGTGTATCATTACTCATGCGCAGTAAGCGCATGAGGTATAAAATACCCTCCGTTTCTTGTTTTCCGTGTCATATTAGTGCATGCAAATTTATGCTTGCATACATTTACATGACTGTAACTTGGGGCGCGGGGTAGGGGATTATTCAAAACAATTAATAGCTGCTGAAAAATGTATTGTTGAGTCAGAAAAATTAATAGAAAGACTGGAAAAGAAGTATTAGAGTCTTAAAATGTATGTATGCTTGGAATATCAGTCCATTTTGCATGACAAAATAAACAGTGCGTGTTTGAAGTAATCAACCATCCCTCTCATGTTTCAAGCCCTTAAGTAGACTTGCCACAATTCCACCTCACGAGAACATCCCGGGAGAAAATGTTTTGGCGAGCGAAGGGTGATTTTTTGGACGCGAATCTACACGAGACGAAGGACTTTTGAAAGTCTAGCCCTTAAGATGTGTCATTCTCTCTTGGATGTGCATGGTCGCGCCCGAATCATCGCATCTTAAAGTGCCCCTGTGATGAAAAAAACCACTTCCTTTTTTCCTTCAGATTTGTTTGCTTAACGCCTGACTGGCAAAACTTTGAGCTTTGATTTTTATCCAAAGGCCGTTTACTTTGAGTGTAAGTTTTGGATTTCACGGTCCGCCATTACTCATGTTCAAAACTGACCGATTGGACCTCAGACGGTTGGATCCAGGGAAAAGTGACGTCAGAGGCTCACTAGCTTAAAATTTCAGCGTGTGAACGCAGCTTATTATATATGCAAAGCGTGAGTTTAAAAGTCTGAAAGCCCAAAACCCCCCTGCTGCATATTAATTCTGCGGCGTACTCACGTATTGCATTCTTAAACTAATGAGCCTTTGACGTCATTTTCTCCTCGATCCAGCTCTCTCAAGAACATAATGTTAGTAATGGCGGACCATTAAATAGGAAAATTACAGTTAAAATAAAGAGGTGTCTTTTTGAAATCAAGGCTTAAAACGTGGGTCACTTAATGTTTTGTTAACATAGTTTTGAAATCCAAAGAAAAATATGAATTGATTTTTTGGTCACAGGGGCACTTTAACTGTTCAAACTTTGTGATTGTAGTCGCGGTCGTATACGGCCCAGGTCGTACGGATCGAGCTGTTAGAATAAATCTTTTTCGATTGTGGAGCCAAAGGTAAGTTGTTGACATTAAAGACAAAATTATATATATTTTTTTCTAATTTGTTTTACAAATAAACACTTTGCACGAGAGCGGGGATCGACATAAAGGTCATTCAAACTGATCTCCATCAACATGCCGGTCATCTCAGCTCCTTGTGATCTTTATGAACCTTAGAGGAGCTTTGAGCGAAACTGAAAGGCCGTTTACACGACAGAAAAATTTGGGTACGGACCCATAACTTTTGTAAAGAAACACTGGAGTTTCTACTGGAACCATAGGCGCCTATGGCCCTGTAGATACTCCAGTGTTTCTTTAAAAAAGTTATGGGTCCGTACCACTTTTTTGACGGATCCGGACCCAAATCTTTCTGTCGTGTAAACGGCCTTTGAGAATACCTGAGAAAAACTGATCCGACTTTTAGCAATCTGAACTGTTCTTAGAGCTACTGCATGGGACGAAGTCAAAATGGGGAATTCTTTCAACAATACAGACTAGTCATTGATATGCATTTTGTTTATTTGGTGGCAAAGGAATTTAGTGATGCTTCAAGGGGAAATTCTGGTTTTCTGTCTTACTAAAATGATCGTAAGCATTTACTTGTCTATTGCTTCTAAATTACGCGAAAACAGTTAAAGGCAGTTCATAACGATACCTTGAGCAGCACTTATACTACTAATATGGCTTTTGTCCACTGTTTTGGCGTTGGCTTTGTAGCGATACTTGCCCACATTGTAAACATCATTCATACATACATGACATAGCATAACAGGCCGCGTTGCATTATAGGGCGATTTTAAGGAAAGTGTTTGAATTGATACGTAGCTTATGGTTTTCAGAGGTTTTAGCCGAGTTTTCGATTAAATTATCTTCCAATGCTATTCTTAGATTGTCTGGTGTGTTGTAAATTACGCAAGTGATATATCCTATACGCATCTGATAACAACTGATAACAACTTATAACAGTTGATTGGTAAGTAGGTAGGTAGGTGAAGCAACTTCTCTCAAATAGATTCTTGTAACACCTATATA
>NC_090896.1:47184299-47191799 GCF_036669925.1 Montipora capricornis
CATCCGAGTGCATTACATGGATGATGACTTTAGGCTTGGCCGAGTCTGTTGCCATAGTAACACTCAACCTCTGTACGATAATTGTTTTTACAAGAAACCGTAATCTCCGCAAGCGCAGTACGTACCTGATGATAAATTTGGCAGTTACAGATATGTTGGTTGGAGGAATTGCTGCCTATATCCTGTTCTATGGGCCTGCAGTAGACTGTAATGTATGGAGGGAGCATCTAAATGACCGTTTGCCATTTGACATAGAAACAAGACTACTTATTTTTTTTCCTTTTATGTCTTTACTAAACATAGCCCTTATTGCTTTAGAACGGGCATATGCGACATTTCGGCCTTTCAAGCATCGCGTGCTAAAAAAACGGGTGTATGGCCTATTAATTGTCTTTGTTTGGGTTATTACGGCATTGAGTATTTTCTTAAATCTTAAATATCCTGTAGAGGGAGTCACGGATCTTTACTTAAAGATTGCATTTGGCTCGTTTCCACTTTTGATCATTTGTGTATCTTACTCATCCATTGTTATTAAAGTCCGTTGTGGAGCGCATCCTCAACACCATGGTGCAGCCAGTAGAGAAAGAAAACTGACCATGACATTGTTGATTGTGACTGTTGCATCTCTTTTGGTGTTCCTGCCAGCATTTTTTTTCAGTATTCTCCTTTATAGCGGTAAATTTAAAATTGCCTTTCCAGTGGGTGGACTTCTTTATTATGCAATTTTTATTTTACTTTGTGCAAACTCTCTTGTCAATCCTATATTATACGCTATCCGCATGCCAGAATACAGATCTACTTTATCTGCACTCTTTCGCAAACCTACTCTTCGTAACCGTGAAAGGCGAGTTGTAGATTTACCTCTTCGTGTCTTGTAAAACATTATGAAGCGCCATTGCATTTTTCTACTTGGCTTTGCTATTTTGAAATTTCATGATATTAACAACAGTTTTGAGTTAATGTGCATAAATTGTAACAAGGAAATGAAATTATTATCTTCGTAAGAAAGTTTGACCTTAAATAGATGGATGAATATAGGATTCAGGAAAGTTAACAAGACAACAGGTGCTTATTATCATAATTAATTTACTGTATAGCTGTTATTCGTGTTTTTAGTCACCAGAGGCACTTGCCTCAGTCATAATACATTATGAAGCGTCATGGCATTTTCTAGTTGGCTTTGTTTATAAGCGTACGAGCTGGGAAGGGGGGTACCGAGAGAGAGAAACCATTACAAAATAATGCTGTTGGTGTAATTTCCAAAATTGTCAAAACTCGTGAATAAAGTTTCTAGTTAGTTACTTTTCATGAATTTCTGTGTGATTAGACGCTCGGCTAGGTGTCTGTAGGCTGTCAGGTGGTTTCTTCAGAGAGTTTGTACTTTACGTGTATCATTTATATCTGTTGTTGATTTGAAGTATCGTTGATGCACCGAAGCAAGACGAAAAGGTAGTCAGTTCAGGCTCCCGAAAAATAACGGGCCCTCTTTTTTGTTTCTTGTTTTTAGCTGACTTTCAGCTAAAAAGGAAGGGGGAAAGTCAATCAGTGCTAGCAAATAAATAAACAAACAAACAAAGAAGTACCATTGCCTTGGTCATAACGTTTCTCTGGCCAAGGCCCTGGTCATGCTATACTATTTTGAGGGCGATTATGCCCACTATTTCCTGCATTCAACAATTTTAACGGTTAATATCGGAGCAAAGCGTTTTTCCATGATTTGACTGAATAAATCAATAAGACCGCTTGATGACAGAGCATCTCGTAATCGACAACGTTGTTAATTTGAGAAGTCCTTTATTGAGCAGGAATTGAATAAGACGTTTACAAAATGAGGAGGCCTGTTACGAGCTGGGAGTCTCCGGTTAGGAAATTCAGAGTGGAAAAACGTACTGCGCAGCTTTTCTGCGCATTTCTGGCCCTGCTTGCGGGCTCAGGTACTAATGCAAGCTGCAATGGTTCACCATGGTTGGAAAGAGCGACGGACTCTAGAAAGGCACGCGAGGCTATCACTCGGTTGATTTATTTATACTTGAGCAAGCATGAAATTTTTTCGGCATTTCACTGTTAAGAAAACAAGTCCTCCCCTGCCTGGTGAGAGGCTCTCTTGCTTATATATTCAGTGGGTTGCTTATATGGATGCAATATGTAAAGAGTGTTTGTGGATATGTGTCTTTGCAACGAAATTTCTTGTATATCGCGGTAAAATAAAGGGTTCTGAAACCGTCTTTAGGTTAATTTTGTCCCAAAAAAGTTGATTCCCTACGAAAAACAATACACCAGCTTTTCATTAGTGACGTTAAAATGTTGCTGCTTACCGGGAATATTGGGAAAGCAAACAAAGTTCGTAGCCTTTTTTTGTTTACACGATCGACGAAATTCCCACCACTTTTTCAAACTTTGGGCCTGGCGCACAGTCAAAATTCTTCCCCAGGGCGCTCCTCCCTTCGAAGATGAGACGGACTGGAAAGGTTCACAAGAAAAAGAAAGAACTTTTCCCAAAGCTGGCAAACTGCATTTTACGCATAGATCACATTACTGGGACGAATGGCAGAATCTACTCACCGACTCGAGATCCTTTTCCCTTCCTTCCGAAGGGTAAAGTGCCCTTGGTTGAATTATGCTATGATACTTGTTTTTATGTACATTATGAAAACGTGTTAGATGTTTAGAAGCATACGAAGTACTAAATTACATCTTTGATTATGTTTAATGTCGTATATTATAAGATAAATAAAAATACATTGCTGTAAAAAACTGTTTTTCTGTTTCATGGCGTGAAATTGTCAATACTACCACACATTGCCTTTTTGCTGATTTATTACCTACAATGATACACGCAACGTTAGGATGTACGCGGCGAGTTTGGAGAGCAAGAGAGAGATAGCCTGAACATGGTCTAGTGGTCTCTTGACTAATAAATTCCACGAGTGATAAACACGTTGGGATTAAACGTCGAAATACTTCATTTCCAAGAAATTTTTGTTCTGAGCAGGTCTTTTTATATTATTTCTCGTATTTCCGGAGGGAAAATATTCTCTTTTTTCAGTTGTTAGCTAAAAAACCTTTTTACAGTAACATAGTACCTCCTGAGCAGATCTAATCAAATTATCGTGGAAAGATCTATACCAAAACGCGCGGACTCAGTCAGTTTTCCGCGTGAGTGACTCAACACGTCACAACACTTATTTCCCTCCCACAGCTGATATGTAGGTTATTGCATGGATACAACAATCAGAAAACAACACTACGAGTCAATCACAGCATGCAGGCTTGCCTTTCAGTTCTCTTAAAGAGGAATCTTCTAGCTAAAATGTACTGAAATTAAGTTCTTTAATTCCTACTTAAGATGTGTGAGAAATTTCCCTAACTTTGCTGTTGTAACGGCCTACTCACGTTTTTTGCGCGTGCCTTTAAGCCTGTAAATTGGCCACAAAAACATTATTTCCCCTCATGGACCTCTAGTTCAATACTGTACGTAAGTCAAGGGATTACAACCGGTGTCTGAAGGTAGTAACCTACTCTCTTGATGGACTACCACATTCTCATAACTTATATTAACAGAAACTTACGGCAAAACTTAAGAAGAATTTGTTTTTTGGGCTATATCAAAGAGTTAATTCTCGTCTTTGTATCTTTGTAGACACCCAGTTGATTATAAAATATCATTTTATAGTTCTTCCAGCACTAGCGTTGTATTGTGTGTTAATCCGGCCTCGTGCAAAGTTTGTGTTACCCCAATAGCGGTTTCCTTGGAAACGTTGTCAAAATAAAATAGCAAGACGGTGAATCAGCAAAGGTAAACAGCACCTGTCAATAAAGACAATTTAAGTCAGCGAATTAAAGCCGTGCATCCGAGGGAGGCGCGGTGGCCTCATGGTTAGTGCGCTCCTCTTTGGATCGAGCGATCCGGGTTCAAGCCCTGGCTAGGGACATTGTGTTGTCTCCTTAGGCAAGACACTTTAATCTCACAGTGTCTCTCTCCACCCAGGTGTATAAATGGGTAAAGGGCTGGGGGAATTCCTGCTGCGATGGACTAGCATCTCATCCAGGGGGAAGTAGAAATACTCCTATTCGCTTCATGCTACAGCAACCAGGATAAGCTCCTGTCTGATCGGCCACTTGGCTCGAATGCAGACTTGACCATGTGAAGGAAAAGTCAATAATAGTTTAGAACACGTTTTGTATAAACGTGTTCAAAAAAATCTTTACAAGGAATACACTGAGGATATCAGCATTCAATAAAACGCACTGACGTGGCCAGTGTATGGAGCATTACAAAATTGCTTACTAATGAGAAGCTCTGTGATGAGGTACCATTACAATAGAGCTTCCAATAGCCCATTTCCGAGTTCATGTCTGCCTCCTGTTCAAAGCGAGTCTAAGTGGAAAGTTTTTCTTATGAAAATTAGTTTTTATTCATATGTAAAGTAGAACTAATTACCATAATAAAAACTTCGCACTTAGACTCGCTTTGAACAGGAGGCAGACATGAACTCGGAAATGGCCTAATCTGGGGACGAAACCTTAGTGTGCAACCTAGACTGTGAACAGGACCCGACAAGAAAAAGAAATTTTAATGTTGTTAAAACAAACAATAACATTTGCTCCACATATCAGTATGAAGACTATGTGCTAAGTATAAAATACTTACCCCTTGTTCTTTTACTTTTGGCTTTTCACGTAACTGTCAGTGACAAAATAAATGAATCATGTTATACTTCTTATGTTTGTGATATACTGCAGGAGTAACAAGTTCATGTAATGTCTGCTGTTTGGGCTCATTATGCATTCCTCCTCCATGAAAACTAGACTACGAGTAGTCCCTCTTTCGCTCAATACGTCATACTTGACTTGAACGAAAACGGCGAGAACAAAATGACGTCGATCCACACATAATCCTCCCTTTCGCGCACTGCTCACCCCCAGGATTTCGCCTCGCGGCTCTCTTCGCGGGGGAGGGCAGGCCAGAACAGAGGGCTCGTGGGTAGGGGTTTTCACTGATTTTTCTCTCTGAGGTAAGACCATTTGAATTTTTATCTTGGCTCGCGGTGGGCCTGTTTTTGATATCGCGCTTGCCATGCATATGTGTCTTTGAAAGTATGGAGGACATCTGCATGTCAATAGTACTTATCTTAAAAAAAACTAATTGAGGAAATTATTTACACATTAAAAAAAAGTTAAAATCATTTACAGTTTAATTAATAATGTATCGAAGAGTGGAAAGACAAACTTGATCAAAAGCATGTCATAGGTGCTGCGGCATTAGACCTTAGCAAGGCATTCGACTAAATCGCTCACGATCTTATATTGGAAAAGCTTAGATTTTACGGACTGGGTGGAATATCATGGTCACTCCTTCAGAGCTACCTCTCACACCGCTACCAACGATTCTCAAACTCATTAATAATTCATAAGCCAAAAACAAAAGAAATCACTACCGTGAAGGAAGTTTGGATACGTGGTCTTAAGTAGCATAAAATTTCGCCAACTTTGATCCCAAATATCTCTTAAAATACTCATTCCTTTAATTTGAGAAGCAATATCAAACACTCGAAAGAGTGTTTCATCAGATATCCAACCACCTCGAAATCGGTTAAAAAACTCGGCCTTCGGCCTCGTTTTTCAACTCGCTTCTCGGTGTTTGGATATCCGATGAAACACTCCTTCTCGTGTTTGATATATTACGTCAAACTGGGAAACAGTTTTTCTTCGTGGAAGGTCTTTCGTAGTGGTTTACCTCAGGGGTCAATTTGGGACCGCTTCTTTTTAACATTTTTGTGAATGATTTGGCCTATGCTATAAACGAGAGCAGGTTACACTGTATTAAGCTTTGCAGACGACACCAACTTATATGCTTCAAACGAATGTCCCCGCGTAGTAGAAAACTTGCTCAATCAAGATCTGTTTCATGCAAGCTCGTGGTTCAAACAAAACGGAATGATCCCTAACCCGACAAAATATAACGCCATGGTGTTAGGAAATGCAAATCAGCATAACATCAGCATCGATTGTTTGGGTAAACAAATTCCAGTATCCAAGGAGATAAAACTACCGTGGGCATAACTTTAGAAGAAAAACTGAAATTTGATTTACATATTGCGGACATATGTTGCAAGGTGGGGAGCCAAATAAGCGCTCTAAGCAGGTTAAAGAACATTCTACCTTGTAAAAGCCCCATCAAGCTTCAATAATTTTATAACTGAGAAGAGAACAGCGTACACAGCGTACAGCCTTCGGGGAAATTTTAATCTCTCTATACCTAAGGTGAACACAACCAGATACGCTATGCTGCAGCAAAGCACTGGAACACACTACCTCGAGATAATCATTCCATGGCAGATTCAAAAGACTTTTTGAACTGACCATCTCTCGCCTCTGTCTGAGACAAGACCAGACACGCAGGGTTCTTACGTTACGTTTATGCCTATAAAATCAACTGAAATGTCAATCGCTGGTACAAAAAAAGAAAAAGAAAAAAAAAAACCAGCATGTTCATTTTTTTTGGTAGGCTAGGTATCGAAGAGCCAGAACATTTGCGCATGCGCTGACGGAATGTTTGAACAAGAGAGAAAAACGCAGTACCTCCAGACACCGGCGCTGGAGCGTCGTGCCAAACGAGTCATCCCGGGATTTCGGCCCGTGCGATCGCTTTTGACGCAGTTGGCCCTTCGCTGCTTTCTGCTACCGACCTTGCCTCCCGGTACGGCATTAAGGGAGAGATAGGTCGGCCCCTAAACCATATATGTGACAAATCCCACGCCTACTCACAGCTCCAAACCGCCCTTGTCAATATAGCGTAAGAATTAGACGCCTTATATATTCAAGAGAAAAGTCATTTTATCTGTCATATGGTAAGCACTGGAGTCGCAGATTACCAAGTGTGCGCATGCGCCCTCCTAAAGGTAACATACATACAGTCAAGCTTTTTCCGAATAACTACAGGAGCTAATATCTTCGAGACATTACATTTACAACTAAAATAGATAGCATATACAGATACCTACTAAATACATAATATTTAAAGATATATTCATTAAAAAGAAAAGCCGCTGCACAAAATGCGGCCCTGGATTCTCTTTTAAAACCAGGAAACTCATAGGTACGGATAAAATCAGGAAGCGCATTCCGCAACTTAGCTGATACGTAAGAAAAAAGAGAACTAAGACCATAACTGGTTGTTCCAGGTTTATTGAGGAACAGAATGTAATTTCCGCGAAGATCATGGCATAAGAAGGGGACGGGAGAGAAAACATATCTTTAATATAATCAGAAAACCCTTTTTTCAAAACAAAAAGCAAAAAAAAAAAAAACAAAAAAAAGAAACCACATACTTTTATCAAGAAATACGAGGAAATTTTGAATGCGCTTATTGCATAGAGATGTCGAGTTTGACTTTCTTAGTAAGAGGACAGGTAATCTGCAAATATGAATATCGTTATTCTCTTATTTACATTATTATACCGTTTCTTTGACACGAGAATTACAGCGAAATGAAAGCAC
>NC_090896.1:47196799-47199299 GCF_036669925.1 Montipora capricornis
CTAACCACTGTGCTGCACTGCCTCCTATGTCACGTTGTCTCACTAACCTTTTTA
Organism: Montipora capricornis; assembly: GCF_036669925.1. Lineage (NCBI taxonomy): Eukaryota > Metazoa > Cnidaria > Anthozoa > Scleractinia > Acroporidae > Montipora > Montipora capricornis. Next base: position 47,196,854 of record NC_090896.1, read on the forward strand.
CCAGTCTTTTTGCTCGTCCCGTTCCGTTGCAATGACTCGGATGGTCCGGATGTAGTACACGTGTGTAACCAACGAAGTTATTTAGGGTGGTTAGTATACACTTAATGTATGGTCTTGAGGGAAACAGTTGGTTTTCCCGAGAGTCCTGATGTTTCCCGAGACGAAGTCGAGGGAAACATCAGGACTCGAGGATATCATCGGTCAACAAAAAACACTTAAAAGAAAGTGTAGGAATCACACGGGGATTCCGAAGGAGTCGGATTGTGGCCGTGAAGAAAAGGAGGCGCCTGGGTCAGCCGGAATTTTCTTACAGTTCGACCATGCAAAAATAATCCACAATTCCTGTTTGCAAACAAACAATCAAGAGATTCTCCATGTCGAGCTTGTGCAGGGGCACCCAACGATCAATTTGTTGTAAAATGTATTATTATACCCCAGTTAATGAAAATAAATGTTATTAAGGCATTTTCAGGTGTTTTTCGGTGTTGCAAGACACACAAGAAATTTCCCAGCCAGCTAGATAAAATTGGTTGGTTTCCCAGCCAGCTGATCAAATAAATTTCCCAGCCAGGAATTCCGCGCGCTTTCAAATCCCTCGATCCGAAACGACCGAACAAAAGCAACAAAACCGGGACAAAACAGGTTTTTTTCCGCAAGCGCAATCACTCTGACCAGCCGTCGTATGTTTGTGACTACTGTGTGGGAGATGGAAGGGGTGCTTTTTTTTTTTTTTTTTTTTTTTTAGTCGTCCTCAGTCTTCAGAGTTTCTACAGCCAGCTCGGGTTGAAATGCTAGAAAAAAGTCCGTAATTCCCAGGCAAAACCTCTATCAATAACAAAATTTCCCACCCAGGTCATCGAAACACCTGTATTTTTGCCAGCCAGCAAGATTCCTCTGGGGAACAGATAATGTGAGGAACAGATTCGTTGGGTGCCCCTGCTTGTGTGCTAAACAAACGATTTTCATCACAAAATGGTTTAAATCTTGCTTTTTAGTCTTGGAAAATAGCTGCTTAGATATTACATTAGACTCCTATAAAAGATTCGTTTAATTCTCTTGATGCATATGAGTAAAGATATCGGTCGGGAAACGATATAACCTTGTCCAACACAAGCTGGCCATAAACCAAAGTCTTCACCAAACCGGTTTAGAATGAATCAAATGTTACATGCAATCGTTCTACAGAGATAAAACCGAAATTAGGAATTAGGTAGGTCGTAGAAAACAAAAACAAATAATCCTAGTTTAGAACATTCCTTAGAGCAGGTGTAAGGAAGTCGTAGCCAAAGAAAATATTATTCCAATTAATTGCATTGTTTGTTTGGTATAGTCCATAGTCGACGGAGACAAACAAGTCTTTTTAAGAAGACTGGAAAAATATTTCCTTCTTGATTCGTAATGTGAGTGTCCATTGCCACAATTAAGGCCTGACTGAAGGGAATCTGTGTTTTAGACCCCCCGTAGTTTAGCGCCAGGTTTGCTAACTGAGGAGATAAATATGACAACATTGAATTAGATTTAAATGATGATGCAGAAGTCGAATAATTTTTCAAAATAGGTTTTTTTATGACCTGCCAGCTGCAAGTTTTCAATTAGGTTAGAAACAGGAAGTTATACATATTTGTCACGCGACGGCTCTATTTCGTGGTCCAAGTACCTTTCGCATTCTCCTGCGCTGCGGTCCAAAGTTAATTATCACATAAGGCTGTTAATTAAAGCCTGCCTTTTCAACGAAAAAAGGCGAACAGAAGATCCTCTCATCAAAACTGTCCAAGCCTTAAACCTATCTCTGACTCAACTACATGCAGGTTAGAGGTTTTGAAGTTTAATTAATTCTGCGACAGTATTAAGATTTTTGGCGAAGCGTAAATTATATCCAACAGAAAAATTCGATTACTTCAATCTCAATAATTTCGCCAAAAATTACCGTGACTGTGGACATCCAAAGGAATAAGCCTTTTGTCTTTTAAAACCCGGATTTTTGGCCAGTTATTTGTGTGAGAAACAAATGATGGACAAGGATTGCACGAATTGCTGTAAACACATATTTTGACATCGGCTCAGTCTGCAAGATTTGTAACTTATTTTACAGGCTTAGATTACGCAAAGCCTGGAAATTCACTTAACTTTGACTCCGAAAGAGCATTTTGACAGAATTCAGTTATTATCGATTTTACATCTAATGATAAAAAACAAGCGAAAAGAGTTTGACACAACGTTTCGATGACTCCATGTCATCATTAATATGGCGCCAGAACTTGTGGTGTCAGATCAAGAGGAATGTTCTGACTCTGCCCGTCATAAAACTAGGGTTTCTTTTAATGTTGGGCAGGCAAAGCGAAGAGACGCAACCAGGACTGATAGCGATCGCTGGAGAAGAAGTTTACAGACCTGCCCTGTAGAAAGTAACGAAGCAAAACTTGAAGGCTTGTTGTATCACTATCGA
>NC_090896.1:47204299-47206799 GCF_036669925.1 Montipora capricornis
AGATTTTTGGCCAGTTATTAAGCCTTGGTTTACCATTCATTCTACAAGTGTAACCTGTTAGGTAAGAGTATTCAGTCATACAGAGAGTCCATGTTTATCAAATTTCATATACAGAAGTCTTAACTATATTTTCGTTTTGCTGTAGGGGGCATACAAAACGTCTTCAAGTGGCTTTTCAAGTAAGTACCAGTTATTTATATTTATTCTTTTTCTGCAAAGTAAAAGCAAATTTCCTTATATTTAAATCTCAGCCGGTGAGAACCAACTGTCCTCTTTGGCAACCCGGAACTCCTCGAATTTGACGAAAGACTTTGGAAAACAGTAAACGACTTCCGCCTAAAGCTACTTTATACCACATATTCCAATTCTAGAAGAATAGTTATAAGTTTAAGTCAATTAAAACTAGTTATTTTCAAGCACTTTTTACGATGAGTTTTTAGCGTTTTATTCAACAATAAATATCTCCAGTACAGGTGAACTTTCTTATTTTGAACTCGAGTATTTCGAATTCTCGGCTCTGGCTTACTAATTTATGTTCATTTTCCTTGGTTTTGCACCTATTTTTTGAATCGTTTTCGTTCTTAATTAACCAAGCCAAATTACCGGAGGCTTGGAAACTGAATATTTAGTTTTGGATTAAATAAGGCTGTCCCAGCCTCTGTTCACCCTCTATATTGCAATGTTTTTGTTGTTTAGGCCACCCCCTTTTTATTTTTCTTTTACCGTCGTCCGACCGACCCGAATTTTTGGCATTTTCAAAAAAACAATTATGTAGTTAAAGCATTTTTAAAACTTAAATAGTTAATTCCTTTTAATCTGAAAAATGAGCGTAGTAACGCATCGCAACGCGGAAGTTTTTCATGAGGTTTCAGAACAAAGGAAGACCGACATACGATATATGAGACTTTTGGGCTCCAAAGTAAAGGAGAAAATAGCGAAAATCTCTCATTTTTAGGCTAAGAAACCTACCGAAACGCTAGGCAGACTAGTAAGGATAATCGTTCTATTTTTTTTTTTCAAAATACTTTTCATTCAAACTATACACGACGAGGCAATTAAAATCTAAGTTTTCTTTATATCTTAAATTAATACACTAGTTATTGTCAAAAATAAAAACCATTTTTATCAACCCAATGCATGTCCAAGCCCGACCCAAAAACCCGAGACTCTTACAAATGCCACGTGTAATCGCAGACGTCTTACAAACGCCTTGCGTAGGTTAAAACAGACTTGTGTATAGAAACTCTCGAACAAAGTTGGATTCCACATGCAACATCGTTGGGTGTAAATGTTGAGGTAGTGGCAAAACACTATCCGACATTTCTTTACGAAACTGATTCAAGTTCAAGTTGGCGCTAAATTTATAAATATGACGTTAACACTGAAACGGAAACCGCTCGTAGCGCTTGTGTTACTGGAGCTGTTTGAGGACGGAAATGGCGGTTCAAACGAGGAAAATCCAAAATGTGATTAAGAGAACGTGTACAAAGGGGTTGTTCACTGCAAAATACATCGGCGTTTAGGAGATGATGATAACAGAGCAATAGTGATTAGGGGACTAAAAGTGCCCCAAAGACATGGCCTTGCTTCATACTCGCTGATCAATGTTTCTGGCTGTTGATCCTTGTCCGCCATCTTTGTTGCAAATAATGCTAGAAGCCTAGGCTTGAAAATAAAATAGCGATTCGTGATTGGCTAGTAGCGCGAACGTGACTAGACTCAGGACACAACTTTGTTGGAAGAGCGGCAAAACACTGCAACATTGTTGTGTCGAGCAGAATTGTTGGTCGCAATGTTTGATCAAAAGCAAACTCAATCCAACACTTGATCTAGCAAAAGATGTTAGACGAGTATCATCCAACATGGGTGGCCAAACGGTCGAACAATGTTGGATCGAGCAAAGTTGGAGTGTTGAATCCAACTTGTTCGATAGTTTGGCCAGGGCTTTAAAGCCGTGCAGTGTGTAAGACGTCTTACAAAATCCTTTTAGAAAATCAGCGTACGCAATGCGAGTTGTGCTTGTGATAAGGTTAACACGGCCCAGTTTAAAAGTCATAAGGCACTTTTAAGAGTATCATGTTACACGCACATTTTGTAAGGTTCTAAAATGACACGAGGCGTTCTTACAAACACCCATAACATACTGCGCGCAGAACCACTTACACACGGCATTGGAAAGGGGTTTGTAAGCAGTCTCATCTACGCTTTTAACTGTGTCTCATGGTTCTTTTCCAAGGCATGACCGTAAGACGTACGTTGCGTTATCCACATCCAGGGTAGACAAGGCTGGTTACTGGGTTGCCAGTATGGCAAACCCAGTCGGGATCTGCGTTTCATTTGTTTGTTTTATTTTATTTATTAATTTTTTTCCGTGTCGGTAAAAGTCTTGCCTGTCACTCCCCTGCTAAGTGGTGTCTTTGTGCATAGAGCCTTCTGCTCGTATTTTCTTAGGATAGAGAGGGTAGTGGAAATGCGTAGATTTCTCTGGTGGACACAGTAG
>NC_090896.1:47211799-47221799 GCF_036669925.1 Montipora capricornis
ATCTACTTTAGCTGCACTCTTTTGCAAACGTACTGTTCGTAACCGTGAAAGGCGAGTTGCAGATTTACCTCTTAATGATTTGTAAAACATTATGAAGCGCCATTGCATTTTTCTACTTGGCTTTGCTAAATTTGAAATTTCATGATATTAACAACAGTTTTAAGTTAATGTGCATAAATTGTAACAAGGCAAAGACATTATTTTCTTCGTAAGAAAGTTTGACCTTAAATAGATGGATGAATATAGGATTCAGGAAAGTTAACAAGACAACAGGTGCTTATTATCTTAATTAATTTACTGTATAGCTGTTATTCGTGTTTTTAGTCATCAGAGGCGCTTGCTTCAGTCATAATACATTATGAAGCGTCATGGCATTTTTTACTTGGCTTTGTTCATAAGCGTATAAGCTGGGAAGGGGGGTACCGAGAGAGAGAAACCATTACAAAATAATGCTGTTGGGGTAATTTCCAAAATTGTCAAAACTCGTGAATAAAGTTTCTAGTTAGTTACTTTTCATGAATCTCTGTGCGATTAGACGCTCGGCCAGATGTCTGTAGGCTGTCAGGTGGTTTCTTCAGAGAGTTGGTACTTAACGTGTATCATTTACACCTGTTGTTGATTTGAAGTATCGTTGGTGCACCGAAGCTAGACGAACAGGTAGTCAGTTCAGGCTCCCGAAAAATAACGGGCCCTCTTTTTTGTTTCTTGTTTTTAGCTGAGTTTCAGCTAAAAAGGAAGGGGGAAAGTCAAACAGTGCTAGCAAATAAATAAACAAACAAACAAAGAAGTACCATTGCCTTGGTCATAACGTTTTTCTGGCCAAGGCCCTTGTCATGCTATACTATTTTGAGGGCGATTATGCCCACTATTTCCTGCATTCAACAATTTTAACGGTTAATATCGGAGCAAAGCGTTTTTCCATGATTTGACTGAATAAATCAATAAGACCGCTTGATGACAGAGCATCTCGTAATCGACAACGTTGTTAATTTGAGAAGTCCTTTATTGAGCAGGAATTGAATAAGACGTTTACAAAATGAGGAGGCCTGTCACGAGCTGGGAGTTTCCGGGTTAGGAAATTCAGAGTGGAAAAACGTACTGTGCAGCAGCATTTCACTGTTAAGAAAACAAGTCTTCCTCTGCCTGGTGAGAGGCTCTCTTGCTTATATATTCAGTGGGTTGCTTATATGGATGCAATATGTAAAGAGTGTTTGTGGATATGTGTCTTTGGAACGAAATTTCTTGTATATCGCGGTAAAATAAAGGGTTCTGAAACCGTCTTTAGGTTAATTTTGTCCCAAAAAAGTTGATTCCCTACGAAAAACAATACACCAGCTTTTCATTAGTGACGTTAAAATGTTGCTGCTTACCGGGAATATTGGGAAAGCACACAAAGTTCGTAGCCTTTTTTCTGTTTACACGATCGTCGAAATTCCCACCATTTTTTCAAACTTTGGGCCTGGCGCACAGTCAAAACTCGCGCACGCTTATTACGTTTTTTCCGCTCTGAAGTTCGGAAATAGAACAACTTCAAATTCTTTCCCATGGTGCTCTTCCCTTCAAAGATGGGAAGGACTGGAAAGGAGACACAAGAAAAACAAAGAACTTTTCCTAAAGCTGGCAAACTGCATTTCACGCATAGATCACTTAAGTGGGACGAATGGCAGAATCTACTCACCGCCTCGAGATCGTTTTCCCTTCCTTCCTTCCTTCCTTTTCCCTTCCTTCCAAAGGGTTAAGTGCCCTTGGTTGAATTATGCTATGATACTTGTTTTTATGTACATTATGAAAACGTGTTAGATGTTTAGAAGCATACGAAGTACTAAATTACATCTTTGATTATGTTTAATGCCGTATATTATAAGATAAATAAAAATACACTGCTGTAACAAACTGTTTTTCTGTTTCATGGTGTGAAATTGTCAATACTACCACACATTGCATTTTGGTGATTTATTACCTACAATGATACACGCAACTTTAGGATGTACGCGGAGAGTTTGAATAGCCTGGACATCGTCTAGTGGTCACGTGACTAATAAATACCACGACTGATAAAGACGTTGGGATTAAACGTCGAAATAGTTCACTTCCAGGAAACTTTTGTTCTGGGCCGGTCTTTTTATTACATTTCTCGTATTTCCGGAGGGAAAATATTCTCTTATTTGAGTTGTTAGCTAAAACACGTTTTTCTTTTACAGTAAAATAGTACCTCCTGAACAGATCTAATCAAATTATCGTTTAAAGATCTCTACCAAAACGCGCTGACTCAGTCAGTTTTCCGAGTGAGTGACTCAACACGTCACAACACTTATTTCCCTCCCACAGCTGATATGTAGGTTATTGCATGGATACAACAATCAGTAAACAACACTACGAGTCAATCACAGCATGCAGGCTTACCTTTCAGTTCTCTTAAAGAGGAATCTTCTAGATAAAATGTACGGAAATTAAGTTCTTTAATTCCTACTTAAGATGTGTGAGAAATTTCGCTAACTTTGCTGTTGTAACGGCCTACTCACCTCACGTTTTTTGCGCCTGCCTTTAAGCCTGTAAATTGAGCACAAAAACATTATTTCCCCTCACGGACCTCTAGTTCAATACTGTACGTAAGTCAAGGGATTACAACCGGTGTCTGAAGACAGTAACCTACTCTCTTGATGGACTACCACATTCTCATAACTTATATTAACAGAAACTTGCGGCAAAACTTAAGAATGGTGAATCAGCAAAGGTAAACAGCACCTGTCGATAAAGACAATTTAACTCAGCGAATTAAAGCCGTGCATCCGAGGGAGGCGCGGTGGCCTCATGGTTAGTGCGCTCTTCTTTGGATCGAGCGATCCGGGTTCGAGCCCTGGCTAGGGACATTGTGTTGTCTCCTTAGGCAAGACACTTTACTCTCACAGTGTCTCTCTCCACCCAGGTGTATAAATGGGTAAAGGGCTGGGGAAATTGCTGCTGGGAGTAACCGTGCGATGGACTAGCATCTCATCCAAGGGGAAGTATTAATACTTCTATTCGCTTCATGCTACAGCAACCAGTATAAGCTCCTGTCTGATCGGCCACTTGGCTCGAACGGAGACTTTACCATGTGAAGGAAAAGTCAATAATAGTTTAGAACACGTTTTGTACGAACGTGTTCAAAGAAAAATCTTTACAAGGAAAACACCAACCTCGTTCCCAGTGTCTCTCTTCTCTGCTTTCCTTGGTCGTTGGACCAAGGGAGGCAGAGAAGAGACACCCTGGGAACGAGGCTGGCCTCCCGGAACGGCATTGAGGAAGAGATACTTCGGCCCCTAAACCATAAGTTAAAAATCCCACGCCTACTCACAGCTCCAAACCGCCCTTCTCAATATAGCGTAAGAATTAGATGGCTTATATATTCAAGGCAAAACTCATTTTATCTCTCATATGGTAAGCACTGGAGTGGTAGATTACAAAGTGTGCGCACGCGCCCTGCTAAAGGTAACATACATACAGGCATGAGCTTTATTTCATCTCGAATTTCCGAGTAACTACAGGAGCTAATATCTTCGAGACATTACATTTACAGCTAAAATACATAGCATATACAGAGACCTACTAAATACATAATATTTAAAGATATATTCATTAAAAAGAAAAGCCGCTGTACAAAATGCGGCCCTGGATTCTCTTTTAAAACCAGTAAACTCATAGGTACGGGTAAAATCAGATAGCGCATTCCGCAACTTAGCTGATACGTAAGAAAAAAGAAAGCTAAGACCATAACTGGTTGTTCCAGGTTTATTGAGGAACAGAATGTAATTTCCGCGAAGATCATGCATAAGAAGGGGACGGGAGAGAAAACGTATTTTTCATATAAGCAGAAAAACCCTTTTTAATCAAGTATCAAGTATCAAGTAATACGAGGAAATTTTGAATGCGCTTATTGCATGCATAGAGATGTAGAGCTTGACTTTTGAAGTAAAAGGACAGGTATTCTGCAAATATAAATATCGTTATCCTTTTATTTACATTATTATACCTTTTTTTAGACAGGAGAATTACAGCGAAATGAAAGCACAACTTTGTCGCGAATTTTCTATGATAAAAACTTGTTCAGAAATCCAAAATCTAAGTTAACAGCACACACCAGGCTTACTCCTGAGTATCTGGCTAGAAATAATTTCCTCTGGCCTAGAAATCATTTCCTCAAGAGGCTAGAGTTTCACTCGGCTGCGCCTCGTGCAACTCTTACGCCTCTTTCGTGCTCTCCAAACTTCCCGCGTGCTCAATATCTGGACATACGCACAGCTGACGCGTGAACTAATTGTTAAACAAGGGCTCATATCTCCGAGACATTACTACATAACATATGCGAATGCATAACTAAAGATACCATAGTTAAAGATACATTAATTAAAAAGAAAAGCGGCCCTGGATTCTCATTTTAAAACATGTAAACTCAGTGGTACGGATAAAATCAGGCAGTGCGCGTATTCCACAATATAGCTCATAACTAAGAAAAAGAACTAAGACCATAACTAGTTGTTAAACACTAGATTTATTGAGGGACAGAATATAATTTGTCTTAGAACTGTCTAAAAGTCTTGATTCTTAATTAAACAAACCCAAGTAACCTTGGATATCATCGTTCAATGAAAAACACGTAAAGCAACTGTAGGAATCACACGGTGATTCCGAAGAAGTCCGATTGTGGCCGTGAAGAAAAGGAGGCGCCTGGGTCAGCCGGAATTTTCTTACAGTTCGACCATGCAAAAATAATCCACAATTCCTGTTTGCAAACAAACAATCAAGAGATTCTCCATATCAAGCTTCTGTGCTAACAAACAATTTTCATCACAAAATGGCTTAAATCTTGCTTTTTAGTCTTGGAAAATAACTGCTTAGATATTACACTAGACTCCTAGAGAAGATTCGTTTAATTCTCTTAATGCATATGAGTGAAGATATCGGTCGGGAAACGACATAACCTTGTCCAACACAAGCTGTCCATAAACCAATGTCTTCACCAAACCGTGTTAGAATGAGCCAAATGTTACATGCAGTCGTTCTACAGAGATAAAAGCGAAATTAGTAAGGAGGGTCGTAGAAAACAAAAACAAAAATCCTACGGGAACAAAAGTTTAGAACAGTCCTTAGAGCAGGTGTAAGGAAGTTGTAGCCAAAGAAAGTATTATTCAAATTAGTTGCATTGTTTGTTTGGTATAGTTGAAAGTCGACGGAGACAAACAAGTTTTGACGCTGCAAAATTCGACAACAAATCCATTTTGAAGTAGTTAAGTCCTTTTAAGAAGACTGGAAAAACATTCCCTTCTTGATTCGTAATGTGAGTGTCCATTGGCATAATTAGGGCCTGACTGAAGGGAATTTCAAAGGAATAAAGAACGACCTGCAAAGAGTGACCTGTGTTTTAGACCCCCCGAGGGCTCATATCTCCGAGACATTACTACATAACATATATGAATATATGAATACATAACTAAAGATACCATATTTAAAGATACATTAATTAAAAAGAAAAGCGGCCCTGCATTCTCATTTTAAAACCTGTAAACTCAGTGGTACGGATAAAATCAGGCAGCGCGCGTATTCCACAACATAGCTGATAACTAAGAAAAAGAACTAAGGCCATAACTAAGCTTGCTGTTTTCATCCACAAAACCGTGACACGAGGGATCTCATAATATGTTACCAAGAAGAATTCTTTCTATAATTGTTTTCTCCTTTTTCCTGGTTCTTCAGCAGCAGGAAAATATCAATTTAATGCTATGCTGCCTGTTATTTATGCAGAATTTACGTGCACAAAACTTGCTATTAACACGATTTATTCGCCGTCAACGAAATCGTTATCGAAGACGAGCACCGTGTTATTGGACTCTTCCACGTCCAGTCGAATCGTGGTTCGCGATCCATTACACTGATCGGACAATACCAGGGTCTGCTACATATCACCTGTCAAATCATTTCCGAAACAAAACACCCTCGCTTTTGTTTTCCAAGATTTGTCTCAGTTTGGCCTTCTCCAGAGGTAGTCGACGGCATCTTTGAAGTTTGTCCGTCTGCAACCAAATTTTGTCCTTTGGTGAACAAACTGGTTGCACTTCTGGCACTTGGTTTGGCTTAACTGCAGAATACCCTGCCACTCGAATAAAGTTCTGCGTAGCTGGCTACGCGGTATGCAGAAACTAATAAATTCAAGTTGAAGTATGTAATTTATTCACTAAAACAGTATTTCTCGTTCTTAAAGCGTGAATTTTACGGTGAGATTAACTACAGTTTTCACGAGATCGTGTCAAGAAAATAGCGCTCGTTGCAGTGATTAGGTCTAAGCACTCTTTAACATTTTCGCTTTCAATTTACGGTTTGGATAACTACACTTTGCACGAGATCGCGTGAAGAAAATAGCACTCGTTTATTGATTAAGCCTAAGGCTCGTTTCAGTCATTAGGCCTAAGCACGCATTTAACTTTGCGTACGCGTACCGCGTAGTCAGGTAATTAATATACCTCGCCATCCTGTATTTCATTCTTTCCGCGTACCGTGCAGCCAGCTACTTAAGATACTTTGCCATCTTGAATTCACAGTAACGGGCTCGATGTGGTGGGGTTTTCTGCAGTTGCTCCCTTGGTTTTTCGTTGTGATGACAGATTTTTGAGATAAGTAAACACTTTTGTCCTCTAGTGCGACTTGGTGTGACTCACGTTCTCGTGCGCATTTGCGGTTTGACTGCGGCCCAAAGTTAATGATTACATAAGGTTGTTAAAGCCTGCCTTTTCAACGAAAAAAGGCGAACAGAAGGTCCTCTCATCAAAACTGTCCAAGCCGTAAAGCTATCTCTGACTCAACTACATGCAGGTAAGAGGTTTTGAATTTTAATTAATTCTACGACAGAATTAATATTTTTGGCGAAGCGTAAATTATATCCAACATCTCAATAATTTCCCCAAAAATTACTCTGGACATCCAAAGGAACAAGCCTTTTGTCTTTTAAAACCTGGATTTTTGGCCAGTTATTAAGCCTTGGTTTACCATTCATTCTACAGGTGTAACCTGTTAGGTAAGAGTATTCAGTCATACAGAGAGTCCATGTTTATCAAATTTCATATACAGAAGTCTGAACTATATTTTCGTTTTGCTGTAGGGGGCATACAAAACGTCTTCAAGTGGCTTTTCAAGTAAGTACCAGTTATTTATGTTTATTCTTTTTCTGCAAAGTAAAAGCAAATTTCCTTATATTTAAATCTCAGCCGGTGAGAACCAACTGTCCGCTTTGGCAACCCGGAACTTCTCGAATTTGACGAAAGACTTTGGAAAACAGTAAACGACTTCCGCCTAAAGCTACTTTATACCACATATTCCAATTCTAGAAGGATAGTTATAAGTTTAAGTCAATTAAAACTAGTTATTTTCAAGCACTTGTTACAATGATTTTTTAGCGTTTTATTCAACAGCAAATATCTCCAGTACAGGTGAACTTTCTTATTTCGAACTCGAGTATTTCGAATCAGCTCGGCTCTGGCTTACTAATTTATGTTCATTTTCCTTGGTTTTGCCCCTATTTTTTGAATCGTTTTCGTTCTTAATTAACCAAGCCAAATTACCGGAGGCTTGGAAACTGAATATTTAGTTTTGGATTAAAAAAGGCTGTCCCAGCCTCGGTTCACCCTCTATATTGCAATGTTTTTGTTGATTAGGCCACCCCCTTTTTATTTTTCTTCTACCGTCGTCCGTCCGACCGACCCGAATTTTTGGCATTTTCAAAAAAATAATTACGTACCGGTAGTTAAAGCATTTTTTCAATTTAAATAGTTAATTCCTTTTAATCTGAAAAATGAGCGTAGTAATGCATCGCAACGCGGAAAGCTTTTCAGTGAGGTTTCAGTACAAAGGAAGACCGACATACGATATATGAGACTTTTTGGCTGCAAAGTAAAGGAGAAAATAGCGAAAATCTCTCATTTTTAGGCTAAGAAACCTACCGAAACGCTAGGCAGACTAGTAAGGATAATCGTTCTTTTTTTTTTTCAAAGTACTTTTCATTCAAACTACACACGACGAGGCAATTAAAATCTAAATTTTCTTTATACCTTAAATTAATTCACTAGTTATTGTCAAAAATAAAAACCATTTTTATCAACCCAATGCATGTAATGGCTTCAAAGCCCGACCCAAAAACCCGAGGCTCTTACAAATGCCACGTGTAATCGCAGACGTCTTACAAACACTTTGCGCAGGTTAAAACAGACTTGTGTATAGAAACTCTCGACAAAGTTGGATTCCACATGCAACATCGTTGGGTGTAAATGTTGAGGTAGTGGCAAAACACTATCCAACATTGCTTTGCGAAACTGATTCAAGTTCAAGTTGGCGCTAAATTTATAAATATGACGCTAACACTGAAACGGAAACCGCTCGTTGCGCTTGTGTTACTGGAGCTGTTTGAGGACGGAAATGACAGTTCAAACGAGGAAAATCCAAAAACTGGTTAAGAGAACGTGTACAAAGGGGTATGTTCGCTGCAAAATACATCGGCGTTTAGGAGATGATGAGAACAGAGCGATAGTGATTAGGGGACAAGTGCCCCAAAGACATGGCCTTGCTTCATACCTCGCTGATCAATGTTTCTGGCTGTTGATCCTTGTCCGCCATCTTTGTTGCAAATAATGCTAGAAGCCTAGGCTTGAAAATAAAATAGCGATTCGTGATTGGCTAGTAGCGCGAACGTGACTAGATTCAGGACACAACTTTGTTGGAAGAGCGGCAAAACACTGCAACATTGTTGCGTCGAGCAGAATTGTTGGTCGCAATGTTTGATCAAAAGCAAACTCTATCCAACACTTGATCGAGCAAAAGATGTTAGACGAATATCATCCAACATGGGTGGCCAAACGGTCGAACAATGTTGGATCGAGCAAAGTTGGAACGTTGAATCCAACTTTGTTCGATAGTTTGGCCAGGGCTTTAAAGCCGTGCAGTGTGTAAGACGTCTTACAAAATCCTTTTAGAAAATCAGCGTACGCAATGCGAGTTGTGCTTGTGATAAGGGTTAACACTGCCCAGTTTAAAAGTCATAAGGCACTTTTAAGAGTATCATGTTACACGCACATTTTGTAAGGTTCTAAAATGACACGAGGCGTTCTTACGAACACCCATAACATACTGCGCGCAGAACCACTTACACACGGCATTGGAAAGGGGTTTGTAAGCAGTCTCATCTACGTTTTTAACTGTGTCTGATGGTTCTTTTCCAAGGCATGACCGTAAGACGTACTTTGCGTTATCCACATCCAGGGTAGACAAGACTTGTTACTGGGTTGCCAGTATGGCAAACCCAGTCGGGATCTGCTTTTCATTTGTTTGTTTTTATTTATTTATTTATTTTTTCCGTGTCGGTAAAAGTCTTGCCTGTCACTCCCCTGCTAAGTGGTGTCTTTGTGCATAGAGCCTTCTGCTCGTATTTTCTTAGGATAGAGAGGGTAGTGGAAATGCGTAGATTTCTCTGGTGGACACAGTAGAATGATAAACTTAACCGGCAATGGCGTCGAAAGTCATGTAACGCGAATGGCATTTACAAAATATACCCTTATGAAGCTCAATAATGGCAAGTCATTTGGATACTGAACAAGACAGGCGGTGGAATCTTAAAAGCAACGCGTAATGGACTTCGACAACAATCTGTCGCCCGTCGAGCCGGAATCAAAGTGAGCTGCATTTCTAAGATTTTACCAAGTGTGCTGTTATGTAGAACACTGAAAGCAAATGGAAAATTCTCTGGTAACTTATGGGTTCAACAAAGACAGAGAACGAATCGAACACCTTAAGTGGATCTGTGATCAACTCTGCACAGTCTTCAGGTAAAAAAAATATGGAAATGTGACAGCCAAGAATTATTTGAAAGAAAGCTTATCGTCAATTTTGTGCTTCATCATTCAAGGACAAGGTTCTTCATGGAAACGGTTTGATCCTGAAATTTTAGTTTGTTGTAATATTGCGCATATTTGACACGATTGAG
>NC_090896.1:47226799-47229299 GCF_036669925.1 Montipora capricornis
TTCTCACCCTATCAGAATCGTCAAACGACTTTCGAACACCCGATTGTTGATTTAAGTGAGTAAAATGTTTTTTCCTTAACCTTAATTAGGCTCGATGTAAGAAGCTCTTCATTAAAAAATGAAATGAATAAATATTTTGCTTTCCTCATACAGCCTCAGTTACAATTTTTGTCTGGCAGTGGCCTTGTTCAAACTATTGTACTTGCATTTTTTTCTTTGCGCTGAAGTCCGATACTCCCCTATTCAGATAGAGGGAGACCTTTTGGGGCCCACACCAAATTTGAAACTTTAAAAGCATCAAAATCAAACTCCAGATTTGGTGGCCATTCCATAAAATTGACTGGTAACAATTTTTGGTACAACGAGTCATCGGTAAAGGATCTTGGTATTTTTATAGCAATTTTTGCCTATTTGGTCGATTTTGACTATTTTCCTCCTAATTCCTAACCTTTCATAAAGACCATGAAAGCCTTGATGACGGACTAAGAACGTGGCTCTTTAGAAATGATGACGTCATTTTATGCTATGTTACGTCATCATGCCCGTCATCGTCCCGTGTCATGGACCTCGAAGGAAATATTTTTGGACTTGTAATAAGTCCTGCAAGCTTTTTTGCATTAACTTTCTTAAGTTTTGGGGGTCACACCAATTGCTGGAAACATGTAAAAACAGCCATATCAAAAACAACAAGAGACATATAGAAAACTGTTTTACAATACCTCAAAAGCCAAAATGACTTCCTGCACATTGATGTAAGCATTGAATTCCTGTTCATTTTGTGTCTTCTACAGTTAGTAAAAGAACCTGATAAAACAAAGTCACTGAGACGAGTAATTACTTCTAACATCAACAAGAAAAAGACAGAGCTCTGAGATGAATCCACCCGAGTGGATAACCTGGACTCCACCCGAGTGGATAACCTGGATAACTGTAGGCTTGGCCGAGTCTGTTGCCATAGTAGCACTCAACCTCTGTACGATAATTGTTTTTACAAGAAACCGTAATCTCCGCAAGCGCAGTACGTACCTGGTGATAAATTTGGCAGTTATAGACATTTTGGTTGGAGGAGTTGCTGTGTTTTTTCTGTTCTATTGGCTTGGAGTATTCTGTAATGTTTGGAGGGGGCATCTAAATGGGCATTTGAAAGATTATATAGAGACAAGACTACCTGCTGTTTTTCCTGGTATGTCTTTACTAAACATTACCATTATTGCTTTAGAACGGGCATATGCGACATTTCGGCCTTTCAAGCATCGCGTGCTAAAAAAACGGGTGTATGGCCTATTAATTGTCTTTATTTGGGTTAGTACAGCATTAAGTACTTCCTTAAATTTTAAATATCCTGAGGGAGTAGTTGATCTTTACTTCAAGAGTGCATTTAGCTTGTTTGTACTTTTGATCATTTGTGTATCTTACTCATCCATTGTTATTAAAGTCCGTTTTGGAGCGCATCCTCAACACCATGGTGCAGCCAGTAGAGAAAGAAAACTGACCGTGACATTGTTGATTGTGACTGTTGCATCTCTTTTGGTGTTGCTGCCTGCTAATACTTTCATTTTTCTCCTTGCTAGGGTTAAAATGCCCTTTCCAGTGGCTGCAAATCTTTATTTTGCACTTCATGTTTTAGCTTATGCAAACTCTCTTGTCAATCCTATATTATACGCTATCCGCATGCCAGAATACAGATCTACTTTAGCTGCACTCTTTCGCAAAAAATCTACACTTCGTAACCGTGAAAGGCGAGTTGTAGATTTACCTCTTCGTGACTTGTAAAACATTATGAAGCGCCATTGCATTTTTCGACTTGGCTTTGCTATTTTGAAATTTTATGATATTAACAGCAGTTTTAAGTTCATGTGCATAAATTGTAACAAGGAAAAGAAATTATTATCTTCGTAAGAAAGTTTGACCTTAAATAGATGGATGAATATAGCATTCAGGAAAGTTAACAAGACAACAGATGCTTATTATCTTAATTTTTAGTGTTATATATTAATAGTAGGTGACTTAAATCTATGTCGTAATTTTTTAACGTATAGCTAGTTTTCGTGTTTTTAGTCATCACTTCCCTCAGTCATAATAAGTTATGAAGCGTCAGGGCATTTTCTACTTGTCTTTGTTGATAAGCGTACGAGCTGGGAAGGGGGGGGGGGGACCAAGGGGGGGTTACAGGCCCCCCAGTTGCGGGAATTAGGTAATTTTTCGGGCAAAAAGCTCATGATTCGGGCAATGACACTTGAGAACACACATTACAAAATAATGCTGTTGGCGTAATTTCCAAAATTGTCAAAACTCGTCAATAAAGTTTGTAGTTAGTTACTTTTCATGAATCTCTGTGCGATTAGACGCTCGGCCAGGTGTCTGTAGGCTGTCAGGTGGTTTCTTCAGAGAGTTGGTACTTTACGTGTATCATTTATATCTGTTAACGTTGTTGATTTGAAGTATCGTTGGTGCACCGAAGCTAGACGAAAAGGTAGTAAGTTCAGGCTCCCGAAAACAA
>NC_090896.1:47234299-47256799 GCF_036669925.1 Montipora capricornis
ATAGTTATAAGTTTAAGTCAATTAAAACTAGTTATTTTCAAGCACTTCTTACAATGATTTTTTAGCGTTTTATTCAACAATAAATATCTCCAGTACAGGTGAACTTTCTTATTTTGAACTCGAGTATTTCGAATTCTCGGCTCTGGTTTACTAATTTATGTTCATTTTCCTTGGTTTTGCCCCTATTTTTTGAATCGTTTTCGTTCTTAATTAACCAAGCCAAATTACCGGAGGCTTGGAAACTGAATATTTAGTTTTGGATTAAAAAAGGCTGTCCCAGCCTCTGTTCACCCTCTATATTGCAATGTTTTTGTTGATTAGACCACCCCCTTTTTATTTTTCTTTTACCGTCGTCCGACCGACCCGAATTTTTGGCATTTTCAAAAAAATTAATTACGTAGTTAAAGCATTTTTTCAATTTAAATAGTTAATTTCTTTTAATTTGAAAAATGAGCGTAGTAACGCATCCCAACGCGGAAAGCCGTTTCAGTGAGGTTTCAGAACAAAGGAAGACCGACATACGATATATGAGACTTTTTGGCTCCAAAGTAAGGGAGAAAATAGCGAAAATCTCTCATTTTTAGGCTAAGAAACCTACCGAAACGCTAGGCAGACTAGTAAGGATAATCGTTCTTTTTTTTTTTTTTTAATACTTTTCATTCAAACTATACACGACGAGGCAAATAAAATCTAAGTTTTCTTTATACCTTAAATTAATTCACTAGTTATTGTCAAAAATAAAAACCATTTTTATCAACCCAAGCCCGACCCAAAAACCCAAGACTCTTACAAATGCCACGTGTAATCGCAGACGTCTTACAAACGCCTTGCGTAGGTTAAAACAGACTTGTCAGTAGAAACTCTCGAACAAAGTTGGATTCCACATGCAACATCGTTGGGTGTAAATTTTGAGGTAGTGGCAAAACACTATCCGACATTTCTTTACGAAACTGATTCAAGTTGAAGTTGGCGCTAAATTTATAAATATGACGCTAACACTGAAACGGAAACCGCTCGTAGCGCTTGTGTTACTGGAGCTGTTTGAGGACGGAAATGGCGGTTCAAACGAGGAAAATCCAAAAAATGGTTAAGAGAACGTGTACAAAGGGGTATGTTCGCTGCAAAATACATCGGCGTTTAGGAGATGATGAGAACAGAGCAATAGTGATTAGGGGACTAAAAGTGCCCCAAAGACATGGCCTTGCTTCATACTCGCTGATCAATGTTTCTGGCTGTTGATCCTTGTCCGCCATCTTTGTTGCAAATAATGCTAGAAGCCTAGGCTTGAAAATAAAATAGCGATTCGTGATTGGCTAGTAGCGCGAACGTGACTAGATTCAGGACACAACTTTGTTGGAAGAGCGGCAAAACACTGCAACATTGTTGTGTCGAGCAGAATTGTTGGTCGCAATGTTTGATCAAAAGCAAACTCTATCCAACACTTGATCGAGCAAAAAATGTTAGACGAATATCATCCAACATGGGTGGCCAAACGGTCGAACAATGTTGGATCGAGCAAAGTTGGAGTGTTGAATCCAACTTTGTTCGATAGTTTGGCCAGGGCTTTAAAGCCGTGCAGTGTGTAAGACGTCTTACAAAATCCTTTTAGAAAATCGGCGTACGCAATGCGAGTTGTGCTTGTGATAAGGGTTAACACTGCCCAGTTTAAAAGTCATAAGGCACTTTTAAGAGTATGAGGTTACACGCACATTTTGTAAGGTTCTAAAATGACACGAGGCGTTCTTACAAACACCCATAACATACTGCGCGCAGAACCACTTACACACGGCATTGGAAAGGGCTTTGTAAGCAGTCTCATCTACGCTTTTAACTGTGTCTGATGGTTTTTTTCCAACGCAAGACCGTAAGACGTACGTTGCGTTATCCACATCCAGGGAAGACAAGACTTGTTACTGGGTTGCCAGTATGGCAAACCCAGTCGGGATCTGCGTTTTATTTGTTTGTTTTATTTTATTTATTAATTTTTTTCCGTGTCGGTAAAAGTCTTGTCTGTCACTCCCCTGCTAAGTGGTGCCTTTGTGCATAGAGCCTTCTGCTCGTATTTTCTTAGGATAGAGAGGGTAGTGGAAATGCGTAGATATCTCTGGTGGACACAGTAGAATGATAAACTTAACCGGCAATGGCGTCGAAAGTCATGTAACGCGAATGTCGTTTACAAAATATACCCTTATGAAGCTCAATAATGGCAAGTCATTTGGATACTGAACAAGACAGGCGGTGGAATCTTAAAAGCGACGAGTAATGGATTTCGACAACAATCTGTCGCCCGTCGAGCCGAAATCAAAGTGAGCTGCACTTCTAAGATTTTACCAAGTGTGCTGTTATGTAGAACACTGAAAGCAAATGGAAAATTCTCTGGTAACTTATGGGTTCAACAAAGACAGAGAACGAATCGAACACCTTAAGTGGATCTGTGATCAACTCTGCACAGTCTTCAGGTAAAAAAAAAATTTGGAAATGTGACAGCCAAGAATTATTTGAAAGAAAGCTTATCGTCTATCTTGTGCTTCATCATTCAAGGAAAAGGTTCTTCATGGAAACGGTTTGATCCTGAAATTTTAGTTTGTTGTAATATTGCGCATATTTGACACGATTGAGTTTTTTCTCTTCACGCTCGTAATGAAATAGGAAGGGGTTTTTGCCTCTGATAGCAAATATGTTGTTTGTTTCAAAAAGTTGTTCTCTTGAAAAGGTGGCCTTTATGAATTCATCATGTTTTATAATATGCGAACTTAACTGGATAGTTTTTATGGCAATAGTAAAGCATTTTTTTGTCAAAATGAGGTTAGCGTTTTTCTGTTGTGCTAACTTAATTAAATATAAATATACATTCTGGCTCGTGAGTTTTAGTGAAAATGCGATGAAAGATCATTTAAGATGTCTTGATTCGTGACAGACAAAGTAGCCTGCGAATACAGGCGCCTATTGGAAGGCGACGATCCCGGGGGCGGGGCATTCGCCCTCTTTCTTCGTCCCCATCCCGGGGCATTTACACAGCTTATGTGTCCCCACCCCGGGGAATTTGCCCATTTTTTTAAAAAAAAGTTAATGCCCGGGGGTTAGCCCGGGGGGGGGGGGGGGTTGGGCACTGCTCGAATTGACTGATGCATTATACATTCAAATGCAAAGTCAGTTGTTTTTAAAACACTTTAAAGTAAACACTCAAGGTAAAAGAGGGAGACGTTTCGACCGAACTTCGGTCATCATCAAGCTCAAAAGTGAACATAAAAATTTGACATAAGTATAGAGCAAGTTTTACTGTCTCAAGTCTCAATGTACAGTCAGACTCAATTCGTGCGAAAGCTTTTAATCATGTTTAATTATGTTATTCTTGCACGCTTTTTATTGTTTTAACACCGTTTTAACATTTTCATACTTAACACACCGTATTTATTTGATTAACCGCACTATAAAAGGGGGCGCTTCACGCACTGCTTTTGTTCGAATTCATTCAAGCACGACTGATTAATTATCCAAGATAGTGATGAACAAACAGCAACACAGAGTCGGAAGCCCGAAAAGATATTTCTAGCGCGAATTTGGGGAATTTGAAAAAAGAACGACAGATAACATTTTATGGCATATTACGGACACATTGCCATAAGGGGCTTTTTTATAGAAGAAATATCACAGAGCCTAAGGCACCACACGTTTTATAGTCCCGCGCACGTCAACGGTGACTGACAAATGAGCCTCGATCTTCCCAGGGGAGACTTCCTTATATAGCGCGCCTTCGTGTTTAATAAATTTTTGGACCTTGAGAGTGGGCGCTTTTTCAAGGTGGGCGCTTTATCGAGGCTGGGCGCTAATAAAATTTTCACCATTTTCAGCAAGTGTAGTATGTTTATTTTGCAACAAGTTACAGGATCAAGAAGGCTTGAGAATGGACTCGTTGTCCCAAGAGCACTCAAAGTGCGAACGCCGAGCAAAACTATTGCCATGAGGTTTTGCGGTTGAAAGAACTTTGCCCCCAAATGAACATCGCAGCTGAAACTTTGAGGAAAGTTTCAACGTTCTCGTGGGCAATGAATCTAGAGATTGTAAGCCATTAAATAAATAATATTATAAAATAACCAAGGTTAATCATGCACTGTGATTGGTCAAGCCGAGTTCTTTATAACTCCACAAGGCACACAGCGTACGTATGGTGTGTGCCTTATAACTCAACATATGCACGCAAGCCAAGTCAATCATTTTTGTCGCTGAAAATACTGAGGAGATTTTTCCAGACCGCCATTATGGCTGAAGAATTTCCTTTATTTGATCTCGGTTTCGACTTTTTAAATGACCAAAATAACGAGGAGGCAGGAAAGTGCTTATTTATTCCAAATTGCACGAGAAAAATCATGTGATTACTTATTAATAATATATATGAAAAAATTCGAGGTGGCGCACGCGTATCACGCAATCAGGGAGAAATTGCGCCATAATTGCGCCATCCAGGGCGCGCGCTCATTTTTGTTGTCTGACGAATTCTTGTCCCTTCGTGGTCGTTTTTATTTTATAAAAGAAATAAAAAAACTTGTTCCTCGAGCATTGTTGAGTTATATAAGCACTTGGGAATTGTTAAGAACACTCGACAATGCACTCGGCCTGTTTTTTATTTCTTTAATAATTATTACTGCTCTTGCACACTTGATTTTGTTTTTACTGTTAAACATTTCAAAACCGTGGGTAGTGTTGTACACAATTTTGGATGAATTCAGTTTACAGTTTTGTAGTCGCTGGCGCGTTAGGTTCAGTTCCCTGTTTTAACTCAAACTAAATAGGCTGTCAGTTTAAGGCCCTGTTTACAAGCAGGTAGGGTAACCCTAGTGCTAGGGTTACCCTAGCAACCCTACCTGTGAAATTTTGCTCGTAAACCCGGGCTATCTTTGACCCTCCTGCTAGAGTAACACTGGCAGTAGGGTTACCCTTCCTGCTTGTAAAGAGGGCCTTATTTTGGGTCACAATTTATTTCTCCAGTAGCTCAGTGGTTAGAGCGTCCGTCTAGATCATGAAGGGTCGTGGGTTCAAATACCATCTGGAACTCGGTTTTCTTTTTCTGAGTTGATGTGATTTTTACACTTAATATTCATTGTTGTACTCACTTTGGAAGGTGGTTGGTTGCATCTTTGATATGCCTTGATCAGTGTGACTGCGCGATAAAGGTGCCAAGTCATTATTTGGCTGTGGGACCGCACAATGCGGTTCCAGTCAAAGATCCACATTTCACCCTCTCGTAGCTCAGTGGTTATAGCGTCCGACTAGATAACGGAGGGTCGTGGTTTCAAGTCCCATCTAGGACTCGGATTTTTTTCCGAGCTGAAGTCATTTTTACATTTAATAAAATTTATTTTGGTGACTGTTTTCGAAGAAGTTTTGAAATAACTTTGATTACTGCTGAGCTTGATGATGTTTTATTTTCTAGTGCTATAATAATTGCTCCATCAAAAAGTTTTCTACTAAATGCGAATTTCATTACCAAAAAAAGTGTTTACTACGTTGTGTTGGTGCAGATGTGAACAGCCTAGGACACGTTTACTTTTTCGTCACATTCAAATTTTGAAGGATGTTTAGGCGCTTAACGAAAATAATATCATTCCACAGTAACTGATATTTGAGAAAACAATAGATCGAACCACGTGCGGAAATTTTCTCACACTATCAGAATCGTCAAACGACTTTCGAACACCCGATTGTTGATTTAAGTGAGTAAAATGTTTTTTCCTTAACCTTAATTAAGCTCGATATAAGAAGCTCTTCATTAAAAAATGAAATGAATAAATATTTTGCTTTCCTCATACAGCCTCAGTTACAATTTTTGTCTGGCAGTGGCCTTGTTCAAACTATTGTACTTGCATTTTTTTCTTTGCGCTGAAGTCCGATACTCCCCTATTCAGATAGAGGGAGACCTTTTGGGGCCCACACCAAATTTGAAACTTTAAAAGCATCAAAATCAAACTCCAGATTTGGTGGCCATTCCATAAAATTGACTGGTAACAATTTTTGGTACAACGAGTCATCGGTAAAGGATCTTGGTATTTTTATAGCAATTTTTGCCTATTTGGTCGATTTTGACTATTTTCCTCCAAATTCCTAACCTTTCATAAAGACCATGAAAGCCTTGATGACGGACTAAGATCGTGGCTCTTTAGAAATGATGACGTCACTTTATGCTATGTTACATCATCGTGCCCGTCATCGTCACATGTCATGGACCTCGAAGGAAATATTTTTGGACTTGTAATAAGTCCTCCAAGCTTTTTGGCATTAACTTTCTTAAGTTTTGGGGGTCACACGAATTGCTGGAAACATGTAAAAACACCCATATCAAAAACAACAAGAGACATATTGAAAACTGTTTTACAATACCTCAAAAGCCAAAATGACTTCCTGCAGATTGATGTAAGCATTGAATTCCTGTTCATTTTGTGTCTTCTACAGTTAGAAAAAGAACCTGATAAAACAAAGTCACTGAGACGAGTAATTACTTCTAACATCAACAAGAAAAAGACAGAGCTCTGAGATGAATCCACCCGAGTGGATAACCTGGATGACTGTAGGCTTGGCCGAGTCTGTTGCCATAGTAACACTCAACCTCTGTACGATAATTGTTTTTACAAGAAACTGTAATCTCCGCAAGCGCAGCACGTACCTGATGATAAATTTGGCAGTTACAGATATGTTGGTTGGAGGAGTTGCTGTGTTTTTTCTATTCTATTGGTTTGGAGTATTCTGTAATGTATGGAGGGGGCATCTAAATGGACATTTGAAAGATTATATAGAGACAAAACTACCTGGTGTTTTTCCTGGTATGTCTTTAATAAACATAACCATTATTGCTTTAGAACGGGCATATGCGACATTTCGGCCTTTCAAGCATCGCGTGCTAAAAAAACGGGTGTATGGCCTATTAATTGTCTTTATTTGGGTTAGTACGGCATTAGGTACTTCCTTAAATTTTAAATATCCTGAGGGAGTAGTTGATGTTTATTTCAAGATTGCATTAGGCTCGTTTGAACTTTTGATCATTTGTGTATCTTACTCATCCATTGTTATTAAAGTCCGTTGTGGAGCGCAGCCTAAACACCATGGTGCAGCCAGTAGAGAAAGAAAACTGACCGTGACATTGTTGATTGTGACTGTTGCATCTCTTTTGGTGTTCCTGCCTGCTATTACTTTCGCTCTTCTCATTTATAGCGGTAAATTTAAAATTCCCTTTCAGGTGGATGGACGTCTTTATTGTGCACTTTATGTTTTCCTTTTTGCAAACTCTCTTGTCAATCCTATATTATACGCTATCCGCATGCCAGAATACAGATCTACTTTAGCTGCACTCATTCGCAAATGTACTGTTCGTAACCGTGAAAGGCGAGTTTAAGATATACCTCTTAATGATTTGTAAAACATTATGATTGTGACTGTTGTATCTCTTTTGGTGTTCCTGCCTGCCAATACTATCGCTGTTCTCCTTTATAGCGGTAAATTTAAAATGCCCTGTCCAGTGGGTGATCATCTTTATTTTGCATTGTATGTTTTACTTTATGCAAACTCTCTTGTCAATCCTATATTATACGCTATCCGCATGCCAGAATACAGATCTACTTTAGCTGCACTCTTTTGCAAACGTACTGTTCGTAACCGTGAAAGGCGAGTTGCAGATTTACCTCTTAATGACTTGTAAAACATTATGAAGCGCCATTGCATTTTTCTACTTGGCTTCAGTTGCTATTTTGAAATTTCATGATATTAACAACAGTTTTAAGTTAATGTGCATAAATTGTAACAAGGAAAAGAAATTATTATCTTCGTAAGAAAGTTTGACCTTAAATAGATGGATGAATATAGCATTCAGGAAAGTTAACAAGACAACAGATGCTTATTGTCTTAATTTTTAGTATTATATATTAATAGTAGGTGACTTAAGCCTATGTCGTAATTTTTTAACGTATAGCTAGTTTTCGTGTTTTTAGTCACCACTTGCCTCAGTCATAATAAATTATGAAGCGTCAGGGCATTTTCTACTTGTCTTTGTTCATAAGCGTACGAGCTGGGAAGGGGGGGGGGGGGGGGACCGAGGGGGGTTACAGGCCCCCCAGTTGCGGGAATTAGGAACGTGTTCGGGCAAAAAGCTCATGATTCGGGCAACGACACTTGAGAACACACATTACAAAATAATGCTGTTGGCGTAATTTCCAAAATTGTCAAAACTCGTCAATAAAGTTTCTAGTTAGTTACTTTTCATGAATCTCTGTGCGATTAGACGCTCGGCCAGGTGTCTGTAGGCTGTCAGGTGGTTTTTTTCAGAGAGTTGGTACTTTACGTGTATCATTTATATCTGTTAACGTTGTTGATTTGAAGTATCGTTGGTGCACCGAAGCTAGACGAAAAGGTAGTAAGTTCAGGCTCACGAAAACAACGGGCCCTCTTTTTGTTTCTTGTTTTTAGCTGAGTTTCAGCTAAAAAGGAAGGGGGAAAGTCAGACACTGCTAGCAAATAAACAAACAAGTACTATTGCCTTGGTCATAACGTTTTTCTGGCCAAGGCCCTGTTCATGCTATACTATCTTGAGGGCGATTGTGTCCACTATTTCCTGCATTCAACAATTTTAATGGTTAATATCGGAGCAAAACGTTTTTCCATGATTTGACTGAATAAATCAATAAGACGGCTTGATGACAGAGCATCCTGTAATCGACAACCTTGTTAATTTGAGGAGTCCTTTATTGAGCAGGAATTGAATAAGAAGTTTACAAAACGAGGAGGCCTGTTACGAGCTGGGAGTTTCCGGTTCGGAAATTCAGAGAGGGAAAACGTACTGCGCAGCTTTCTGCGCATCTCTAGCCCTGCTTGCGGGCTCAGGTAGTAATGCAAGCTGCAATGCCTCACAATGGTTGGAAAGAGCGACGGACTGTGAAAAGGCACGCGAGGCTGTCATTCGGTTGATTTAAAAATACTTGAGCAAGCATGAAATTTTTACGGCATTTCATTGTTAAGAAAACAAGTCTCCCCCTGCCTGGTGAGAGGCTCTCTTGCTTATACACTCAGTAGGTTGCTTATATGGATGCAATGTGTAAAGAGTGTGGATAAAATGTGTCTTTGCAACGAAATTTCTTGTATATCGCGGCAAAATAAAGGGTTCTGAAACCGTCTTTAGGTTAATTTTGTCCCCAAAAAGTTGATTCCCTACGAAAACAATACACCATCTGTTCATTAGTGACGTTAAAATGTTGCTGCTTACCGGGAATATTGGGAAAGCAAACAAAGTTCGTAGCCTTTTTTTGTTTACACGATCAACGAAATTCCCACCATTTTTTCAAACTTGGGGCCTGGCGCACAGTCGAAATTCTTCCCCAGGGTGCTCTTCCCTTCGAAGATGAGACGGACTGGAAAGGTTCACAAGAAAAACAAAGAACTTTTCCCAATTTTACGCATAGATCACATTACTGGGACGAATGGCAGAATCTATTCACCGACTCGAGATCCTTTTCCCTTTCTTCCCTATTTTTCGAAGGGTAAAGTGCCCTTGGTTGAATTATGTTATGATACTTTTTTATATACTTTATGAAAACGTGTTAGGTGTTTAAAGGCATGCTAAGTACTAAATTACATCTTTGATTATGTTTAATGCCGTACATTAAAAGATAAATAAAAATACACTGCTGTAACAAACTGGTTTTTCTTTTTTATGGTGTGAAATTGTCAATACTACCACACATTGCCTTTTTGCTGATTTATTACCTACAATGATACACGCAACGTTGTGATGTACGCAGAGAGATAACCTGAACATCGTCTAGTGGTCACGTGACTATTAAATACCACGACTGATAAAGACGTTGGGATTATACGTCCAAATATTTCATTTTCAAGAAACTTTTGTTCTGAGCCGGACATTTTATATTATTTCTCGTATTTCCGGGGGGAAAATATTCTTTTTTTTCAGTTGTTAGCTAAAACACATTTTTTTCCCTTTCAGTCAGTAACATAGTACCTCCTGAGTAGATCTAATCAAATTATCGTGGAAAGATCTCTACCAAAACGCGCGGACTCAGTCAGGTTTCCGCTTGAGTGACTCAACACGTCACAACACTTATTTCACTCCCCCAACTGATATGTAGGTTATTGCATGGATACAACAATCAGTAAACAACACTACGAGTCAATCATAGCTTGTAGGCTTGCCTTTCAGTTCTCTTAAAGAGGAATCTTCTAGCTGAAATGTACTGAAATTAAGTTCTTTAATTCCTACTTAAAATGTGTGAGAAATTTCCCTAACTTTACTGTTGTAACGGCCTACTCACGTTTTTTGCGCCTGCCTTTGAGCCTGTAAATTGGCCACAAAAACAATATTTCCCCTCACGGACTTCTAGTTCAATACTGTACGTAAGTCAAGGGATTACAACCGGTGTCTGAGGATAGTAACCTACTCTCTTGATGGACTTATATTACCAGAAACTTACGGCAAAACTTAAGAAGAATTTGTTTTTTGGGCTATATCAAAGAGTTAATTCTCGTCTTTGTATCTTTGTAGACACCCAGTTGATTATAAAATATCATTTTATAGTTCTTCCAGCACTAGCGTTGTATTGTGTGTTAATCTGGCTCGTGGAAAGTTTGTGTTACACCAGACAGCTGTTTCCTTGGAAACGTTGTCAAAACGAGATGCTTCCGTGGAGCATACAATGGGTTGCCTGTGGTACGTGCTACAGAAAATCAGAAGGCACTGAATTGTGTGGTATTGAAATACAGCATTCCAGTCTCCGAAGAATAACAAATAAAAGAGAAGCGAGAAACATTGGCTTCTGTGCTGACATGTTGATAATTTTCAAGTTCCCTCACAACTTCTTTTCACCACAAGTGTGCCCTCTGAGCATCTGACAGCTTTCTAATACTAAACTTCACTGAAGTCAAGCCCTGTTCAGCGGGGTTAGTGTTAGAATGGGAGACCAAAACAATAAACCCGTCATAAAAAACAGAAGCATCTGACCGAAAATACTATTAACGCTAACAAATGCGAACTCAGCAAGGTACAGATTTTGTTAGCTTGCTTTATGCAAAACATATATCGATGAAAAAGCAAATAACTATTGATATATATACACAGTTTTCAGAAAGAGCAGAAGGAAGTTTCCCGGACGGTCGATCCAGAATAATGCACCTATCAATGTTAAGCTGCTAGGGGGGGAGGCCGGGCATAGGCGGGGGATTTGATTTCAGATCAGTTTTTCTATTCCAATGCCCGGCCCCAGGGAAGTCATCCTGGGTCAAAAAAGTGCAAATTCCTCACCCCAGGGGCATTATTGTTGGTCAAAAGACTGCAAATTCCCCAGCCCCAGCTTCCTCCCAAAAATGCATAGGTAAAAAAGAACAGCAGAAATAGGGACAGAAATTGTACATTTTATTTTTTAAAAGGTAAAAAAGCAATGACAAATTTTGAGGACTGTCTCAACTGATACTACTAAACAAGGCAGTACAACAGGGAAATTCTGGTATCTTTTCCTGAACTGTTATGCTACTTTTGTTTACCTTAATTGCCATCTTTTTATAGCTCATGGCCATTATCTATATTTAATCACTAAGACAGCAAATATTACAGCTAAAAACTCGGTTTCTAAAACGTTTCCGCTTTTAAACTTGAAACTGTGCCCTAAAGGACTGACTAAAAATAGGACCACATATTTTGTGAAGGAAAAAAGAATATGACATGTTAATTACTTAAATTGTAAACAGGAACAACGGAATTAAAATATTAAACTTCATATAAAAGAGAGCAATATTCAAAAAAGCCCCATGAGAGGACTTACAGTATGATGTGACAAATAGTGAGCCGATAAAAATGAAATTCAGTACTTCGGTCTCGTTTTTAGTATTATATAAGCTTGCTTGGAAACAAAATTCACTGCACACAAGGTGAATATAGATGACTGCCTCATAAAAGGCTTTAGAGTTTCAGTCCATGGCGTGCATCGGTAATCGCAGAGAATCGGTTTCCTTCTAATGACTTCTGGGTAATTCCAAAATGGCGGTACTATTTTTCGGTCTTTCTCGGTCATTCAAGATGGCGAGCAGCCAAGATGGCGTCAGTGGACCCCACTCTTCTAACGGTTAAAGTCAAAAGTCCCGACCCCCGGAACTCAACGAATGATCGAAAGTCCCTACCACGGGCAGACTTGTAATGTCAAATCCCCCTCCTATGCCCGGCCTCCCCCCCAGCGGCTTAACATTGATAGGTGCATAAAATATTTACGACATGAAAACAACATTAATTTTGAACCGTGAATATAGAATATAAAAAGTTACAATCAGCGACAAACATTTTGGGAGATTTTTGCTACGTTCAAGTAAATTGCAAAATCGAAAGTGACATGGCCGGAATTTAGCGGGCACCGTGCTTAAGTTACCGCGGCATGTTTACTCGCCAAACAGTGAAGCATCTGTGTCAAATGATGGCAAGATAACGGGTTTTTGTAAGTTTCTTTTTCTGTCAAGTGTTATAAAGTTTGACAATGAAATGAGCGAAGTCAAAACAAAGATCACAATCGCCCAACTCTTGTTTATGCAAAGTCAAAATTTACTCTCCAAGACGCGTACGACGTTATTTATCACCAGGTAATTCCATCATTTTGGAAATAGCAGCTACTCTATTATTCATCTGCGTCACAAGTTTTCACTGATTTTGGGGCTCATTTTGTTGAAACTCAAGCACGCTTCCAACAGGCCTGTGAACCCTTCCTGCTTACAGAGCAATACTAACGACATGCTTCCGTGAAGCATATACTGGGTTGCCTGTGGTACGTGTTAGAGAAAATCAGAAGGCACTGAATTGTGTGGTATTGAAATACAGCATTCCAGTCTCCGAAGAATAGCAAATAAAAGAGAAGCGAGAAACATTGGCTTCTGGGCTGACATGTTGATAATTTTCAAGTTCCCTCACAACTTCTTTTCACCACAAGTGTGCCCTCTGAGCATCTGAATGCTTCGTAATACTAAAATTCACTGAAGTTAAGCCCTTTAAGGCGGGGTTAGTGTGAGGATGGGAGACCAAAACAATAAACCCCTCATAAAACACAAGCATCTGACCGAAAATACTATTAACGCTAACAAATGCGAACTCAGCAAAGTGCAGATTTTGTTAGCTTGGTTTATGCAAAACAAGTATTGATGAAAAAGCAAATAACTATTGATACACAGTTTTCAGAAAGAGCAGAAGGAAGTTTCCCGGACGGTCGATCGAGAATAAAATATTTACGACATGAAAACAACATTAATTTTGAACCGTGAATATAGAATATAAAAAGTTACGATCAGTGACAAACATTTTGGGAGATTTTTGCTACGTTCAAGTAAATTGCAAAATCGAAAGTGACATGGCCGGAATTCAGCGGGCGCCGTGATTAAGTTACCGCGGCATGTTTACTCGCCAAACAGTGAAGCATCTGTGTCAAATGATGGCAAGATACTGGGTTTTTGTAAGTTTCTTTTTCTGTCAAGTGTTGTAAAGTTTGACAATGAAATGCGCAAAGTCAAAACAAAGATCACAATCGCCCAACTCTTGTTTATGCAAAGTCAAAATTTACTCTCCAAGACGCGTACGACGTTATTTATCACCAGGTAATTCCATCATTTTGGAAATAGCAGCTACTTTATTATTCATCTGCGTCACAAGTTTTCACTGATTTTGGGGCTCATTTTGTTGAAACTCAAGCACGCTTCCAACAGGCCTGTGAACCCTTCCTGCTTACAGAGCAATACTAAAAAACTTCTCCCATATCACATTTCAACCTTAAGCTCGAAAATTCAATGCACAACATGATATTATAATTCACAAAGGCAGAAAATACCACAGAATCCTTTTCCAGCGAAAAATTTATTGAAACAAACAACATATTTGCTCTTAGAGGCGAAAACCTCTTCCTATTTCATTGCGTGCGTGAAGACAAGAAACTCAATCGTGCCAAATTACCATGTACTTCAGGTAAATACAGCACACTTTGATTTCGTCTCGACGGGCGATAGATTGTTGTCGAAGTCCAGTACTCGTCGCTTTTGAGATTCCTGCCTAGTTTATCCAACTGACTTTCCATTATTGAGCTCCATAAGGGTATATTTTGTTTAAGGATCCACTAAAACGCCATCCGCGTTACATGACTTTCGACGCCATTGCAGGCTAGGTTAATGATTCTACTGTGTCCACCAAAGAAATCTACGCAGTTCCACTACCCTCTCGATCCTAAGAAAATACGCGCAGAAGGCTCTATGCACAAAGACACCACTTACCAGGGGAGTGACGGGCAAGACTTTTACCGACACGGAAAAAAAAAAAAAGAAAAAAAAGAAAAAAAAGAAAACAAAAAAACCCCACCCACTTTCCAACTGGGATTGCCATAGGCAACCCAGTAATAAAATAGCGAGACGGTGAATCAGCAAAGGTAAACAGCACCTGTCAATAAAGACAATTTACGTCAGCGAATTAAAGCCGTGCATCCGAGGGAGGCGCGGTGGCTTCATGGTTAGTGCGCTCCGCTTTGGATCGAGCGATCCGGGTTCGAGCCCTGGCTACGGACATTGTGTTGTCTCCTTAGGCAAGACACTTTACTCTCACAGTGTCTTTCTCCACCCAGGTGTATAAATGGGTAAAGGGCTGGGGGAATTACTGCTGGGGGTAACCCTGCGATGGACTAGGGCATGTAGTTCCCGGTGTTGTGGTCTGTCTTCTGTGATGTATCATGGTTGGAAGGGTAAATGCTCGGAGAAATTAGCTACACCAAGCTATTCTAAAAATCCGAGGGTAAATAAAGATATATGATATGATATGATATGATGATCCAGAGGGAAGCAGAAATACTCCTATTCACTTCATGCTACAGCAACCAGGATAAGCTCCTGTCTGATCGGCCACTTGGCTCGAACGCAGACTTTACCATGTGAAGGAAAAGTCAATAATAGTTTAGAACACGTTTGTCCGAACGTGTTCAAAGGAAAATCTTTACAAGGAAAACACCAACCTCGTTCCCAGAGTCTCTCTTCTCTGCTTTCCTCGGTCGTTGGACCAAGGGAGGGAGAGAAGAGACACCCTGGGAACGAGGTTGGCCTCGTGGTACGGCATTGAGGGAGAGATATGTCGGCCCCTAAACCATATGTTAAAAATCCCACGCCTACTCACAGCTCCAAACCGCCCTTGTCAATATCGCGTAAGAATTAGATGGCTTATCCTTGCATACGGCGAGAGCTACTGAAATTTAAACTGACCAATCAGAATTCAGCGAGCGGGAAAAACTGTGCTATCCTTGTGCTATTCGACGTCACGCCAATTGTTTACATTCGGATTGGTTAGATCGGTGGACATTCGCTCAGCCTTCTCTTGTGACTCTCTTGACCGTCGCTTCTTTGAACTCAGCGGGACAGAAATGACGCATTGTTCTGGCAATCAATTTGCCAATCCACTTTATCCAGTTTATGAATTGGTCTAGCATGTGATTAAAAACCAGGATCGCCTTTGAACTTTATTCTGTAGAAGAAGAAGACGTTGCTGTGTGAACATTTTTACGACGAAATCCCTTGGTTTGTTCAGCACTTTGATGTCCGATAACTGAGCCGCTCTAATGAGTGTTGGGTCAATCGCATTTGGACGTCTGACCATGTGAAGTTTTTTCAGCTCTTGTTTGTGTCCACCATGATCGAACTTCAGGTGAAGCGCTATGCTGCTTTATGCCAACTTCGATGGCTTGTGATGAGCTTGCCTGCTGCCCGAATTGTTGTTGTATTTGGGAAAGATTGGTCTTATCGGGTTGGAACTTAATAGTGAGGGGAACAATTTTTCGTTCATCTGCTGTGCCAAATAACAAACAATCCTGTTGGGTGTTCCACTTGCTTGGCGAGTCTTGCACGACCATCATCTATCAGATCTGGGGTCTTTCAGTGATTACAACTTGCGATCGTTCTGCAAACATCCACGTAGCATGCAGCACTTTTTAGTGACTTCAGGATCCCCGGCCCGTTTTGCTGTTTCAAAGGGAGTCGTGCATTTTTGAGCAGTTTGTCTTCATTGCTTGTATTTTTTCGTTTGTTCCTTCCTGGTGGCGCAAAGTAACTTTGATCATTTGAAAGGACTTGAATCCTTAATTGAATTAGCGATTTTTTAAATTGAGGAACCAACAAGTGAATGGTACACAAAATTAGGAGAAACTGTTGGTTGAATAGACAATATTTGTAGACATAATTATCTACCCAGTTTAAGTACTAAGCTCAACAAGTTGTTTGGCTCCACAAGTTTCAGTTTCAGGCCACGTACCCGAATTCACCCAGGTACTGTTGTACACTACCATAGTTCTTTGGAAATTGAATAGCTCCTTGAACACCTGGTTGCTTGAGAAGAAACTTGATGCGTTCGTTCTCTACATTGGTGAATGCAGCCACTAACTGTCCATTGTGGATAAACTCCAGACCAACTCTTTTTTCAATTTAATCTTTGTTCTTTGCAGGGCATTAACAATTGTGTCCCTTGTAAAATGTTAGTTTAAAGAGTTTGTTTAAGTTATTTCCAATTTCATAGGGCACTGTGGTTGCCAGATTCACTTTAAAACTTATCATGGAAATGTAAATCAATGTCAGTGAAAAGTCAGTCTCTTGAATTGTTGATAGAACATTAATTTAAAATATGCGTATTGAAACATCAGTGGAGGAATATTTTTTTCCCACTTTGTGAACCTAACATACATTGCTGCCATTTGTTTATTGCTTGGTCATTCAATGTCTTGATCACATCAAATAATTTATTTTTTAGGTATTGTGTATCTTTATCTAAAAACTTAACTGGTTGCTTTTTGGAGCCCTTTTGCAGCATATTTAGATAGGCAGGAAATGTTCCACATTTTATGGTAAATAGTTCTGCATAGTTTTAAGGAATATTGCAGCCAAATCTAATTGAATATGAGAATAAAATATGCTGTTTGACATTTTGTGAATTTAAAGACTATAAATATTGTTTGCGCTTGTTTTAAAAGGCTTAAGGTTGGCACTCAAAAGTGTTCCTTCAATAATCTTATTCTGTAAAGATTACCTTGGGAGAATTGGATTAATGCAAGTTTTTTCTTCTAGCCTCTTTCCCCAGTGCCCCCTGAGAATGGAGTTGATTTGGTTTTGCCTGATGTTGAAAGATGAAACAATGCCTAAACCAGCCGCAAGGAATACTTCATGGTGCTTTTTTACAAACATGGGCATGAGGGTGCTCGTAAGCATCTGAGCATTGTTTCGCATGCTAAAGTGATAATTATTATAAATAATTTGTTTATTTTAGAGAGTCTTCTTTTCCTGTTGGTCATTCAAAAATTGTTGGAATAGCTTGTTTGAGCTGTTGGATAGAGGCAGAACATTTGATGAGGCCCTCCAGGGGAGAGGAGTTCTTGTTCCCTTTAGATATTTCCTTGTGTTTCCTTGTTCCCCAAATTACTTTGAAACTTGTTCCCAGCCTTTTGATCCCTAAAATTTAAATATTGGTTTTCTTCCCTTGTTCCCTAAAATATTTGGATATTGTTACTCTGTTCCCCAGTTCAAATAAGCCATGTTCTCTTCTTCCCTCAAACCCCTGGGAGTGCCTCTTTGATGTTGATTCTCGTATTGGCCTAATAGTAATTCATTGTAGAATTGCAAGACACAGCAAGTTCTTATTTGGGAGTGAGGGAAAAGTTTTGAATAAATTTTTGCCCAATACGAGAAACAAAATTTGACTGCACCTTCTAGATCTTACTCTTTTCAGACATGAATCAGCTTGTTTGCACCTTTCTGGCGACCTGCGGGAGGGCAAGCTCTAGAAACTCTTCCTTAGTGAGCCTTCCGCTGAAAAACTTTCCAAGTCTGGCTTTCCGGTGGTAGGGGCCGAGGTTTTTGTGCAAAATTCATCAGCAGCTTCCTTGCAGCTTCTCAAAGGTGTTCCTTCGGGCAATGGTTAGTAAAAGTTTTGTAGTGCTTATACAAATTTTCGCTACGAAACAAATATCAGCTTGACAATTTTCTTTCCCGATACCCCATTTAAAATGCACGTGAGCGCTATTAATAGAGGGCCAGGAAACCATTTAACACATTTTGTGGCAATTTGTCGGCGAGCAGAATTCGAACGTAAGCTGTTGTGCTTTGGCTTTTATTTGTGCTTTTTCTGACTAATCTAAGACGAATTCAGGCTGGTATTTTCGAATCAAGTGTAAGAAGACGGCAAAACTGAATTGATAATGTATTTATTTGAGTTAACTTCGCGAATAAAGACTTTAATCGATTCCCTTCGACGGGGTAAATCGACACGCACAACCGAAATGCACTGTTTCCGGTGAAAGGGCAAATGATTGACAGGATAGCACAGTTTTGACTGCCGCGCGCACTGCGGCCGCGGGTTCCGTATGCAAGGATATATTCAAGGGAAAAGTCATTTATCTGTCATATGGTAAGTACTTGGAGTCACAGATTACAAAGTGTGCGCATGCGCCCTCCTAAAGATAACATACATACAGTCATAAGCTTTTTCCGAATAACTACAGGAGCTAATATCTTCGAGACATTACATTTACAGCTAAAATACATAGCATATACAGATACCTACTAAATACATAATATTGAAAGATATATTCATTAAAAAGAAAAGCCGCTGTACAAAATGGGGCCTTGGATTCTCTTTTAAAACAAGTAAACTCATAGGTACGGGTAAAATCAGGTAGCGCATTCCGCAACTTAGCTGATACGTAAGAAAAAAGAGAACTAAGACCATTAACTGGTTGTTCCAGGTTTATTGAGGAACAGAATGTAATTTCCGCAAAGATCATGCATAGGAAGGGACGGGAGAGAAAACGTATTTTTCATATAAGCAGAAAAACCCTTTTTAAAAAAAAAGAAAAAACACAAAACAACAAAAAAAAACATACTTTTATCAAGTAATACGAGGAAATTTTGAATGCGCTTATTGCATGCATTGAGATGTAGAGCTTGACTTTCGAAGTAAAAGGACAGGTATTCTGCAAATATAAATATCGCTATTCTCTTATTTACATTATTATACCGTTTCTTAGACACGAGAATTACAGCGAAATGAAAGCAGAAATTTGTCACGAATTTTCTATGATAAAAACTTGTTCAGAAATCCAAAATCTAAGTTAACAGCACACACCAGGCCTACTACTGAGTATCTGGCTAGAAATTACTGATTTCCTCTGGCCTAGAAATCATTTCCTCAAGAGGCTAGAGTTGCACTCGGCTGCGCCCCGTGCAACTCTTACGCCTCTTTCGTGCTCTCCAAACTTCCCGCGTGCTCAATATCTGGACATACGCACAGCTGACGCATGAACTAATTGTTACGGTAAACAAGGGTTCATATCTCCGAGACATTACTACATAACATATACGAATGCATAACTAAAGATACCATAGTTAAAGATACATTAATTAAAAAGAAAAGCGGCCCCTGGATTCTCATTTTAAAACCTGTAAACTCAGAATATAATTTGTCTTAGAACTGTCTAAAAGTCTTGATTCTTAATTAAACAAACCCCAGTAACCTTGGATATCATCGTTCAATAAAAAACACGTAAAGCAAGTGTAGGAATCATACGGGGATTCCGAAGAAGTCCGATTGTGGCCGTGAAGAAAAGGAGGCGCCTGGGTCAGCCGGAATTTTCTTACAGTTCGACCATGCAAAAATAATCCACAATTCCTGTTTGCAAACAAACAATCAAAAGATTCTCCATATCAAGCTTGTGTGCTAACAAACGATTTTCATCACAAAATGGCTTAAATCTTGCTTTTTAGTCTTGGAAAATAACTGCTTAGATATTACACTAGACTCCTAGAGAAGATTCGTTTCAGTAATTCTCTTGATGCATATGAGTGAAGATATCGGTCGGGAAACGATATAACCTTGTCCAACACAAGCTGTCCATAAACCAAACGGTGTTAGAATGAACCAAATGTTACATGCAGTCGTTCTACAGAGATAAAAGCGAAGGAAGGTCTTAGAAAACAAAAACAAAAAATCCTACGGGAACAAAAGTTTAGAACATTCCTTAGAGCAGGTGTAAGGAAGTCGTAGCCAAAGAAAGTGCTATTCAAATTAGTTGCATTGTTTGTTTGGTATAGTCGATAGTCGACGGAGACAAACAAGTCCTTTTAAGAAGACTGGAAAAATATTGCCTTGTTGATTCGTAATGTGAGTGTCCATTGCCACAATTAAGGCCTGACTGAAGGGAATCTGTGTTTTAGACCCCCCGTAGTTTAGCGCCAGGTTTGCTAAAGCAGGAGATACATAAATATGACACCATTGAATTAGATTTAAATGATGATGCGGGAGTCGAATAATTTTTACTGGGTTGCAGCACATGGGCATTTTGTCTGAGCATGCGCGAAGGGAATCGAATTATGGGAGTTCGGCGCCATTGTTATTTTGAACGCGCTGCCCGCGGGTTTTTAAACGGGCGATCTACACTTTGAAAAATATTTTGTCAAGAGAGATGAAAGATTGTAACAAAATTACACACTTTTCTATCACTATGGATATTCTTCGAGTTTGTTGGGCGTTCGGATGAGAATATTTTAATGATCAAATTGCGAACAAAACGAGATAAAGGCCCAAAGAAGTGGAGTTTGGCATTTGATTTACCGAAGTTCAAGATGTTCACACGAGAAGGCAAATGATGCAGGTTAGTTTGAAGATGTTGAAGCTTTATTGTAATGAATCATAGGGATGCATATTGACACGATCCTCAGATACACCACCCTTTATGAGATGGAAATTTTGAATTTGAGCTGATTTTGCTTCAACTTTGAAGTAAGTTTTCATCATAATTCCGCCGGCCCCCAAGCTTTAAATTACTTCAAATAACATTGTGTCTTCTTCCTCTTTGCAGCCGCTTGGGACTCCAGGCTTTAAAAAATGCGCTGTTTGTAGGATTACAATGTTATTACAACAGCTTTTGGCAAATTTTTATTTGGGAAGTTTTGATAGATTTTCCAAGTCGTGGATCAAAGTCTTGCTGCTCTCCAAGTCTGTTGTGCAGAGCATTTAGTTGTTCATTTTTAACAAGGTTGTAGTGTCATTTCAATACACGATGACTTTTGCAATTTTTTTTCCGGTGCTTCAGTAGGTATTTTTGTAATTGCTTTTTTCGTCTTCTAGAGCTAACTTAAGTCAAAAGTTCGGTTAAACTACCCTTTTTCGCCGGCCCCCAAGGCCGAGAACACTTTTAGTGCATTGTTTGTATATTTGTCCTCCGCTTCATCTGGTTTATTTATTCCGAAAAAATGCGTGCTCTTTTTTGTAGCAAGGCAAACTACTACCGTTTACTGTCGAAGATTGCACATTTGGAGCTTGTCCATGTAGTTTTCGAACCGGATGGCGTAAGCTCTGTTATCGTGTTTATTTTATTAGCATGCTGCTAGCATTAAAAGCTGCTAGCATTAAAAGCTCGTCGGTTTTTTTTTCTCCGTGCAGCAATTGAATTTACCTCAGCAAGTGTTCTTAGACGAGCGATTTAAGAAATAAGTGAGAATTAATGCTCATTCAAAAAGATTTGGTTGTAATTCTGGAGACGAGCTCTGTAGGGCAGAACAGACATTTCGCTTTTAGTGTGTATCCCTTAGCCTGTAGAGGAATGCCAATCACGATTTCTTTAGATGTAGGTCTTAGTTATACATTTCTTTGTACAAAAAAAATGTTAGGAAACACCTTTTACTTGCCAAAATCCCGTTGTACCGTCTAGAATAAGTGAAACATGCACTTGATTTTCTTCAAGACCTGTCACTATATTTTGATCATCTTCTCAACAATCATTATTAACTATTATTCACAAATAATATGTTACACATCAGATTTGTCATGTACTGGCTCTTCCAACAATCCATATACTGTAGTATAAAAATCAATAAATGTTCACCACAATTCACGGGTAAAGGAAGATACAAAATTATGTTGAAAACTAGATGAACAATAATACTTTCAAATTTGCAATGAGAGTAAGCAAGGGAGTTCATCTACATATTACCTTGAATGTTATTTGTACCCAAAAAATGTTGAATTAATTCTGGGTGCAGTGTAGCAAATCTTTATGAGCATTTACAATGTATGTAAAAACCAAGATAGTGTGAGGAAGAGGGAGAGAATGGTTTACTTAAGTTGAAAGAAATGAAACCCTATATTATTGATGTTTACTTCAGACCTAAAATGGCCATGTTTGATCCTTGCAGTTGTGCCCCCCACTCATGCATAACCATTCCTGCAAGATATCTAATGAAGTTACTGATGTTTCCAGAAGAGCTGATTGCAGTAAGGCCACCTTGTAGCCCATGCTTGTGGCTTTCAAAGAAAGCATTAGAAGCTTGTCTCTTTGTGCTTTGTAGTGACATCTGTTCAGACATGTATTCTGAGCCATGATCAGAAGTACTCTGCAAATTATTAGTTTTAAGGTTAGGCTGTTAATTGAAAGGACAAGGGGAATGGAAATTATCTAGAAGAATGAAAAG
>NC_090896.1:47264299-47274299 GCF_036669925.1 Montipora capricornis
ACAGGTCTGTTGGAAGCGTGCTTGACGAGCTTGAGTTTCAACAAAATGAGCCCCCAAAATCAGCAAAAAATTGTGATGCTGATGAATAATAAAGTAGCTGCTATTTCTAAAACGATGGAATTACCTGGTGATAAATAAGCTCATCTTGGAGAGTAAATTTTTGACTTTGCAGAAACAATGGTCAAACTCAAGAGTTGCGCGATTGTGATCTTTGTGTTGAATTTGTACATTTCTTGTAAAACTTTATAACACTTGAAAGAAAAAGAAAACTAACAAAAACAAAACCTTGTATCTTGCCATCGTTTGACACAAATGCTTCACTGTTTCGCGAGTAAACACGCCGCGGTAACTTAATCACGGCGCCCGCTGAATCCGATGTCACTTTCGATTTTGCGTTTTACTTTTGCAACCAAAAAGTACAGTAACAAAATTGAACGTAGCAAAAATAGCCCAAAATATTTGTCGTTGATCGTAACTTTTTATGTTCGGGGTTCAAAATTAATGTTGTTTTCATGTCGTAAATGTTGTTGCTGATGACAGAATATTTTATTCTTGATCGACCATCCTGAAAACTTCCTTCTGCTGTTCCTAAAAACTGTGTATCAATATTTATTCACTTTTGCTTCAATATTTGTTTTGCATGAAGCAAGCTAACACAATCTGTACCTTGCTTAGTTCGCAAATAGAATTTTCGGTCCTTTGCTTCTGTTACAAAGTGGTATATTTTTTTGGTCTCCTATCCTGATACTAACCCCGCCGGATAGGGTTTAACTTCAGTGAACTCTAGTATTACAAAGCTGTCGGATGCTTAGAGGGCACGCTTAAACTTGTGGTGAAAAGAAGTTGTGAGGGAACTTGAAAATTATCAACATGTCTGCCCAGAAGCCAATGTTTCTCGCTTCTCTTTTATTTGTTATTCTTCAGAGACTGGAAAATTCAGTGTCTTCTGATTTTCTGTAACACGTACCACAGGCAACCCAGTGTATGCTTCACGAAAGCATCTCTTTTTTTTTACTGGGTTGCCAGTATGGCAAACCCAGTCGGGGTCTGCGTTTAGTTTGTTTGTTTTATTTTCATTTTTATTTTTTTCCGTGTCGGTAAAAGTCTTGCCTGTCACTCCCCTGCTAAGTGGAGAGGGTCGTGGGAAATGCGTAGATTTCTCTGGTGGACACAGGAGAATCATTAACTTAGCCTGCAATGGCGTCGAAAGTCATGTAACGCGAATGGCGTTTTAGTGGATCCTTAAACAAAATATACCCTTATGGAGCTCAATAATGGCAAGTCAGTTGGATAAACTAGGCAGGCGGTGAAAAACCAACACCTGGAATCTCAAAAGCGACGAGTAATGGACTTCGACAACAATCTGTCACCCGTCGAGCCGAAATCAAAGTGAGCTGTATTTCTAAAATAATATTTAACCAAGTGTGCCGTTATGTAGAACACCGAAAGCAAATGGAAAATTCTCTGGTAACTTATGGGTTCAACAAAGACTGAGAACGATTGAACGAATCGAACACCTTACGTGGAGCTGTGATCAACTTAACCTGCGATCAGGCCCATTTTTAGCTTCGCCCATATGTTCTCTTATGTCGTCGCTCGCTAAAATTGGGCCTGACCAAAAGTCTGTCAAGAATTCCGGACGGTTAGGCGACCAAACTCATGATCTGATTGGCTGTTGAAACGCCGGATGTGAAAATGCTCTCGCGAAGTCCTCGAGACTAATCCGCCATAAGTGTACAAAAAAATTTGCTCCCTTTTGTTCTTACAATGCCGTGGACGGTGCAACTTGATTTTGTTTGTATAAATGGAGATATGCCATCTGAAACATCTCATAACTTGTCCAGAATCGGGTTTGAATCTCTGGAACGAGTGAAATTGATTCCGTTGTCGAGCTCTGTGGCCATGGGTTGAAAGTACTTTGGCACAAACTTCCCTGATGTTTTGAAAGCTAAATAGCTGGTTCTTTCAAATGGCAATGAAAGCCGATGCATATTGGTTTCCTGGATGAGACGAGGGACATATATATCAACACGAGGAGATGCTGATAAAATCGCAAGTTACATGAATGCATGTTTTGAATATCTGTGTATCAAACGGCTTTATTTATTTACTGTACATGACACGGTTTGTTCGCACACTTCATAATATTTCCAGTTGATTTAACTTAAAACTCGCACTCCAGAAACTAAAATGGCATGTTTCCAGAGAGATCAATTGTACAACAATAAAAGAAACTTTGCGAGTCCATCTTACTGTTCGTACTCCATCAAAAAATTAACAGCCAAACTTATCATGATTTTACTGCATGCAATTCTAGAAATACACTGCAACTGAAGATATTACCCAAAAAAATCACCAAAGAAACCTTCATGGGCAAACACGTTAAAGGAATAATGTATTTCTCTTTTTTTTTCTTTAAAAATCTATTGCCAAACCGTCCAACGACAAAATGCTAGGTTATCTCAATTACAAATTAAGATGTCAAGCTTAAAAGATTGCATATTAAGTGAAGTTCGGAGGGAGAATTACACCGGCCTTTGCCGCAATATAGTCGTCGAAAACATTCCCCATGCTTTAAATGTGTTTTTCTCAAATTAAAGCCAACGGTAACTTTCGAATTCGTTTACAATATTCCTCCCTCGGTAATTAACTCTGGTCAAAACAAAATAGCATGAATCTGCCGTCCACGCGTGTATTGGTGTAATGGAAGTAAATTTTATTGGCCGATGAAGGACATGTCAATCAATCAAAAAAAGTGGGCGGAAGGAATTTCGAAGAGGAATTTGGTCAGGCTCTATTTTTGTGTGGCTTACACGAAGTGTAAACCACTCATTGCCATGGCCCAAGATATTTATTCCTGGATTTGTCACGGTGAACAGAGTGGCTGTCACGTGGTTTACTATCGTCGAAGACAGGCCCCAGCCTACGCTCGGCTAAGCTACGTAAACTTCTAAGCTTCAGAAAGCGGCCATTTTGTGGGTGTAACACAGCGCGTTGTCGAAGATCGTTTTTTATCTAGTTATTCGTTCTTCTTTGCTGCTTGGATTTTACACGCCGGCTTTCCTACAGTCGGCTTGTCTTCTAAGTTCGGATTACAGCGAGGAGTTGTGCTCTCACAGGGCGACATTTCAATTCACGGTCTGGACCTTTGGTACAGGTTGCGTCACATGAAAACTTACGAGTCATTATTCAGACTCTCGCAAGCCAACATTTAACGGCTTCAATCTGCTCAGCAGACCTGCTTGAATATTTGAAAGTTTCTGAAAGTATTTGAAAGGCTCTGAAGTTACTTGAAAGCAAAAGAGACTCTCCTGTGCTTGTGTTGTCATGAATACCGGTCAACTCGCCTACGTGCAAACTCGCCTGCGGTCAAACTCGCCTACAACTTGTCAGCTCGCCTACGTAGGCGAGTTCGCTTCCTGACGTAGGCGAGTTCACTCAAGTAATGCTTGCCGTTTGTAACTTTATCATGGTTATCATTTTGTGAACAATGCTTGCGACTATAGCACGTTTTCTTGGTCTTGTGAACGTCATCTTGGCATTGTTTATAATGTTCGTGAATTTCGTCAATTGGTTCAAGGAAAATGATTTTATTTCAGGGTAACGCTACACAACCGACAATCAATAGTTCTGAA
This sequence comes from Montipora capricornis, assembly GCF_036669925.1. Taxonomy (NCBI): domain Eukaryota; kingdom Metazoa; phylum Cnidaria; class Anthozoa; order Scleractinia; family Acroporidae; genus Montipora; species Montipora capricornis. The sequence continues at coordinate 47,267,935 of NC_090896.1, forward strand.
GTTCTATCAAATGAGAAGAATTGCGATAGATACGCCCGGGGCCCCATATAATAAAATGTCTTTTTGAAATACTAGAGAGAGAGAAGTTCACTTACGAGTGGAAATATATGAAGTACCTACTTGCCATAATACAAACCGCTTTATTTACAACAATGAGCAACTAACTTACAATACGCGCAACACTTTCCCAAATAGAATAATCCTGTACTACCTAGTTATTTTTAGCTTCACATCTGAAGGTTTTATTTACAATACAAGGAATATTTCTTGCTTAATGCCTGAATACAATACAAGGAAAACTACTGAATATCCTATCTATATGTTTACTGTATGCGGGTTGGCCCATACAGTTTTGAGCAAGACTTCAAAAGCTGCCTTGGTGTCTTTCTTCTGGACTGGTACTGCTCCCAATGTCTGCCAACGTTTTGGGATCTCACAACGTCCCATTTCAGCACAGGTCGACTTAAAAATGCAGTCAGGTAAAACTCCTGGCGGGTTGGGGGAGGGGGGTCCTCCCCTGTATGCTACATTGGTAGCCCAAAGTGTATGATTTTTTTAGCCGTTTTGGTCTTAAATAGAGTATGGTTTGTTCACTCAAGTCTTGAATTGGGTATGTTTTTTACTATGGTAGACAGAAGCTTAATTGTTGTAAAATGAGACATAGTGACTTAAGGTCAACGGGTTCCGAGAATCCCTGAAACCCTATAAAAGCCTGATCGAGTAGCAGCATCCCATCATTTCAAGATCATCGCCAGAGCAGATCATCCAACCTCAGCACTGAAGGTAAGGGTAGTCTGTACAATTTACACGACCAAGCATCAAATGAAAACGTCCACATTTCAGAAGTACATTAATTTGTAAATCTTCCATGCGAAATTCACGACGTGACTGAGAGATCTTCACAGGTCACGGTTGCCGAAATCCCTGAAGGCAAATTCATCAATATTGATCATTTCCGATACTTCACATGAGATACAGCTCAGTTTTTGTATGATCCAGCTTTGGTATGTTTAAAATTCCCTTACAAAATTCATGCATAATTATTAAACTAACAATGTATGTACATTCTCAGAGCTTCCTTCTGAGGAAATTTTAAAGCAGTTTGTAACGTATTACGATATCTCCACATAATATTTCCTATTTTGTCTCATAATATTTTTACTTAAAAGAGGTAAAATAATCGTGATGCACGGAAGGCACGCATTCTCACTGTAGATTTCTTTTGTGTTGCTTTTGCCTTTAGCAGCTCTTGGAGGGAACTAAATAACTTCATTAAAACAGCAAATTCTCAGTCGATTGAGTCATGTGAACTACTTATGATTTGACCCCGGAAATTAACGAGCATATTTTAGGAAAATGACTGCAATGTTGTCGTGTTCCTCACTTTTGACCTTTGAACGCCACTTTATTACAACAGCAGCTCTGATAAATTTTGTGAGTAAATAAAAACAGGCGTAATAGGTATTTTAATTTGTAAGTGTTTTCAGTTTAAGTTCGGCTTCGTTCCAGTAACCCAATTTCAGTGGACTGACCTCATATTGAATGGTGTTAAATTCGTCAAGAGCTCCTCCCTTTTTATAGCAGTACTCGATTTCAGGACGGATCGAAATCGCAGCAATGTGATTGGCAGATATTGTTGGCGTTTTCAATTCTTTGTCGAGGATACATATCATTAGGGTCTTCAAACAATATCCTATTGATTTTGAAAAAGTCTCACCTTCTTTGCTAAGTGCCGCGCAAGTGACACTAACAGGTGAAAACAGGTTTGTATTGTTTTTATCTCAGTGATACCAGTGTAAAAGAGTGAGCCTGTTACTCATTAATTAATTTGATTGATGATTTCGCGTGCGTACACTATATATACCTTTTACTAACCGAGTTCAAGGTCGGAGCAGAGTTGGTCGGAGCGTGTGAGCATCGTACCATGAAACGCGTGATAGAATAAAATAACAAGGTCATCGTAACAAGTCTCACCTTCTTTGCTAAGGGCTGCGCAATTGACATTAACAGGTTTGTATACATATCATTAAGGTCTTCAAACAATATGCTATTGAAGTTCAAAACGTTTCACCTTCTTTGCTAAGTGCCGTGCAAAGCGATGTCAGTGTGAATTAAAAGATTGAGTCGCGCTTAAACAACACGTCACGAACTCTATTTCTCATGACGACAACACTTTACCATTATTAGGTCTGATTATTATTGCGACAACCGCCGAAACAACACCACAACTTTTTTATCAACTCATCCAGTTCACCGTTTATGTCAATTGAATGATCCTATTAATACACAAGACAGAACTTTGGTGAAGTGACTGACCGTAATTCTTAAATTTGTGTTGGTTATCGCGATCATTCTGCTACTGGGAGCAGAACAAACACATTTTACAACACATTTTACACAACTATGAGGAATAACGAACTCGCCTATGATGGTGATCAAAGTCGCCTACGTAGGCGAGATCACCAGTAGGCGTAGGCGAGTTGGCGTAGGCGAGTTTGAACGTAGGCGAGTTGACCGGATACCGTTGTCATTGCTCAATGTTTTTGTTGAATCGAATTGGACGAATCATCCACACACAGTTGACAAGAGTCTGCTAGCCCACGATTTCGTCAGAAGTAAGTAACATGGGAATCTCTGTTGAACAATACCGATCAAGAATCGGCTCTCATGACAATTTCCTTAAAACAAAAGATGCTTTGCCGCGTTTCAATAATGATGCTTTACATGAATGTCTTTTATTTACCAACATTGAAACAAGTTGTTGGACAATACAAAATATGGAATGAAGTAGTGTTTTGGTTTACCCAATTTGTGTACTACACTTGCTCACAATGTTTGTTTTGGACCTTTTTGTACAGTAGATTAGCACTTTACATGATGTCAAGTTCATCTATTCATTTCATGTTTCCACACAGCTTGAACTTGGTAAACACACTGACATAAAATTACAAGGTCCATAATAAGAAAACTTCAAAGATTCTGGTATTTAAAGTCATACTATACCATCATGAACTTCCCTGTACATTGAATTCTGTTGAACTTTTTCTTAAAATCTCCAGGTAAAATTGTTAATCTTATTGGGTTAAAAATTATTAGCAATGTTAATAAGCACTACTCAACATATGATTTATTAAAATATTGCTTGTGTTCAGATATTGTTAAGCGTCTATCTTTTTTTCCCAAATTCTTCCACTTGCAACCCAATAGCTACTTACATCAACTAAATTTTTCTGTGTTTCTTTATTGAAAAATTAGCATTATGATACTTTGCATGCATATATTGTCAAAAATTAGTCCTACATTCAAACCAAATCAAGCTCCCAATGTGGCTTCTAGCAAAGGTTACATCATTTCCTGTATGCACCAGCCCTTCTGCAAAGTTTTTTGCTCTTGCGCTGTTACACAAAATGCCAAAAACATTCATACGAAATGCTTCCCTGGAGTTGATTTCACAACACTTGCCCTGGACAAACTCAGAACTCAATTCCACTTGGTTACGTAAACAAAATCATGTCTGAATCTATCAGCCCACTATAGGACATGATGCTGACATTTTTTCAGTTCCTTAAATCCTCAGGTTACATGCGCAACCTCTGTTGTCAAAATGACACCTCCATAAAACTTTACCCAATAACCCTCATCTTGAAAATAAGCATTTCAGGACGGATGTATGTCAATTATCTTATTTTATTGATTGAGAGGAACAATATTGAAAACTAACCGTAATCAGATATTAGCTCTACTAATAGAAACTCAATGACAAAACAGATCCTTTTAATTTGTAACCTCCCCTGTCAAAGCAGCTCAATTTCGTAAGCCACATATGTACGCATTGCGGACCTATTTTTCGTTTCGCCAACTCCACATTACGTACCACGCGAAACTAAAATAGGGTAGTAGCCAAAACGCGGGGAAGGGGCCGGGGTCGTTGGCGGGGCCGGGGTCGGGGTCGGGGTCGGGGTCGGGGTCGGGGTGTCTTTTTTTTCCAATTTTTGTTGTTATTCTTCTGTAATGTTATATTCGAATGTTTGGCATCTTTCCTTCGTTTATAGTGGAAATTAGTTTAAAAAATATGGAACATACGGAAGCTACGAAAGGGACATCTTTGTTTTGTTTTTCGAAATTAAGAGAATTTCAGACTGAAATTGGAGTTTTTGTGGGGAATATACCCTAACTCCTAGAGACACTGAAGACTCGATGAGCTCCACATTTTGAAACCACATTTTAATTTTTACTTCTGAAAAACCTTGAAGTTCTCCGCAATACAATTAAAACGAAACAGAACATAGCCGCAGTTCCACGATACCCGTCACACACCGTTCTCATTTGCTTGTTTTTGCAAAATTGTTCTCAATGTTGTCGCGTTTTTTATCGTGATATTGTATTCGATCCCTTGACGTCCGAATAGAATTAACTAGCAAGTTCCCGTGCGACTCTGGCTTTACTACATACCGTTTGTAGTAAAGACAGACAACCACATGGCATCAACACGAACAAAAAAGCAAATGAGAACATTGCGTGACTGCGTGACGATCATCGTTGGAACTGCGATTTTTTTTTCTTAAAAAGTAAACATTACAATGCTAAATTTTAAAGTGTGAAGCTCAGCGAGTCTTCAGTGTTTCTGGCAGTTGGCGTATATTTCATAAACTCCAATTTCAGCATCTTCGGAAATTATCTTAATTTTGAAAAACAAATTCCCATTTTCGGAAAGACTAAGTCAGATGCTCGCAAAAACCAACTTCGATTTTAAAACACACACAAAAAAACAAAGTCCGATTTCGAGAAAAAAAGCTAAGATGTCGCTTAAGAACTTTCATAGCTTCCGTAAGAATAGAATTAATAGAATTAACTAGTAAGAATAGAATTAACTGGCAAGTTCCCGTGCGACTCTGGATTTACTACATACCGTTTGTAGTAAAGACAGACAACCATATGGCATCATCACGAACAAAAAAGCAAATGAGAACATTGCGTGACTGCGTGACGATCATCGTGGAACTGCGATTTTTTTTTTCTTAAAAAGTAAACATTACAATGCTAAATTTTAAAGTGTGAAGCTCAGCGAGTCTTCAGTGTTTCTGGCAGTTGGCGTATATTTCATAAACTCCAATTTCAGCATCTTCGGAAATTATCTTAATTTTGAAAAACAAATTCCCATTTTCGGAAAGACTAAGTCAGATGCTCGCAAAAACCAACTTCGATTTTAAAACACACACAAAAAAACAAAGTCCGATTTCGAGAAAAAAAGCTAAGATGTCCACCATAAATGAAGGAAATTCGAAAACAACAGTACAGGAGAATAACGACAAAAATTGAAACAAAAAAAAGTGGAAAAACTTTAAAGGCACGCCGACCCCGACCCCGGCCCCGACCCGACCCCCTACCCTAAAATAGAGCCTGATCGCAGGTTATGATCAACTCTGCACAGTCTTCAGGTAAAAAAAAATAATTAGAAATGTGACAGCCAAGAATTTTTCAAAGAAAGCTTATCGTCTATTTTGTGCTTCATCATTCAAGGAAAAGGTTCTTCATGAAAACGGTTTGATCCTGAAATTTTAGGTTGTTGTAATATTGCGCATATTTGACACGATTGAGTTTTTTCTCTTCACGGACGTAATGAAATAGGAAGGGGTTGTCGCCTCTAATAGCAAATATGTTGTTTGTTTCAAAAAATTGTTCGCTGGAAAAGGTGGTCTTTATGAATTCATCATGTTTTATAATATGCGAGCTTAACTGGATAGTTTTTATGGCAATAGTAAAGCATTTTCTTGTCAAAATGAGGTTAGCGTTTTTCTGTTGTGCTAAATTAATTAAATATAAATATACATTCTGGCTTGTGAGTTTCAGTGAAAATGCGATGAAAGATCATTTAAGATGTCTTGATTCTTGACAGACAAAGTAGCCTGCGAATACAGACGCCTATCGGAAGGCGACGATCCCGGGGGCGGGGCATTTGCCCTCTTTCTTCGTCCCCATCCCGGGCATTTACACAGCTTATGTGTCCCCACCCCGGGGAATTTGCCCATTTTTTAAAAAACAAGACGCCTACAAGGGCGTATCCGTGGAATGCGCAAACAGTTAACACAAATTGTCCAGTTACAGTGAACTTCAAGTACAGGTAGACTTCGGAAAATGGCGAAAGATTACTAGAAAGATACATCTGTAATATAACTTAAAGTTTTTTGTTGTAAAAACTCATTACTAATGTTACTAAATTTGCAAATGCAAACAACGAAGCCCTATTAGCAGGTTATCAGGATACGGGATCTTTTATTTATTTATTTTTTGGAAGGAGACTTAATTCAAATCCTACAGTTTTACTTGCTTCGTTAACTCCTTTTATCCTAAAATTACAGGATCAG
>NC_090896.1:47301799-47306799 GCF_036669925.1 Montipora capricornis
CCTTTATTGAGCAGGAATTGAATAAGACGTTTACAAAATGAGGAGGCCTGTTACGAGCTGGGAGTTTCTGGTTAGGAAATTCAGAGTGGAAAAACGTACTGCGCAGCTTTTCTGCGCATTTCTGGCCCTGCTTGCGGGCTCAGGTACTAATGGAAGCTGCAATGGTTCACCATGGTTGGAAAGAGCGACGGACTCTAAAAAGGCACGCGAGGCTATCACTCGGTTGATTTATTTATACTTGAGCAAGCATGAAATTTTTTCGGCATTTCACTGTTAAGAAAACAAGTCTCCCCCTGCCTGGTGAGAGGCTCTCTTCCTTATATATTCAGTGGGTTGCTTATATGGATGCAATATGTAAAGAGTGTTTGTGGATATGTGTCTCTGCAACGAAATTTCTTGTATATCGCGGTAAAATAAAGGGTTCTGAAACTGTCTTTAGGTTAATTTTGTCCCAAAAAAGTTGATTCCCTACGAAAAACAATACACCAGCTTTTCATTAGTGACGTTAAAATGTTGCTGCTTACCGGGAATATTGGGAAAGCAAACAAAGTTCGTAGCCTTTTTTTTGTTTACACGATCGACGAAATTCCCACCATTTTTTCAAACTTTGAGCCTGGCGCACAGTCAAAACTCGCGCACGCTTATTACGTTTTTCCGCTCTGAAGTTCGGAAATAGAACAACTTCAAATTCTTTCCCAGGGTGCTCTTCCCTTCGAAGATGGGAAGGACTGGAAAGGAGACACAAAAAAAACAAAGAAGTTTTCCTAAAGCTGGCAAACTGCATTTCACTCATAAATCACTTTAGTGGGACGAATGGCAGAATCTACTCACCGCCTCGAGATCGTTTTCCCTTCCTTCCTTTCTTCCTTTTCCCTTCCTTCCGAAGGGTAAAGTGCCCTTTTTATGTACATTATGAAAACGTGTTAGATGTTTAGAAGCATACGAAGTACTAAATTACATCTTTGATTATGTTTCATGTCGTATATTATAAGATAAATAAAAATACGCTGCTGTACGAAACTGTTTTTCGGTTTCATGTTGTGAAATTGTCAATACTACCACACATTGCCTTTTTGCTGATTTATTACCTACAATGATACACGCAACGTTGGGACGTACGCGGAGAGTTTGGAGAGCACGAGAGAGATAGCCTGAACATCGTCTAGTGGTCCCGTGACTAATAAATACCACGACTGATAAAGACGTTGGGATTAAACGTCGAAATACTTCATTTCCAAGAAATGTTTGTTCTGAGCCGGTCTTTTTATATTATTTCTCGTATTTCCGGAGGTAAAATATTCTCTTTTTTCAGTTGTTAGCTACGAAACCATTTTTACAGTAACATAGTACTTCCGGAGCAGATCTAATCAAATTATCGTGGAAAGATCTCTACCAAAACGCGCGGACTCAGTCAGTTTTCCGCGTGAGTGACTCAACACGTCACAACACTTATTTCCCTCCCACAGCTGATATGTAGGTCATTGCATGGATACAACAATCAGAAAACAACACTACGAGTCAATCACAGCTTACAGGCTTGCCTTTCAGTTCTCTTAAAGAGGAATCTTCTAGCTAAAATGTACGGATATTAAGTTCTTTAATTCCTACTTAAGATGTGTGGGAAATTTCCCTAACTTTGCTGTTGTAACGGCCTACTCACGTTTTTTGCGCCTGCCTTTAAGTCTGTAAATTGGCCACAAAAACATTATTTCCCCTCACGGACCTCTAGTTCAATACTGTACGTAAGTCAAGGGATTACAACCGGTGTCTGAAGACAGTAACCTACTCTCTTGATGGACTACCACATTCTCATAACTTATATTAACAGATACTTACGGCAAAACTTAAGAAGAATTTGTTTTTTGGGCTATATCAAAGAGTTAATTCTCGTCTTTGTATCTTTGTAGACACCCAGTTGATTACAAAATATCATTTTATAGTTCTTTCAGCACTAGCGTTGTATCGTGTGTTAATCCGGCCGCGTGCAAAGTTTGTGTTACCCCAAATAGCGGTTTCCTTGGAAACGTTGTCAAAATAAGATGGCGAGACGGTGAATCAGCAAAGGTAAACAGCACCTGTCAATAAAGACAATTTAAGTCAGCGAATTAAAGCCGTGCATCCGAGGGAGGCGCGGTGGCCTCATGGTTAGTGCGCTCCTCTTTGGATCGAGCGATGCGGGTTCGACCCCTGGCTAGGGACATTGTGTTGTCTCCTTAGGCAAGACACTTTACTCTCACAGTGTCTCTCTCCACCCAGGTGTATAAATAGGTAAAGGGATGGGGGAATTACTGCTGGGGGTAACCCTGCGATGGACTAGCATCTCATCCAGGGGGAAGTAGAAATACTCCTATTCACTTCATGCTACAGCAACCAGGATAAGCTCCTGTCTGATCGGCCACTTGGCTCGAACGCAGACTTTACCATGTGAAGGAAAAATCAATAATAGTTTAGAACGCGTTTTGTATAAACGTGTTCAAAGAAAAGTCTTTACAAGGAAAACACCAACCTCGTTCCCAGAGTCTCTCTTCTCTGCTTTCCTTGGTCGTTGGACCAAGGGAGGCAGAGAAGAGACACCCTGGGAACGAGGTTGGCCTCCCGGTACGGCATTGAGGGAGAGATATGTCGGCCCCTAAACCATATGTTAAAAATCCCACGCCTACTCACAGCTCCAAACCGCCCTTGTCAATATAGCGTAAGAATTAGATGGCTTATATATTCAAGGGAAAAGTCATTTATCTGTCATATGGTAAGCACTTGGAGTCGCAGATTACAAAGTGTGCGCATGCGCCCTCCTAAAGGTAACATACATACAGTCTTAAGCTTTTTCCGAATAACTACAGGAGTTAATATCTTCGAGACATTACATTTACAGCTAAAATACACAGCATATACAGATACCTACTAAATACATAATATTTAAAGATATATTCATTAAAAAGAAAAGCCGCTGTACAAAATGCGGCCCTAGCTGGATTCTCTTTTAAAACCAGTAAACTCATAGGTACGGATAAAATCAGGTAGCGCATTCCGCAACTTAGCTGATACGTAAGAAAAAAGAGAACTAAGACCATTAACTGGTTGTTCCAGGTTTATTGAGGAACAGAATGTAATTTCCGCGAAGATCATGCATAAGAAGGGGACGAGAGAGAAAACGTATTTTTCATATAAGCAGAAAAACCCTTTAAAAAAAACACAAAACAACAAAAAAAACACACTTTTATCAAGTAATACGAGGAAATTTTGAATGCGCTTATTGCATGCATAGAGATGTAGAGCTTGACTTTTGAAGTAAAAGGACAGGTATTCTGCAAATATAAATATCGTTATCCTTTTATTTACATTATTATACCGTTTCTTAGACACGACAATTACAGCGAAATGAAAGCACAACTTTGTCGCGAATTTTCTATGATAAAAACTGTCTAAAAGTCTTGATTGTTAATTAAACAAACCCAAGTAACCTTGGATATCATCGCTCAAAAAAAAACACGTAAAGCAAGTGTAGGAATCACACGGTGATTCCGAAGAAGTCCGATTGTGGCCGTGAAGAAAAGAAGGCGCCTGGGTCAGCCGGAATTTTCTTACAGTTCGACAATGCAAAAATAATCCACAATTCCTGTTTGCAAACAAACAATCAAGAGATTCTCCATATCAAGCTTGTGTGCTAACAAACGATTTTCATCACAAAATGGGTTAAATCCTGCTTTTTGGTCTTGGAAAATACTGCTTAGATATTACACTAGACTCCTAGAGAAGATTAGTTTCAGTAATTCTCTTGATGCATATCAGTGAAGATATCGGTCGGGAAACGATATAACCTTGTCCATCACAAGGTGTCCATAACCCAATGTCTTCACCAAACCGTGTTAGAATGAACCAAATGTTACATGCAGTCGTTCTACAGAGATAAAAGCGAAATTAGTAAGGAAGGTCGTAGAAAACAAAAACAAAAAATCCTACGGGAACAAAAGTTTAGAACAGTCCTTAGAGCAGGTGTAAGGAAGTTGTAGCCCAAGAAAGTATTATTTAAATTAGTTGCATTGTTTGTTTGGTATAGTCGATAGTCGACGGAGACAAACAAGTTTTGACGCTGCAAAATTCGACAACAACTGGAAAAATATTCCCTTCTTGATTCGTAATGTGAGTGTCCATTGGCATCATTAGGGCCTGACTGAAGGGAATTTCAAAGGAATAAAGAACGACCTGCAAAGAGTGACCTGTGTTTTAGACCCCCCTTAGCTTAGGGCAGGTTTGCTAAAGCAGGAGGTAAATAAATATGATAACATTGAATTAGATTTAAATGATGATGCGGGAGTCGAATAATTTTTACTGGGTTGGCAGTTTGGCAATCCCAGTCGGAAAGTGGGTGGGATTTGTTTGTTTTATTATTTATATTTTTTAGTTTTTTTTTTAGTTTTTTTTTCGTGTCGGTAAAAGTCTTGCCTGTCAATCCCCTGGTAAGTGGTGTCTTTGTGCATAGAACCTTCTGCGCGTATTTTCTTAGGATCGAGAGGGTAGTGGGAATGCGTAGATTTCTCTAGTGGACACAGTAGAATCATTAATTTAGCCTGCAATGCCGGGCGTCGAAAGTCATGTAACGCGAATGGCGTTTTAGTGGATCCTTAAACAAAATAAACCCTTATGGAAAGTCAGTTGGATAAACTAGGCAGGCGGTGAAAACCCAACACCTGGAATCTCAAAAGCGTCGCCCGTCGAGCCGAAATCAAAGTGAACTGTATTTTTAAAATAATATTTTTCCAAGTGTGCTGTTATGTAGAACACTGAAAGCAAATGGAAAGTTCTCTGGTAACTTATGGGTTCAACTAAGACAGAGAACGAATCGAACACCTTAAGTGGATCTGTGATCAACTCTGAAACAGTCTTCAGGTAAAAAAATAATTGGAAATGTGACAGCCAAGAATTATTTGAAAGAAAGCTTGTCGTGTATTTTGTGCTTCATTATTCAAGGAAAAGGTTCTTCATGGCAACGGTTTGATCCT
>NC_090896.1:47314299-47319299 GCF_036669925.1 Montipora capricornis
CTGTTTGTAACCGTGAAAGGCGAGTTGCAGATTTACCTCTTAATGATTTGTAAAACATTATGAAGCGCCATTGCATTTTTCTACTTGGCTTTGCTAAGTTTGAAATTTCATGATATTAACAACAGTTATAGGATTCAGGAAAGTTAACAAGACAACAGGTGCTTATTATCTTAATTAATTTACTGTATAGCTGTTATTCGTCTTTTTAGTCATCAGAGGCACTTGCCTCAGTCATAATACATTATGAAGCGTCGTGGCATTTTCTACTTGGCTTTGTTCATAAGCGTACGAGCTGGGAAGGGGGGTACCGAGAGAGAGAAAACATTACAAAATAATGCTGTTGGCGTAATTTCCAAAATTGTCAAAACTCGTGAATAAAGTTTCTAGTTAGTTACTTATCATGAATCTCTGTGGGATTAGACGCTCGGCCAGGTGTCTGTAGGCTGTCAGGTGGTTTCTTCAGAGAGTTGGTAATTTACATGTACCATTTATATCTGTTGTTGATTTGAAGTATCGTTGGTGGACCGATGCTAGACGAAAAGGTAGTCAGTTCAGGCTCCCGAAAAATAACGGGCCCTCTTTTTTGTTTCTTGTTTTTAGCTGACTTTCAGCTAAAAAGGAAGGGGGAAAGTCAAACAGTGCTCGCAAATAAATAAACAAACAAACAAAGAAGTACCATTGCCTTGGTCATAACGTTTTTCTGGCCAAGGCCCTTGTCATGCTATACTATTTTGAGGGCGATTATGCCCACTATTTCCTGCATTCAACAATTTTAACGGTTAATATCGGAGCAAAGCGTTTTTCCATGATTTGACTGAATAAATCAATAAGACCGCTTGATGACAGAGCATCTCGTAATCGACAACGTTGTTAATTTGAGAAGTCCTTTATTGAGCAGGAATTGAATAAGACGTTTACAAAATGAGGAGGCCTGTTACGAGCTGGGAGTTTCCGGTTAGGAAATTCAGAGTGGAAAAACGTACTGCGCAGCTTTTCTGCGCATATCTGGCCCTGCTTGCGGGCTCAGGTACTAATGGAAGCTGCAATGGTTCACCATGGTTGGAAAGAGTGACAGACTGTAAAAAGGCACGCGAGGCTATCACTCGGTTGATTTATTTATACTTGAGCAAGCATGAAATTTTTTCGGCATTTCACTGTTAAGAAAACAAGTCTCCCCGTGCCTGGTGAGAGGCTCTCTTGCTCTTATATATTCAGTGGGTTGCTTATATGGATGCAATATGTAAAGAGTGTTTGTGGATATGTGTCTTTGGAACGAAATTTCTTGTATATCGCGGTAAAATAAAGGGTTCTGAAACCGTCTTTAGGTTAATTTTGTCCCAAAAAAGTTGATTCCCTACGAAAAACAATACACCAGCTTTTCATTAGTGACGTTAAAATGTTGCTACTTACCGGGAATATTGGGAAAGCAAACAAAGTTCGTAGCCTGTTTTTTTGTTTACACGATCGTCGAAATTCCCACCATTTTTTCAAACTTTGGGCCTGGCGCACAGTCAAAACTCGCGCACGCTTATTACGTTTTTCCGCTCTGAAGTTCGGAAATAGAACAACTTCAAATTCTTTCCCAGGGTGCTCTTCCCTTCGAAGATGGGAAGGACTGGAAAGGAGAAAAAAGAAAAACAAAGAACTTTTCCTAAAGCTGGCAAACTGCATTTCACGCATAGATCACTTTACCGGGACGAATGGCAGAATTTACTCACCGACTCGAGATCGTTTTCCCTTCCTTCCTTCCTTCCTTTTCCTTTCCTTCCGAAGGGTAAAGTGCCCTTGGTTGAATTATGTTATGATACTTGTTTTTATGTACATTATGAAAACGTGTTAGATGTTTAGAAGCATACGAAGTACTAAATTACATCTTTGATTATGTTTAATGCCGTATATTATAAGATAAATAAAAATACACTGCTATAACAAACTGTTTTTCTGTTTCATGGTCAATACTACCACACATTGCCTTTTTGCTGATTTATTACCTACAATGATACACGCAACTTTAGAATGTACGCGGAGAGTTTGGATAGCCTGGACATCGTCTAGTGGTCACGTGACTAATAAATACCACGACTGATAAAGACGTTGGGATTAAACAAGCCGGTCTTTTTATATTATTTCTCGTATTTCCGGAGGGAAAATATTCTCTTTTTTCAGTTGTTAGCTAAAACACGTTTTTCCTTTACAGTAAAATAGTACCTCCTGAGCAGATCTAATCAAATTATCGTGGAAAGATCTCTCTCTGGTTAGTGCGCTCGTCTTAGGATCGAGCGATCCGGGTTCGAGCCCTGGCTAGGGACATTGTGTTGTCTCCTTAGGCAAGACACTTTACTCTCACAGTGTCTCTCTCCACCCAGGTGTGTAAATGGGTAAAGGGCTGGGGGAATTCCTGCTGCGATGGACTAGCATCTCATTCAGGGGGAAGTAGAAATACTCCTATTCGCTTCATGCTACAGCAACCACGATAAGCTCCTGTCTGATCGGCCACTTGGTTCGAATGCAGACTTTACCATGTGAAGGAAAAGTCAATAATAGTTTAGAACACGTTTTGCACGAACGTGTTCAAAGAAAAATCTTTACAAGGAAAACACCAACCTCGTTTCCAGAGTCTCTCTTCTCTGCTTTCCTTGGTCGTTGGACCAAGGGAGGCAGAGAAGAGACACCCTGGGAACGAGGTTGGCCTCCCGGTACGGCATTGAGGGAGAGATATGTCGGCCCCTAAACCATATGTTAAAAATTCCACGCCTACTCACAGCTCCAAACCGCCCTTGTCAATATAGCATAAGAATTAGATGGCTTATATATTTAAGGCAAAACTCATTTTATCTCTCATATGGTAAGCACTGGAGTGGTAGATTACAAAGTGTGCGCACGCGCCCTGCTAAAGGTAACATACATACAGGCATGAGCTTTATTTCATCTCGAATTTCCGAGTAACTGCAGGAGCTAATATCTTCGAGACATTACATTTAAAGCTAAAATACATAGCATATACAGATACCTACTAAATACATAATATTTAAAGATATATTCATTAAAAAGAAAAGCCGCTGTACAAAATACGGCCTTGGATTCTCTTTTAAAACCAGTAAACTCATAGTTACGGGTAAAATCAGGTAACGCATTCCGCAACTTAGCTGATACGTAAGAAAAAAGAGAGCTAAGACTATAACTGGTTGTTCCAGGTTTACTTAGGGACAGAATGTAATTTCCGCGAAGATCATGCATAAGAAGGGGACGGGAGAGAAAACGAATTTTTCATATAAGCAGAAAAACCCTTTTTAATTAAGTATTAAGTATCAAGTATCAAGTAATACGAGGAAATTTTGAATGCGCTTATTGCATGCATAGAGATGTAGAGCTTGACTTTTGAAGTAAAAGGACAGGTATTCTGCAAATATAAATATCGTTATCCTTTTATTTACATTATTATACCGTTTCTTAGACAGGAGAATTACAGCGAAATGAAAGCATAACTTTGTCGCGAATTTTCTATGATAAAAACTTGTTCAGAAATCCAAAATCTAAGTTAACAGCACACACCAGGCTTACTCCCGAGTATCTGGCTAGAAATCATTTCCTCTGGCCTAGAAATCATTTCCTCAAGAGGCTAGAGTTTCACTCGGCTGCGCCTCGTGCAACTCTTACGCCTCTTTCGTGCTCTCGAAACTTCCCGCGTGCTCAATATCTCGACATACGCACAGCTGACGCATGAACTAATTGTTAAACAAGGGCTCATATCTCCGAGACATTACTACATAACATATATAAATACATAACTAAAGATACCATAGTTAAAGATACATTAATTAAAAAGAAAAGCGGCCCTGGATTCTCATTTTAAAAACTGTAAACTCAGTGGTACGGATAAAATCAGGCAGTGCGCGTATTCCACAATATAGCTCATAACTAAGAAAAAGAACTAAGACCATAACTAGTTGTTAAATACTAGATTTATTGAGGGACAGAATATAATTTGTCTTAGAACTGTCTAAAAGTCTTGATTCTTAATTAAACAAACCCAAGTAACCTTGGATATCATCGCTCAAAAAAAAAAACACGTAAAGCAAGTGTAGGAATCACACGGTGATTCCGAAGAAGTCCGATTGTGGCCGTGAAGAAAAGGAGGCGCCTGGGTCAGCAGAAATTTTCTTACAGTTCGACCATGCAAAAATAATCCACAATTCCTGTTTGCAAACAAACAATCAAGAGATTTTCAATATCAAGCTTGTGTGCTGAACAAACGATTTTCATCACAAAATGGCTTAAATCTTGCTTTTTAGTCTTGGAAAATAACTGCTTAGATATTATACTAGACTCCTAGAGAAGATTCGTTTAATTCTCTTGATGCATATGAGTGAAGATATCGGTCGGGAAACGATATAGCCTTGTCCAACACAAGCTGTCCATAAACCAATGTCTTCACCAAACCGAAATGTTACATGCAGTCGTTCTACAGAGATAAAAGCGAAATTAGTAAGGAAGGTCGTAGAAAACAAAAACAAAAAATCCTACGCAAACAAGAGTTTAGAACAGTCCTTAGAGCAGGTGTAAGGAAGTTGTATCTAAAGAAAGTATTATTCAAATTAGTTGCACTGTTTGTTTGGTATAGTCGATAGTCGACGGAGACAAACAAGTTTTGACGCTGCAAAATTCGACAACAAATCCATTTTGAAGCAGTTAAGTCCTTTTAAGAAGACTGGAAAAATATTCCCTTCTTGATTCGTAATGTGAGTGTCCATTGGCACAATTAGGGCCTGACTGAAGAAATAAAGAACGACCTGCAAAGAGTGACCTGTGTTTTAGACCCCCCTTAGTTTAGGGCGAGTTTGCTAAAGCAGGAGATAAATAAATATGACAACATTGAATTAGATTTAAATGATGATGCGGGAGTCGAATAATTTTTACTGGGTTGGCAGTATGGCAATCCCAGTCGGAAAGTGGGTGGGATTTGTTCGTTTCATTATTTATATTTTTTAGTTTTTTTTTTT
>NC_090896.1:47326799-47339299 GCF_036669925.1 Montipora capricornis
CTAGGTTCCACAATCTCCAAATAATAATGATTTATCATTATTGTAATAATGCAACACACTTGGTGTCAATATCTATGTCAAAACTTGGAAGATGGTATTTCGCTTTCCCCCTTGACTGGCCGTTATTTACAAATCTATGTTCAACCCAACGTCCAAGGCAAAATTATGGTTAGACTCAAATCTAAGAACATGTGTTAGGCAAACAGTTGAGGGTCATTGGTTTATGTGTGGTTTATAGTATGTTTACATGGTTAGCTCAGCATGTTTTCTTTGTCTTGGTTGTGTAATAAGAATGACTTTTTGTACTAATTTTCACAGCCCCCATAAAAACTTATATGTGCAGTTTCCTGTGTCTAGGAAAATAATAATATTATTATGATATTGTAGATTGTAGCATTGTAATATGCATCTCATGGACAATAACATTCATTTTCGTTTTTTGTCCTTACGGAGATGGATCCGCCTGGTATTATTTGCGGCAGTTTTGTGAAATATTAGCTCAAAAAGGAGCGAGAAGAAATTCAGCCTTTTTTTTTCTCAGCAATAAACCACAATAATCTTATTGAGTTCACTTTGTCCATGTTGGTAGTGTGGAACAAAAGACTGGATAAAGTTACTGAGAAATCCAGACAATGCTGTTGAGTTTTAAGCAGTTTCTTTAGTACTCTTCACATTTTCAAACTTTTCAGTTTCGTCTTAGAACTGAATACCAGTCCTTAACCTTTTTTCAGTTATGAACTTTTTGGACCAGGACAGAACTGTAAGATGCCACTTCTTTAAATGTTGTACTTATAAAACAAAATGGAGACAACATATTCAAGCAAAAAGATCACAAATGCATGTTGTTTGCACCTGCACGCAAACTTTGCGAATGCTTTTGATCTGATGAGTTGCCAACCCAATAATGCTTTAGATAGTGACGTCGAAAATGGTTTTAGTTTACATGCCAGAACACCTCCAAACACATTCAATAACAATTTGTCAAAGAAAAAATTAAAATTAAAAACAAACATCTTCTTAAGCATTGGGACCCACATGGAATAGCCCTTGCATATGTGTATTATATTGATGATTGGATTCCATCTACTTAATATACAATTATCTTTTTAGGATAATACCACCTAGGCCAGTCGGCAGATAATGCTAGAGTGAACTTCTTGCTATACAGCTGAAAATATTAATTTTGTGGAATGCCCCTTTCAGGGATGTTTCCTAGTTGTCTATGCTCTAAGGATTTTGTTCAAACTCATCAAGTACAATGTAGCATGCATGTGTGAAATGTCTCTTGAAAGGGTAGATCCGTTTTGCAATATGCACTGTGTTGTCTGAACTGATCCTTGTAAATTTTTTGTAGTTTCTTGTCAATTGTTATATATGTAAAAAAAAAGGATTTACTTTCTGAAAAAAAAAAACCATTAGTGACGTCTCTTGATCAGGTTAGGATCTGATGAATTTTAAAAGGCAAGCAAATCAAGGGGCAAATTAATTTTCTCTGAGCTGTTTAATGTCATTAAGTGGGCTTTCCAGGGTGAAGCACTTTTTTGCCTGCTCTCTGTATATCATACAGTGTATAATCTTTTCACCGATTTATCTCAGTTTCTGTTGGGGCCGGCTTTCATCGCTCTCCTATAAATTTAACAAAAGATGCTGTGTAAAGAGCGAAAGATGTATTTTGCTTTCATGATAATTATAAATTCGTATTAAAATTTGGGGAAACGTAGAGCTCAATTTGCCTTCTTGCATCTTTGCACACTCCATTTTAATATCACTTTCAGCTTGCTTGCCAAAATATCTTTTGTAAGCGTGTCACCATTCACCACCCGGTCTATAATTCACAAGTTGTCTTCCTTTGTTGTTCAGAATATTATAGAGAGTATCTGGAGCGTCATAAGGTTTTTTAATGTGTCTTTACCAACACAGACAAAGAGGCATTGTCCTGTATCGCAACCACTCGGCGAACTAGTCTCCACCGATAAGTTCGAAGCTCTCACCAATTCCACCGGCCGAACATCGCCAAAACAGGGTTTATGGGAATTTCTGGTCCTCCCAAAAAATCAACAACTTGCAAAAACCGTACGAGAAACTTGCGACAAAAGCCAACACTGTCAAAAAAGTAAGCATTGCAGCGCTCGTTACCTCCATTCACCGTATAGTCACACGAAAGGTGCATTTACCGCGCGAAAACTATTTTTACACAATTTCTACACCCCTTCAATTTTTGGAGAAACATCAAAACTCGTCAAAAATTGTAAGAAAATCCTTATCTTTCAAACGGCGACCTTATTTTTTAAATTTAATCAACGGCTGTCATTTTCCGGTGAACAAATAGTCTTTTTGAATGAGCGCGCCCTTGAGCCTGCGTTTCGTGCCGCGGATCAGTGACTTGTGCAGTCGTTTTTCAGCTCTGTCAGGAAATCCGAGTATCTGGAG
Source organism: Montipora capricornis (assembly GCF_036669925.1). Taxonomy (NCBI): domain Eukaryota; kingdom Metazoa; phylum Cnidaria; class Anthozoa; order Scleractinia; family Acroporidae; genus Montipora; species Montipora capricornis. Next base: position 47,329,230 of record NC_090896.1, read on the forward strand.
ATGCGCAGGACATATGCGCAATAACAATAGTAGGACCACGCCAAAATGGCGAAGAGAGTGGAGGATTTGTTTCACGATGGCATGCAATTTTCTTTAGCAAAATTAGGATATCCCAACCTAAAACTGAAAAAGAAACAATATGACGTGTTGGAGCGATATGTCTGGACAAAAATCTGCGCTGAATATGTTACCAACGGGCTGTGTTGTCAAGTGTTGCCTGGGATTTTCAATTAGAATTTGTATAACGTGGAATTCGAAGTGTAACGCAGATTGTGTCGCTGCTGAATGCACTGATCCGGGATTAGTTTCAAATGTTAAAAGACTGTCTTTGTTTTGTATCGTGGAAGATGATCGCATGAAGGAAAGCGAAACACCAGACTTTAAAACGAGATTCTTTCCAAAAGAATAAATCATTCTTTTAATCATAAGACTACATGTATGTCTTCTTTGAAGGATCTTTCAAGTTAGATTCTTCGTCACCAGAGAAGGTTTAGGGTTCTTTTCAAAAGGAGATGACTTCTTTGGGTAAGAGTTTCCTTGCTGTTCTAAAGAAGTAGAGGTCTTGAGGAAGTATCATTTTGCTGCTTTTCATTAATTATTTTGTATAAACAGAAAGTGACTGTTCTCCAGCAAATAATGAGAATTCTTGATTAGAGGTGTATACTTCTAGTTGGATAAACATGTTGATTTTTAGAATATTATTCTTCCATGAACATATAATGTGCTTTCCAAATTTAGGAAATATATACAGTGTACATACATACACAAGGCAATACATACAAGCCATTATCACAAATACAACTCTGTTACTAAAATAATTAATGTTGCAGAACAAATTCAAATTTCTGAAACTTAAACGCCTAAAAACACTAATGATTTTGAAAAATCTATGCGGCATGAAATCAGCCAAACTATTTAGCGAATGAGATAAGTCCCTAGAAATGAAAACAGTTTGGAAGCTCAAACTAACATGAAAAAGAAATTCTCTTGAGGGGATGGTGGAGATTTTAAAGTGAATGAAATTAAATAAATGAAAAGTGTTACACAAAAACAATTTTTGTAATTAAAATCTATCACTGTCCATTTTCCTTATATCACTTCTATCCCAACAACAAAATTTAGCCGATCTGGAACTAATTCAAAGCACACACACAAAAAACCAGCATTAAACAGGGCTGTCATTAAATTTTCACCTGCAATATATCAAAAACTGATTCTAGTTTTCATTTCCTTCACAATGTGAGCTCAGGGTTAACAGCTGGTACAGGTGAATGTCCTTTATGGCAGCCCTGTGAAAACTTTCCAGTGTGACAATTTAATTGACCACATTAGTAATAGTACAAATTACTACATACAGGTAACATAACATGATTTGACATGGTATGAGTTAATTGCCTGACATGGTCATGTTCTGTACTATTTCTCGCCTGTTCTGCGACAAATCAAGAAATGGACTCAGGTATGTTTATGTGTCAGGGTTTCCATTAAGTTTGAAAGTAGAAGGGACCTTGTGACAGAGTGCGCAGGCACCCCTATATATAGTCTGGCTTTTAATCTTGAGACCTCCTTTGAGCAATGGCGGGTACTGTACTCAGTGCAAGACGGGTGCTAGTACCCAGGTCCCAGATTCTAATAAAACCCTTGCATGCATTTTAGTTCAAGCTCCTGTGGTGGTGCAACTGTTAATACATGTAATAAGAGGCTATTAACCTTAAGCTAAAAGAGTAGAGACACCTTTTCTATACAGGGCATTTTTTTTTTGACGAATGCTAAATACATACTCTCGAGAAACTCAGTGCAGACATGTTGACTTTCTTGGATACTCTAGGTTAACCATGTAATGTACCCCAAACTGAGCAGAAAGACTCTGTTTGTATGAACTTACTTCCAGAAGAACCTCATTGTCAACAGTAATGAAAAGCTGTTGTTCATAATCGTCGGTCTCAGGGCACAGCACATGAACATCCCCACTTAAAACTGTTTAATTCACATCATCGTTTAAGTAACGTCAAATTCCTTTGCGAGAGCAGAGAGATGCACACTGAAAGGTCGATGAAATTACCAGTATGTATCAAGCGAAATAAAAACTGCAAAAGCCAAAACTTCTTCATGAGGTTAAGACTAGTCATCCTTAATGCACTTTATATTCCATTTTTCCAGATGATTGGAGGTCAGTACCTATTTTGAACCATCAAATTTGACAGATTGAAAGTAACAATATTATATATACATTGTATATTATCCTGAGAATGTTCATTTCCCATCTTACCCCCCAAATAATGTAATCCCTTCCTCACTGCCAAAGGCTTTCTGTAGGGTGGCCAGCACCATACAAGTTTTGAAATGGTACTTTTCTCTTCAACTCTCTGAAAAAAAGCGTAAGGCTGTTGATTTTAACACTCCAAACAGGAACGGATACTTGTCTACAAACCTTGAACCTAAACATTTCTTTGGTTGGCATAAAAAAAATTACATTAGAAACTGTTGACATTTGTACATACCAACATGAAGAAGTCAGTCTGACTTCAAAATAGACAGTATAATTTACTGACAACTCAACCGTTGAGACAAAATTTAATTTGAGGGGATGTGTGGAATACGTTCTCAAGTGACTAGAAATACTGCACAGTCTGCAATGCTACCTTCTCCTTTTGTTTCACAAAATTGTTAAGATTTATCGGAAATATAGGCTGCTGTAAAGTTGCTCCCAAACACACTGTAAAAGCATTAAGTCTGTTTCTAGATAATGAAACTAAATGAGCCAGGTAGTTCATTGATGGCAGCACTTAGCTCTGTTTTCTGTAGAGTAACAAGGGGTATCACTGATCCCCTTTCACCCCTGGGAGTGAGACTTGACAGATTTTACTCTGTCTAATTCCAGGGAGATTCTAGTCGTCAACTGTGGTCATCCTAGGGCGTTTGAGGTGTCAATGGGTTAAGCAGTCAAAAACTTTGTCCCTTCCATTAAATGGGATGCTAACCAATCACAGAATTTTTTACAAAGTCTATCAAACATTTGTCAGTATTAAGTTGTATGCGGGTACATATAAAAAGCAACATGGATTAACGTTCGAGAAAACTGAGAGATGATCAAGACCAACCTCGTTCCCAGGGTCTCTTTTCTCTGCCTCCTTTGTCCTCAACGACAAAGGAGGCAGAGAAAAGAGGTTGGATAAAGACCTGGCCTCAGTTGTTCAAAAAGTGAACAGCGCTACCCACCAGGCCCCAGTTGTTCAAATGATGGATAGCACTATCAGCCAGATAAATCACTATCCAGTGGATAAGTAATAGCGGAACCAACTGCACTTTCCAGTGTATAGTCATTTGTCCGGTAGATAGCATTATCCACCTTTAGAGCAACTGGAGCCAGATAAATCACTATCCAGCAGATAAACACTACCAAAGCTAATTGAGTTATCCAATGGATAGTGATTTATCCAGTGGATAGCACTATCCACCCTTCAAACAACTGGAGCCAGAACTCATACAGTCAACCAACCTTTGAAGTCTCAAACACTTGATCACTGTGGCTTCAATAAGCAAGTAATAACCGCCACTGTAATTAATACTGTGGGCTGAGCAATTACGGAAAAAAACACTCCTTATGTAGTGGTATGTTAAGGTACATGTACTTCAGAAAGAAGTACTTAATTACTCAAGAGAAAAGTGTCGTTTTTGTAACTGACTTTTAAGTGCTACAAGAAATAGGTTCTAGAGGATGGTCAAGCTCTATATTACACCATTTTTTTTATTTCATCATAAACGTTAAGCTTAAGTATTTGCATAACAAAGTCAACAACTGAAGTTTCCAGTTTTTCTAAGTATCTAAAATGTAAGACAAGTTCCATTGGATGTGAGATGTACATCTCATTTCATTGATTTGATTCTCTATATCTGATTTGGCCTCTTGTTCCAATGGAGGTTGAGAACAGTGCAGTGTAATGAAACCAAATGAAACGCGAGTAAAATGTTCAACCTACCGAAAGGATTGCTTTGCATGCCAGAGAGACGGGCCTTCCACGATATTTTCAAAGCGTTCAACAGCACTGTCACAAACCAAACGAGTTCTCTTTGCATCAGTAACTCTTTCTCTACCCAAAAACTCATCTGCTAAAGGTTCTCGCACCTTTCCAGGACACTCACATGTACGTAAGTAACTATACGAGAAGATCTTATGGATTCATATAATAATATACAGCAATTTGAAGATTCGGTATGAATACATTTTAAAGACATAAATACTCAGCAGGAGCGTAGCCTCCTATACCCAAATACGCACGTGCGTACTTGAAGTGACCAGAAAATTTTGAAATTTTATACTAATTGTTTCTATTTTTAACTTTTACTTGTACGTAGCCAAGATTTCCTTATGAAAACACCACTTTGATTAAATTCTAAAAACTAAAACAAAAGCTATACCATGTTCTCACTTAGTTTTGCATTGTACTTCTTTTACACTAAACAATGCAGTGTTGTTTGGTCAGCGTGCAACAAAAAGGCGAAGTTGCAAAGGAGCGACGTTCCAAGAACGTTCTTGACAAAGGAGCGACGTTCCAAGAACGTTGTTGGCAATTCCAGTCACGCTAGCACAACCAAAACAATGTTTTGTTTGCGCCAAGTTTGCTCAAAATAAGGGCAAGACGCTTTGTTCTTTGCTTGTATTCACACAACTATTTCGAACAAGAAATAAAGAACGCAGTATTTTTCGCTTAGTTTACTTAGGTTTCTAGATCATATGTACTTGTGCGTACTTGAAAAAATGACCACGCTACGCGCCTGCTCAGTGAGAGACAAATTTAATAGGTTCTCAATCTTTGCTTTGGCTCCAAACTAATCAACGAACCAATCCAAACAATCATTAACAATCATACAATGCTCTGTGTGAAACCCCTCGCGGCACTCGCCTCGAGACCGAAATCGATTGCTCATGCTCAGACTTTCAACCAATCAAAAACTTTATCCAAACGGATTATCCCAGAGTCTGTCGTAACCCGACCTGCTGGTCAAGGGGAACGAAGACTCTGGGAACGAGATTGGTGCCTACTATTGTTATTGCGCATACGTTCTGCGCATCTCGAGATACTCGGATTTCCTATCGGTGATGCTTACTAATACAGGGATATTTTTGCGCAGTTTAAAACTATCCAGAGTAAGTAGATCTTAGTAAGTGTCCTTGGTATCCAAAAAGAAAATTGGGGATAACCATGCATTTTTGAGAGATAACTAGACCCTCCGTGAGGAGACACTGGGTTGCCTGTGGTACGTGCACCGTTCCAGACAATTTTTTTCAAGTTGGGGGGTCATAAAGAAGTCATACCAGCAGAGGCCCTTTGGCTCACAGGTCCTAACACGTTCGTACGACGAAACAGATCTGTCCTTGCGTAATATTTAGCTCTAACAGTGAACGATATTGTTTTGGTATTGTCTATCATTGTAGTGCCATGGTAGAAGTCTTGGGTAAATAGTCTAAGAAGACATGTGGTTACTAGCAAAGTACTGAACCCAGAAAAGAAAGACTGAAGAAAATAAATGGGAAGTGAGAAACATTGGCTTCTGGGCTGGCATGTTGATAAACTTCTTTTCACCACAAGTTTAAGCGTGCCCTCTGAGCATCTCAGCTTTGTAATACCGAAGTTCACTGAAGTTAAACGCTGCTCGGCGGGGTTAGTGTTTGGATGGGAGACCCTCGGATGCACGGCTTTAATTCGCTGACATAAATTGTTTTTATTGACAGGTGCTGTTTACCTTTGCTGATTCACCGTCTCGCCATCTTATTTTGACAACTTTTCCAAGGAAACAGCTGTCTGGTGTAACACAAACTTTGTACCAGCCGGATTAACACACGATAAAGCGCTAGTGCTGAAAGAACTATAAAATGATATTTTATAATCAACTGGGTGTCTACAAAGATACAAAGACGAGAATTAACTCTTCGATATAGCCCAAAATCAAATTCTTCTTAAGTTTTGCCGTAACTTTCTGTTAATATAAGTTATGAGAATGTGGTAGTCCATCAAGAGAGTAGGTTAATGTCTTCAGGCACCGGTTGTAACCCCTTGACTTACGTACAGTATTACACTAGAGGTCCGTGAGGGGAAATAATGTTTTTGTGGCCAATTTACAGACTTAAAGGCAGGCGCAAAAAACGTGAGTAGGCTGTTACAACATCTTAAGTAGGAACTAAAGAACTTAATTTCCGTACATTTTAGATAGAAGATTCCTCTTTAAGAGAACTGAAAGGTAAGCCTGCATGCTGGGATTGACTCGTAGTGTTGTTTACTGATTGTTGTATCCATGCAATAACCTACATATCAGCTGTGGGAGGGAAATAAGTGTTGTGACGTGTTGAGTCACTCACGCGGAAAACTGACTGAGTCCGCGCGTTTTGGTAGAGATCTTTCCACGATAATTTGATTAGATCTGCTCAGGAGGTACTATGTTACTGTAAAAAGGTTTTTTAGCTAACAACTGAAAAAAGAGAATATTTTCCCTCCGGAAATACGAGAAATAATATAAAAAGACCGGCTCAGAACAAAAGTTTCTTGGAAATGAAGTATTTCGACGTTTAATCCCGACGTCTTTATCAGTCGTGGTATTTATTAGTCAGGTGACCACTAGACGATGTTCAGGCTATCTCTCTCGTGCTCTCCAAACTCTCCGCGTACATTCTAAAGTTGCGTGTATCATTGTAGGTAATAAATCAGCAAAAAGGCAATGTGTGGTAGTATTGACAATTTCACACCATGAAACAGAAAAACAGTTTGTTACAGCAATGTATTTTTATTTATCTTATAATATACCGCATTAAACAAAATCAAAGATGTAATTTAGTACTTCGTATGCTTCTAAACATCTAACACGTTTTCATAATGTACATAAAAACAAGCATCATAACATAATTCAACCAAGAGCACTTTACCCTTCGGAAGGAAGGGAAAAGGATCTCGAGGCGGTGAGTAGATACTGCCATTCGTTCCAGTAAAGTGATCTATGCGTGAAATGCAGTTTGCCAGCTTTAGGAAAAGTTCTTTGTTTTTCTTGTGTCTCCTTTCCAGTCCTTCCCATCTTCGAAGGGAAGAGCACCATGGGAAAGAATTTGAAGTTGTTCTATTTCCGAACTTCAGAGCGGAAAAACGTAATAAGCGTGCGCGAGTTTTGACTGTGCGCCAGGCCCAAAGTTTGAAAAAATGGTGGGAATTTCGTCGATCGTGTAAACAAAACAAGGCTACGAACTTTGTGTGCTTTCCCAATATTCCCGGTAAGCAGCAACATTTTAACGTCACTAATGAAAAGCTGGTGTATTGTTTTTCGTAGGGAATCAACTTTTTTGGGACAAAATTAACCTAAAGACGGTTTCAGAACCCTTTATTTTACCGCGATATACAAGAAATTTCGTTGCAAAGACACATATCCACAAACACTCTTTACATATTGCATCCATATAAGCAACCCACTGAATATATAAGAGCAAGAGAGCCTCTCACCAGGCACGGGGAGACTTGTTTTCTTAACAGTGAAATGCCGAAAAAATTTCATGCTTGCTCAAGTATAAATAAATCAACCGAATGACAGCCTCGCGTGCCTTTTTACAGTCTGTCGCTCTTTCCAACCATGGTGAACCATTGCAGCTTGCATTAGTACCTGAGCCCGCAAGCAGGGCCAGATATGCGAAGAAAAGCTGCACAGTACGTTTTTCCACTCTGAATTTCCGCACCGGAAACTCCCAGCTCGTAACAGGCCTCCTCATTTTGTAAACGTCTTATTCAATTCCTGCTCAATAAAGGACTTCTCAAATTAACAACGTTGTCGATTACGAGATGCTCTGTCATCAAGCGGTCTTATTGATTTATTCAGTCAAATCATGGAAAAACGCTTTGCTCCGATATTAACCGTTAAAATTGTTGAATGCAGGAAATAGTGGGCATAATCGCCCTCAAAATAGTATAGCATGACAAGGGGCTTGGCCAGAAAAACGTTATGACCAAGGAAATGGTACTTCTTTGTTTGTTTGTTTATTTATTTGCTAGCACTGTTTGACTTTCCCCCTTCCTTTTTAGCTGAAACTCAGCTAAAAACAAGAAACAAAAAAGAGGGCCCGTTATTTTTCGGGAGCCTGAACTGACTACCTTTTCGTTTAGCTTCGGTGCACCAACGATACTTCAAATCAACAACAGATGTAAATGATACACGTAAAGTACCAACTCTCGGAAGAAACCCCCTGACAGCCTACAGACACCTGGCCGAGCGTCTAATCGCACAGAGATTCATGAAAAGTAACTAACTAGAAACTTTATTCACGAGTTTTGACAAATTTGGAAATTACGCCAACAGCATTATTTTGTAATAGTTTCTCTCTCTGGGTACTCCCCTTCCCAGCTCGTACGCTTATGAACAAAGCCAAGTAGAAAATGCCATGACGCTTCATAATGTATCATGACTGAGGCAAGCGCCTCTGATGACTAAAAACACGAATAACAGCTATACAGTAAATTAATTAAGATAATAAGCACCTGTTGTCGTGTTAACTTTCCTGAATCCTATATTCATCATTAAGGTCAAACTTTCTTACGAAGATAATAATGTCTTTTCCTTGTTACAATTTATGCACATTAACTTAAAACTGTTGTTAATATCACGAAATTTCAAACTTAGCAAAGCCAAGTAGAAAAATGCAATGGCGCTTCATAATGTTTTACAAATCATTAAGAGGTAAATCTGCAACTCGCCTTTCATGGTTACGAACAGTACGTTTGCGAAAGAGTGCAGCTGAAGTAGATCTGTATTCTGGCATGCGGATGGCGTATAATATAGGATTGACAAGAGAGTTTGCATAAAGTAAAACATAAAGTGCAAAATAAAGATGATCATCCACCTGAAAGGGCTTTTTAAATTTACCGCTATAAAGGAGAACAGCGAAAGTATTAGCAGGCACGAACACCAAAAGAGATGCAACAGTCACAATCAACAATGTCATGGTCAGTTTTCTTTCTCTACTGGCTGCACCATGGTGTCGAGGCTGCGCTCCACAACGGACTTTAATAACAATGGATGAGTAAGATACACAAATGATCAAAAGTACAAACGAGCTAAATGCAATCTTTAAGTAAAGACCAACTACTCTCTCAGGATATTTAAGATTTAAGGAAATACCTAATGCCGTACTAACCCAAATTAAGACAATTAATAGGCCATACACACGTTTTTTCAGCACGCGATGCTTGAAAGGCCGAAATGTCGCATATGCCCGTTCTAAAGCAATAATGGCTATGTTTATTAAAGAGATACCAGGAAAAAGATTAGGTAGTCTTGTCTCTATATAATCTTCTAAATGTCCATTTAGATGCCCCCTCCGCCATACATTACAGAATACTCCAAACCAATAGAACAGAAAAAACACAGCAACTCCTCCAACCAACATGTCTATAACTGCCAAATTTATCATCAGGTACGTACTGCGCTTGCGGAGATTACGGTTTCTTGTAAAAACAATTATCGTACAGAGGTTGAGTGCTACTATGGCAACAGACTCGGCCAAGCCTACAGTCATCCAGGTTATCCACTCGGGTGGAGTCATCTCAGAGCTCTGTCTTTTTCTTGTTGATGTTAGAAGTAATTACTCGTCTCAGTGACTTTGTTTTGTCAGGTTCTTTTACTAACTGTAGAAGACACAAAATGAACAGGAATTCAATGCTTACATCAATCTGCAGGAAGTCATTTTGGCTTTTGAGGTATTGTAAAACAGTTTTCAATATGTCTCTTGTTGTTTTTGATATGGCTGTTTTTACATGTTTCAAGCAATTCGTGTGACTCCCAAAACTTAAGAAACTTAATGCAAAAAAGCTTGGAGGACTTATTACCAGTCCAAAAATATTTCCTTCGAGGTCCATGACATGGGACGATGACGACCACGATGACGTAACATAGCATAAAATGACGTCATCATTTCTAAAGAGCCACGATCTTAGTCCGTCATCAAGGCTTTCATGGTCTTTATGAAAGGTTAGGAATTTGGAGGAAAATAGTCAAAATCGACCAATTAGGCAAAAATTTCTATGAATATGAATGAATAT
>NC_090896.1:47341799-47346799 GCF_036669925.1 Montipora capricornis
TGTTGTCGAAGTCCATTACTCGTCGCTTTTAAGATTCCACCGCCTGTAAATCCAATTGACTTGCCATTATTGAGCTTCATAAGGGTATATTTTGTTCAAAGATCCACTAAAACGCCATTCGCGTTACATGACTTTCGACGCCATTGCCGGTTAAGTTAATCGTTCTACTGTGTCCACCAGAGAAATCTACGCATTTCCCACTACCCTCTCGATCCTAAGAAAATACGAGCAGAAGGCTCTATGCACAGAGCCACCACTTAGCAGGGGAGTGACAGGCAAGACTTTTACCGACACGGAAAATAAAACGACGAAACGCTACGCAGATTCCGACTGGGTTTGGCAACCCAGTAAAGAGCATTTTCTCGATCGACTTCAATTAGGAATTACTAGGTTATGGTGACGTTTTTTAAACGTGCTTTTTAGAGAGCTTTCATACCTTTTTTATTGGGATTTAATTTACCTCCCTTTGACTCCACTTTAGGCTCGAACTCGAGTGAGCGGCGGAAATCAAGCCAACTCCACTTTGGAAACGATCTTACGAATTCTTTTATTGTGCTGAACAAAATTTTCTCGCTATAATGAGTTTTTATCCAGGTTCGATTACTCCTTTTTGTATAAGCATTTATTTTGCTTTTTTAAAAGATTTTTCATGTTAGTTTTTTTAATAGAAAACGACTATCGTACGGTCCCGCCAGCGGTTCCATGCCATAGCAACTTCATTGGCGGAGGAAATATGAACTCACGGAAAGAAGTCCGCGTGATTACACTTCAGATCTTCAACAAACATGAATTTCGTAGGAAACAATAAACAACTGCGTTGTACATTAATAATTCTTACAAATAAACAGCTTGAATTCTTTTCTTAAAAGTAAATGTAGGCAAGAAAGTTGGCAAAAACAACATCGGAATTAGGAGAATTCTGAAACTTATGACCTTGATAAAAAGAGCGGAAAATTGTTCAGTATTAGTTCTGCAGTAAAGTAATTGGAAGGTCTTACAATTTCTTGTATACTAGGAATGTATTTGAATTTTTCAGTAAAACAATTTTGTTTGCTAACAGTGAACGGGAAGGGTTGAGATTTGATAGGAGTATATAAATTTGCCCAATTGCAAGGTGTTTATGTTGCAGGTAAAATCCGGTCTCAGGTTGAATCCGTTTTTACAGGTCATTGTTGGTCATCCTCATTATGCCGAGGTTGAATATGCACTCAGATAAATTGAGGAAACTTTTTTGGAGCCTAAATTAAACCTCGAGAAAAAATAGGCTCAGATTAGGATTAATTTTGGTTATTATAGATCGATAATCAATTCTGACTTATCAGTAATGAAAAGAACTGTGTTGGGTTCATCATGTTTGTCGCTGAAGTACGTCTCTGGACGAAAAAATGGATTTACTCGAGTTTGCGAATTGAGCAAATATGTGGCAAATTTAGGGCTCTAAATAAAGCCTGCGCAAACTTGAATGTTTGTTTTGTAAGAATTTGTGTGCAAATGTTAAGGAAATGTAATTATTTGCTTGGCATTTGCGTGCTATGCAAATCTTTAATGTTTCCACAGATTTGCTCAAATTTGCTTCACCGCAAAGATAGCAGTTTGACCTCAACCGCAAATGCAAGCAAATATGTCGCAAAACCAATAGATTTTCAAAGGATCAAAATACGTACATTTGCATTTTATTTACTCTCTTTTGCAATGGGAGCAAAAAGCAATGAATTGCCGGAATATGACTTTGTTGTAAATTTGCAAATTTCCTTGCTATAAATATTCATATTTACCTGGGAGCAAATATGGTGATTTACATCATCTTCGTTTTGTTGTCATAGGCAATGTGCATATGATATTTGTTACACATTTTACTGCTGTGGCAAACTTTCAATTTTTACATAACCGTTATATTATTGAACGAAACCTGCACTGGTATTCGGAAGCTTTTGAGTTTCATCATCGGCAACGTGCGACAACGAAAACAAAATGCTTGGGCCTTCCTCGTTCCCAGGATCTTTTCGGGAAGGCAATTGTCCGCCATTTTGAATCACCCCGCCGCAAAGACCCTGGAAACGAGGTTTTGTGACGATGAAAATTTAGTTAATTCGCGCGGGCAATGTGCTCTTTCCTTTTCTTTTCGTTTTCGGACGACCAAGGTTTTATACGGCGATTCCTTGACATTTGTGCGGGTGAAATGGCAGTAAGAATCGACGAAATCCGAAAGAAAGGGCAACGACCATTCAGGCCATAACGTCGGGAAGCAGCCCTAGTAGTTTTACAGTAGTTCGCCACAAACACACGCGCCAGTGTCATGAATGTTGAATGGTCGGTGTTTGGAATGTTCTATGCCTATATTTTCAAGTCCACGATTCCCACTAATTCCAAGGCGACCAGAGAAACCTAGCAAGAATAGACTTCGCTAGCTGCTTGACATGGAACCGTTGAATCTAGACTCATACAGCTGTACGTACTGGATTCTGATCAGGGAGTTCAGAGACGGTGTTCGAGAAAGAGTTACGACCAACGCCAGCAGCATCAATCGATGAAGAATTCATGGCAGAAATAGAGGCCTTCTTCCTAACGCAAACGGAGTTCAACGAACGTTTGGAACAAAGGATGGCCGAACAGCTACATGTGGATTTAAGCAAAAGAGCGGGAGGATTCAAGACTTAAAAGCGCCGAATAGCAAAAGATTGCCGAAGGAGTTTCGGTAGGTCACCTCACTGATAATAACCTGAAAGTACATGTATATGCCTTAAATTTTGTATAGAATATCCTTTCTTTTTCATAACACGTTTAATTGCTGATTCATTGAATTGAGATTCGCATCATACATCCCTCCCTCTGCAAGGACAGTCTTTACTTTTGTAGACGTACATGTACTCCCTTAGTAATTTCACGTCACGTTATTAATTTAAGGCCATTTAGAACAATACCAATAATAAGGAAAGGGGTATGAATGATATGGATCTCTGCATCCCTGTGACAGCTGAAGTCTATTGTACCCGGCCCCTTATTTGCCACTTATTTTTATATGCCTCGTTCTTCAAACAATACTGTTCCTAGAACACATTAGTGGCCCGGGTATGCTATATGTAGTTACATATATCTTTTCACAAGCGATGTGTGCAGTGGCAAGGTTTGGTGGAATACAAATTTCCTGACATGGTTACCGTATGCCTTCACTGTTGTCTCATGTCCAAACAATGTCACATGTTTAGTATCTGAAGCCTTTTGTGCCAAGCTATGCACCAAACCTTGCCACTGCACACCACATTGCTTGTTCAAGGATATACTGTAACTATTTCATATGACATGATATAAAAAGGTATCTCACTTGTTACAGTGTAATTGTCACTTGTTTTTCCTATGACATGGTATACCTTCACTGGTGTCTCATGACCAAACAATGTCACATGTTTAGTACCTAAAGCCTTTTATACCAAGCCATAAAAAATGATTGTAACGAATCAGAATACAGGGAAGACAGTGAAATAATAACTGGATATGCAGCCTTATTCCACCAAACCTTGCTACTGCACACCACATTGCTTGTGCAAGGATACATGTAACTATTTCCTATGACAATTGGTATATAAAGCTTCTCACATGTTACTTGTCACTTGTACAGTGTATTTTGTTTGCATGTACATGTACAGGTGTATGCGAGCCTTTACAAAAATCCAATTGTCTTGTCGGGTATTCTATGGTAAAGTACTCAATGCATTACTAGCATTTCTCATGGAAGATTATACAGCTACTATACATGTACATGTTGAGAGCTGGCTATCTAAATATACTGTACCAACCATTTTGTGATAGAGTTGATATTGTCAATATTTTCAATTTCTCCCCATAAAACCTCAAATTTTATTTGATAAGTACTTAGTCTACATGTAGCTCATACGGTAACAACACAAAAAGGACATCCTGGAGAATTTTTATTAAAACTTTTGTTTTAATGAGCAGTTTTCTGTATGATTGCTCCACTGCTTTAATTGGATATGGTAAAACTCACAACATCATGCTTTTAGTGCTTTGTGGCCAGGAACCCAAAAAAAAAGAGCAAATTATAGATGAAATACAAAAGTTGTTTTGAGTTGTAGCCATCAAACACTAATTCCATTTTAAAATCATGAGAAACTCAAGCTCAGTAACTGTTATTGATTTTATTACATGCACAAAATGGTCAGTTTGGAAAGGTGGACACTTGTGGGAGGCTGTCACAGGCTTCTAGTTTGCAATTGCTGTAGCTTCATTATTCAGTTTCACTCACACCAGAGGATTGCTTATGATGGCAGAGTGGTGTGTTACATCATTCATTGAAATGTACATGTAGCTTATGTATTGATTGATTGACTGGTGTGAATATTTTCCAGGGCCTATCTCAACCACAAGCTGCAGTGCTGAAGGGAATTTCTAGAGGTGCAAGAAACAGACAGTCCACTGATTGTGAATTGTGATGCAATTGCAAATTAATGTCTTTATGCCAATACTTGGGTAGAGTAGTGTCATTGTTATTCTGGATACACTGTATGAAATTAATCTTTTGACGTGAACTGGGGTCAAGTGAATGTTTTCAGGCATCCGGTAATTATGGCAGAGTCGAATGTTCAGGGCAACAATCAGTGATTACCTGTGCTAATATAGGAATCGGTTCTCAATAATTTTTGACTAAAATCAAGAAAAGTTTCACAATCCTTTAAGTCTGAGAAAATTGTCAGTGATCTTTCAATACTAAATACAACAAACTTAAGCAGTAACATGAGTAATTGATATCTTTCTAATAGACGTACATGTATCTGCACATGGCATCAATAATTGAAAGATGGGTGTAATATAAGTACCACTCAATTACATGCAGTTAACTTGTTATAGTATACAAATCTGTAGTATTTTCCATCTGAACTGGCGGGTGGCACGCCTCGTACGGTTCGATGTAATTTGTAAAGTAGGTCTAACCATGTAGTTAATTTGTCATAGTATACTAATTTGTAGTATTTTCCATCTGAACT
>NC_090896.1:47354299-47371799 GCF_036669925.1 Montipora capricornis
CGTGATTAAGTTACCGCGGCATGTTTACTCGCCAAACAGTGAAGCATCTGTGTCAAATGATGGCAAGATACCGGGTTTTTGTAAGTTTCTTTTTCTGTCAAGTGTTATAAAGTTTGACAATGAAATGAGCGAAGTCAAAACAAAGATCACAATCGCCCAACTCTTGTTTATGCAAAGTCAAAATTTACTCTCCAAGACGCGTACGACGTTATTTATCACCAGGTAATTCCATCATTTTGGAAATAGGAGCTACTTTATTATTCATCTGCGTCACAAGTTTTCACTGATTTTGGGCCTCATTTTGTTGAAACTCAAGCACGCTTCCAACAGGCCTGTGAACCCTTCCTGCTTACAGAGCAATACTAAAAAACTTCTCCCATATCACATTTGAACCTTAAGCTCGAAAATTCAATACACAACATGATATTATAATTCACAAAGGCAGAAATACCACAGAATCCTTTTCCAGCGAAAATTTTATTGAAACAAACAACATATTTGCTCTTAGAGGCGAAAACCTCTTCCTATTTGATTGCGTGCGTGAAGACAAGAAACTCAATTGTGTCAAATTACCATGTACTTCAGGTAAATACTGCTCACTTTGATTTCGTCTCGACGGGCGATAGATTGTTGTCGAAGTCCAGTACTCGTCGCTTTTGAGATTCATGCCTAGTTTATCCAACTGACTTTCCATTATTGAGCTCCATAAGGGTATATTTTGTTTAAGGATCCACTAAAACGCCATTCGCGTTGCATGACTTTCGACGCCATTGCAGGCTAAGTTAATGATTCTACTGTGTCCACAAGAGAAATCTACGCAGTTCCACTACCCTCTCGATCCTAAGAAAATACGGGCAGAAGGCTCTATACACAAAGACACTACTTACCAGGGGAGTGACAGGCAAGACTTTTACCGACACGGAAAAAAAAAAAAAAAAAAAAGAAAAAGAAAAAAAAAAGAAAACAAACAAACTAAACGTAGACCTCGACTGGGTTTGCCCATAGGCAACCCAGTAATTAGTAGGCACCGTCCTTAAGGGTGGACCATTCCTGCACTTTGACAGATCACGATATAGTGGTATAGCTTCCTATTAAAATAACCCAGCAACAGAGAGGGCAAAGAAAGATGATGCAATAGAAAATATACTGCAAAGGTTGGTCAAGACAACGTGAACATAGGCGTTGTTGCAATATTTCGGCTGGCCAATACCAGCCTTCGTCAGGTTTATTGAATGTATAAATGCTTGTTACAAGATCTTTATATTTACCGGAAATGACATAAAAAGGCTACGTGATGTACGTGTTACAAAAACGGAAATGCATAAAAAAGAGGAGAGAGAATAATACATGATAACAAGATGAAAAAAACAAAAGAAAATTAAAAGGTAGCTAAACTAAATTACATTTCATCTCTTCTGTTAAGGCCTGCAGGCTCCAGTGTTTTTCCTCTGTGTTTTTCTTTGACGTTGTTCGAACGGTACATGATCCTTATACCGCTCGAACAACTGCACACTAGTCGTGACTCCATCAGAAAGGCTCGTGAGGCATTCCTCATACACAGAGGAAAAACACTGGAGCCTGCAGGCCTTAACAGAAGAGACGAAATGTAATTTAGTTTAGCTACCTTTTAATTTTCTTTTGTTTTTTCATCTTGTTATCATGTATTATTCTCTCTCCTCTTTTTTATGCATTTCCGTTTTTATGAGCCGTTTGTTTCAAAATTATTTACTTGCGTGATGTGTAATGTTTATGCCATGACGGAAGAATCCACTTTTATATCAATGTAATAAATTATAAGAAATTCTACCTTGATATCAATTCACTACCGTAATGTTGCAATTTCTACCTTGATATCAATATTTACAGCCGTGATGAAGCAATTTCTACCTTGATATCAATTTACTGCCGTGATGAAGCAATTTCTACCTTGATATCAATTCACTACCGTGATGTTGCAATTTCTACCTTGATATCAGTTTACTGCCGTGATGAAACAATTTCTACCTTGATATCAATTCACTACCGTGATGAAACAATTTCCACCTTGATATCAATTTACTGCCGCGATGAAGCAATTTCTACCTTGATGTCAATTTACTACCGTGATGAAACAATCTCTACCTTGATATCAATTCTACGGTGCTTTTAAAGGGACATCTACTTCTTCTCCTCTTTTTCGTGAGAGACAAGTGTCTCTGCTCTCTTTTTGTAATCTTGATTTTGTCCGCCGCTCACTTTTTTTTACTGCTCACTTTTTTTTAGCCCCTCATTTCTTTTTCGCCGCTCTCTTTTTTTTCCACCGCTCACTTTTTTCCGCCGCTCACTTTTTTTTCCGCCGCTCACTTTTTTGAACGCTCCTCACTTCCGGCCACGTGAAAGCGAGGCAAACGAGTATCTTTACTACAACATGGCGGACGAAGAGCTGGCATCCGAGATAGAAAAGGTATAAAACTTCACATTTTGTCGTGCTAGTTTTGACATTCAGATAGGTACATTATGTTCTTTTCAAGTGTAACGATAAATTATGTCTGTTTCATCATAGGTTTTTACTTTTTTGAGGGAAAAAAGAAAAGTGGACTTCGATGTTTGCGATAGGTTTCGGAAAGAAATGGTAAGCCTACGATATTTGAGTTGAACACCCGGGGTTGAACATAATACCAAATCCCGTAGTGAGTGCACTGTCTTTACTGACGTTCCACTACCTGAAGCCACCCAGAAACATGTAAGGGTAGATCTCCGTTAACAGTTGTCATACACCTACAACTACTACTACTACTACCACCACCACCACCACCAAATTGCTATGATTGCTGGAATATCTGTCTTTGATAGCACAAAACTTTGCCTTTGCTGTTAGTTAAATAAACGACAGGCAGTGTATTGCAAACAGTAGTTAGACCACGTGACGTCAGCCAAGGCCATAGTTGTATTCAAGCGATTATGAAAACAGTTTCTAGGAGGTAATGATTTGTCTCCTGACTACAATCTGCGATGTACTGTAAACCATAGTTTCTGTTGCCTTTTTTATCTAGAGCCCTTCGAGTAATAACCTAATTAATAATGTAACCTTTAAAGGTAATTGTGTTGTACAAGCAGCTCTTCATTATTATTTTAGTTGTGACCTTTTTGCTTAATTGCCTCTTTATAGATGGATTTCACAGCTATAAGGAGTGCTAGTGATAAAGACTTTGAGGCTCTTGGTTTGAAATGAAGAGGAGATGTGCTTGCTTTGAAATCATTTGTTTCCAGCGGTGGAATATCTGGGGGAAAAAATGAGGAAAGAAGTGAGAAAAAGAGAAAGCTCTTAGAATTATCTAAACAGCTTGTAAAGAAGTCAAGCAAAGGGAAGGCAAAGACACAGGAAACACTATCATCAAAGGAAAGAAAGCATCCACAGAAGTCTGCATTGAAGAAAACCCAAGTTGGATGGCATCATTACAACGAGGACTTAAAGCGCCATGTTGCTGTTCGCCTAGCAAAAGGAGGGGGCACAAGGGAGTTAATGGTTCCATTATCTGCAACAGAAGATGATATGATTGATCTCCTGACAAATGTGTTTTTCCCTGAAGGATATTCAGTGCATGGATACACTCATGAATTAAAGTTTAAACTCGCAGACTTTAAGTTTGAAGAAGTAATAGGTGATGAGTTCACATCACTGTCATGTTACATAGCAAAGTACAACTTAAGCAAAGTGAAGATGTACCTCTTGTCAAGGTGTGTAGACATGAAAGGCATTGAGAAGAAAAAGAAAGTTCACGATGTCAGTGATGATGATGACGATGAGGCTGCTTTACTTACACCTGCTTTTGAGAGCAAGCAGAATACCAGTACATCCTCGACCCCATCAACAGGCCTGTTGGGATCATCTGAGGAGAGAGCAGCTCTAAAGGACAGTCAGTTAATGGAATATCTTGATTCTTTGGAGAAGGATCAAGCAAAGGAATGTGCTGCACAAGAGCAAGCTAGAGAAGAACATGTACAGGCTAGACAGGAGGAACTACTTAGTCTGCGTAGCAGTAGAGCTCAAAGGGTACCAGCTGAACCAGATGTGTGTGAACCACACATTACAGTGTCGGTGAGACATGTGTCACTAGGTGTCCACACCCGCAGATTCCCCAAAAGGAGTGATATGACATGTTGTGCCATCTATGACTGGGTAGGCTCGCTGAGCCTCACTCCTCAATACTTTACCCTTTCATCCTTCAGTGAACCAGTTGTGAATCCTTCCTTACCTGTTGAGTCAG
The DNA here is from genome assembly GCF_036669925.1 of Montipora capricornis. Taxonomy (NCBI): domain Eukaryota; kingdom Metazoa; phylum Cnidaria; class Anthozoa; order Scleractinia; family Acroporidae; genus Montipora; species Montipora capricornis. The sequence goes on from NC_090896.1 coordinate 47,358,547, forward strand.
TGGACCGTGTGATGCTGGCAGTGGACGGTGTGATGCTGGCAGAGTGCACTGAAGCACCTGCCTATCCAGATGAAGAAGTCTTATTTCAAGGATTTGGAGAAAACCCAGCAGATGCTGATGTTGACTACCCTCTAGATGCTACTGTGCCTGATTTAAATATTATTTGCGAAACACCACCTCCATTTTTGATGGCCAATGATGAAATGTGAGTACCTAACATCTATGTGTAATTAACCATCACTACAATGCTTTGTTTTGATGAGTGGTTATTCACCCCTTTGTCTCAATATCTGATTTTCATTTTTTCACCTTGGACTAACTCTTTAACTCCAAATTGCCACTTGCAGATTTTACTTTGTCTGGCAATCTTTGCTACCGGTATTCTGTTGTCTTGGCTGTAAATAGGGATAAAAACCCATGTCATTGAGTCAATTGTTTACAACCATATTCCATATTGTATACTTCCTCAGCCATGTACCATAAATGCCAATATTCCTCATAGCCAATTATTGAGATTCTAAGAAAACTAACCTCATTGCACACATTGCCCTTTCCTTGCTTACTTTTTTTGCTAGTACAGGAGTTAGTGTATACTAATGTTTGTTCAAAGGGACATGACTGTATACTCATTATCATAAACACGCTCTCTTACCCCTTTGCCATCTTAAAGGGGCTATGTCACGTTATTTTAGGGTTTTTAGCCAAAATCTTGAGTTAATCACGAGTTAAAATTTGAAAATGGCAATGTGGAATTCCTATACTGATAAAATTATCGTTACATCACAAACAAGGTGAATGTGAGCAAAAACGACCATCATCAAGGTTATTTGCCACAAACTTAGAAAACGTCAGGCAGACTTTTTTCAAGATTACCCAAATGCAATCCTTTTCAGTCTTGTCCATTTGTGTCCATCCATGCTTCTCTTTTCTTTTGCTGTATTTATTTTATGTTGTTCAACAGTTAAGTGGTTATTGCAATGTATCATTCTACTTTTTGTGCTTTTTGGGTGTCATGAAAATGACATAATTTAGCTTGACATAGCCCATTTAAATGTAAAAATACCTTGAGTTTCTCTATAGACAACTAGTCTCTGTTACTTGTTTAATTTGTTAGCAATGACACTTCTGCAAGTGTGAAGGACACTTTGCAGACAGGTTTCGTAAGCGGCAATGTTGCTGATTGTCCAGGACAACGATTCAGGGAAATGATTAACAACCTCCCCAGTGCAGACACTGAAAGGGGACAGGAGGTAATTGTTTTTCTAATGCACCAATTCCTGAAGTAAATATGAATGTGAGGTATCATATAATTAATCTTGATCCACTGCAAGGTCACATGGATGTCTAATAGTTGCAATTAAGTCCATTTTGGAATTTACCTACAGGTAACAAAATACATCTTTGCACATAGTTAGCCTCAATCTAGATTTCTTCAAAACGTCCAATCAGTTCTGTTGCTGTAGTGTCAGCAATGTTAAACATGTACTTTTTTTGTAAGTTTTGATCAATGTTTGGTAATGTGTAGAGTCCCAAGCCATACCAGGGAATTGTGTAGTATCGTCTCAGAAATCGCGATGATACCCTTAACACAATGCAAAATAGGCCTTCTTGATATTTCCTAACATGACATTATTATGAACAATTAATTCACTTTCGATTTATCTGAGAAGGCATAATGAAAGGTGCAGTCCACGCCTGCTTTCCTATTTCCATGCCAACAGTTGACAGTTATACAGGTAGTTGCCTGCAGAGGAGAGACTATGTTACGTATTAAAATCCTGTCCAGATTGCATGCTGTGACACCGATATTAGACATGCAAGTACAGTCACCCACTTTGCCCAAGAGTCTCCTTAATAACCTAGGTATTCTTTAATGAAACAAGATATTGTATTGCTAGTTCAAGCAAAATTATTTTACTGTGTTTTTTCAGGCCTTGACACAAAGGAGAATGAATGCCCTCGAGAAACTTACTGCTGGAGGTGTAACGAACATATGGGTCCACAGAGAAACTGTCATGCTTGATCTTCTCAAACTATATGAAACGTCAGGAGAAATAACACAACGCCTTGCAACCGTTTCCTTCTACGGAGAACAAGAAATGGATCTGGACGGTGTCAAAAGAGAAGCTTATTCGATATTCTGGAGACAGGTCCTACACAAGTACTTCGACGGGAGCTCTACATTTGTCCCGCGAGTCGGCCCAGGCATCGAGGAGTAGACAATGAGAACACTTGGTCAAATCATCAGCCATCAATATGTTCTCACAGGTATATTTCCAGTTCAGATCAATAAGGCCTTTGTTGTTGCTATGCTCTGTGGGCGGCAAGCACTTGACAACGAAGACCTCGTAGAGGCTTTCCTGGAGTACGTATCGGATAATGAATCCATGGCGTTAAAAGCAGCTCTGGAACAGTCAGAGCAGGGAGGGCTCTCTGATGAATCCTATGGTATCTTAATAGATTTTTTTAGTGATTACCAAGTGAAAAAGAGGCCTTCGGCCACCAACCTAAAAGCTATTGTGGTCCAAGTGGCCAAAAATGAGTTGCTGTCAAGGCCTGCCATGGCAATGGATAGTATGAGTGAGGGCCTTTGCGACGGTGATTATAAAGATCTGTGGAAGTACTCAAAGGAGGATGTCTTTAAGGTATATGAGGTGATGCGCGTGACGCCACAGCGAGTTCTGTCGATGCTGTTTGAGGAGCCTTCTACACATGTGCACAAGTGCCGTCTACAGATCTTTTCCTACCTGAAGAAATACATCAGGTGCCTTAGCCGAAAGGAGCTTGAGCTGTTTCTTCGTTACATCACGGGGAGTTCCCTGCCAGTTGTCGAGAGTATCAAGGTTATATTTCATGTGAACGAGTTAGGCTCCCTACCCCATCCTATTGCACATACCTGTTCAGTTTCTATTGACCTTCCAGATGGTGGGTATGCAAGTTTTAACGATTTCAGAGTGCAAATGGACTCTCTCCTTAGCAATGAACTTTCATGGAATTTCACGTCAGTGTGAACTCACCCCTGCCTTGAACACAGACTTGTTAATTCTTACGTTCATCGCCTGAAAATGACGGACCGGCTCCGCTTATTTCCCTGCCGTAAACAAGCGATGCCATTTTTGACGGCCGATGCCATTGTTAGTATCGAAGCCTTCTTATTCGGTTAGCTTTCAATTAATTGTTAGGGTTAGCACCAGTTAAATACTCTAAAATTGCAACATTATAGCCTTGGGTTCGGTAGCGTAGAGGATAACTTGCATTTGCCATTTGCTCTGAATCCATTGAACGTTCGATCAACTTTTAAAATTTTTTGTTCTAAAGTTTTTTGTTATTTCTTTTTTTATTCTAAGTGACATACGTTGCTAATCTAGCCCTAGATTAAGTAATTTTTTCCTCATTTACAAACGACAAAGTTAACAGTCCAAACGGCATCACTTGTTTACGAAAGGGAAAATTGCAGCTTCGCAAATGTTACAGGTTCGGAATCTTTCATTTGTGATCAATTTGTTGAATTTTGAAACAATTATCGCGCTCAAGCTTGCGTGATATCGTCTCATTTTAGCCTACTCGGCCTTCGGCCTCGTCCGCTAAGTATTAGGCGATATCATGCTCTCTTTCGCTCTATATAACTGTAAGTATTTTCCTTCAGCAGTTCCTTGTTTACGGTAAATACGGTCATGTTTGTGTGTCGTGACAATGAGCCCGTACTCGGCCGGATCTGAGAGCAGCTTAGACCATTAAAGAAACATACGGTTATAATTATCACGACAATTTGGGTTCGAAATTTCTGGCGCTGAGTTTGAGATTCAGTTGGTACAGTACGCGTTAGTTGATGTTGAGCTCGTTTAACTGAAACAAGATTGTTGGTGAAGACCTACGAGCTCATGATCTCATTTCAGCCAGTGTAGGCGATGTTATTACCCCATTTAATTGCCTCAAGCAAACCTAATGTCAAGGTTTTGAAGACTTGCGTTATACCTCCACTATGACTCATTCGAAATGGAGTGAGTCGTAAGCGTTGTTGTTGTTTTATACTAATACGCATGCTTCTTATCACTGAATAAAGTGTGTAGTCAATATGTGACAACTGTGAACGTGATCCATTTGGTCTGAGAGTAAACTTTCAACGAAAAATGGTGTTTCTAAGGGACTAGGAGTTTGTGTTTGATTGCAGTTTATCTGACGACCAATACGCAGTGCAATCGTTTTGCCTTGTAAATTGTGTTTGTTTGCCTCCATTCAAATACATTTTATAATAAAATAAAAGAGAAAGAAAACAAAACTAATAAATTGTGTTTATCGTCTATTTCTTGCATCGATATTGGGGAAGGATGTTTGGGAAGGGCCCCTGGAAGATTTGTGGAAGGTGAGGGTGGCATAATTCTGAGAACTGGTTCATGCTTAGCGTAAGAGTAAGTGGAAATTGTGCAAACAACCAGGCGCTGATTAAGGAGGCTCGAAAGGGTTTTCAGCTGAGCGCGCGCGCGTAAGCCACACACACAATTCGTAAGCTGCTCGCGTCAGCTCATGATTCAAATGGGTCACGAGAAATAAACAAATACCGCCAATTTCGCTCACCTTTCTCCTAATTCCTGTATATAAGGAATATAAATAGACAACTCCTATTCACGAAAACTACGAAACTTCTACACAAACGGCTTAATGGTCACTTAAATCCGTTTGTGTTGGCCTGTAGCTCCACTCACGCGTGGACTCGAGTGAGTGGGTGACGCATGCATAAATGCTGATCTTGTAACCCCCTCATTTTTCCTGATTTTGCAACTTTACTCGTTTATATCTCTGCTTCCGGACGGTAATTTTTTTTCATTTTTTGCATGTTAACTTAGATTAATTTAAACCGTTTGTCTTTCAAATTTAAAAAAAATCTGTAGGTGAAAAAAAAAGTTACAGCCACATTTCAAAAAAACTGATTTTCCCGAAAAACTGGCCTACAGATTTTGTTGAATTTTAAGTATTTTAGAGAGTATTTCTAACATTTCCTGGTGACGCTGAATGGGAAAATTTCACCGTCCCGTTTCTTCAAAAAAGACAACATATGTTGATTTTAAGGCTCAAAGAAATGCCTAATATCGTTGCCATGGTAACGTTATTTTGGAGCAAAATATAATGTGAGAAATCTACGATGGGTACTTAATACCCTGGCCAAATTTCGTCCTGATATGATTACCCTAACTGTATCAAAGGACAGAATATGTTTATTTGTTTGAAAAATTGAGAAACTATTTCGAGCCTCCTTAAGGGTGCCGGGCTGGGCTTTGGATATCATATGAAGCAAGCCAGCTCAAAAGCTGCTTAATCGAGAAGTATCATGAGCACAGTGCCACGCAAGAAATTGGAGCGATCTGGTGATTGTGCTTAAAGGCGCTGTTACACTGTGCAATTTTTCGCGCAACTTGTCTTGAAATGCCATTGCGAAACAAGTTGCTTAAGGAGGCTCGAAATAGTTTCTCAATTTTTCAAACAAATAAACATATTCTGTCCTTTGATACAGTTAGGGTAATCATATCAGGACGAAATTTGGCCAGGGTATTAAGTACCCATCGTAGATTTCTCACATTATATTTTGCTCCAAAATAACGTTACCATGGCAACGATATTAGGCATTTCTTTGAGCCTTAAAATCAACATATGTTGTCTTTTTTGAAGAAACGGGACGGTGAAATTTTCCCATTCAGCGTCACCAGGAAATGTTAGAAATACTCTCTAAAATACTTAAAATTCAACAAAATCTGTAGGCCAGTTTTTCGGGAAAATCAGTTTTTTTGAAATGTGGCTGTAACTTTTTTTTTCACCTACAGATTTTTTTTAAATTTGAAAGACAAACGGTTTAAATTAATCTAAGTTAACATGCAAAAAATGAAAAAAAATTACCGTCCGGAAGCAGAGATATAAACGAGTAAAGTTGCAAAATCAGGAAAAATGAGGGGGTTACAAGATCAGCATTTATGCATGCGTCACCCACTCACTCGAGTCCACGCGTGAGTGGAGCTACAGGCCAACACAAACGGATTTAAGTGACCATTAAGCCGTTTGTGTAGAAGTTTCGTAGTTTTCGTGAATAGGAGTTGTCTATTTATATTCCTTATATACAGGAATTAGGAGAAAGGTGAGCGAAATTGGCGGTATTTGTTTATTTCTCGTGACCCATTTGAATCATGAGCTGACGCGAGCAGCTTACGAATTGCGTGTGTGGCTTACGCACGCGCGCTCAGCTGAAAACCCTTTCGAGCCTCCTTAAATCATTGCCCAATGTAACATACCTTGCAAAGGCCAAAAACGTCGCGATACCAGTTGCAGAAACCGTTGCGTAAAGTACAATTGCGTTCTACTTTCCGCAACGGTTGCAACGAATTTTTAAAGCATTGCGTAGTGTAATATCTGTCCCCTGCAACTTGTATCGCTACGGTTTGCGGCAACAGTGTATTCAAATGTTCCCTTAACCTCATGTGATCATGGAAACGTTGCTTAGTGTAACCCCCGTAAAACAACTTGTTTCGTAAGGTGAGAACGTTTGTCGAAATGGCGTTGCGAGACATGCTGCACGCCGGAAAGATTGCACAGTGTAACAGCGCCTTAAAGGATACAAATTCAAGGTTAGGAAAATATGTACTTATTATTGCCAACGAGCAAGCCGAGCGAAGACGCGAGGCTTGCGAGGCGGCCAGCTTAATGCCGCGCGAAGTATTGCAGCAGGCAGAAAAATTCTCGATCGTTGTATGAAAAGTGTAATGTAAGGCTACGTAGTGTAAATGTAAGATTCCCTGAAGATTTTAGTAGGTACCAATAAAAGCGAGTGTTTTGATGTGGGATGTCATCAGACAAACTTTCATGACGTGTGTGACTATTGATGATCTTGTGCTCGGAGGTGAGTGAAAACACATTTTTCCCATTTCCCTGACCATTGTGTTGTGTACACTTGCCGAGCATTGCCCTCCTCCAAGCTACTCAGGGGGCTAGAAAGGGACACGTCTTACAGATGGTGGCTTCCTAAAAGCTGTGTGGAAGGCCCAAAGGTAGAAAGGGTAAAATTTTCACACTTTGAGCAAATGAAAGGCATTTTCAGCTACCGGCTATGGTGCAAGATTGACAACCAGGCTTGAATCAGACGAATCGCAGGGGTGGGGCTGGGCTCCTTTCATATTCGGCTAAAAAGGGGAAGAAATTCTCCCTTAGCTATGTGGTAACATAAGCAAAAAATAATAATGCATTTCACCTAGGAAATTCCACCTCAGGTCGGATTCTTAAGTGGGTTTCACAACGCTAGGAGTGTCAGGATTCATTATGAATTCGGTCAATTTTAGTCCCGCGTTTGTTTTTGTGTTTACCCACACTAACTTAAAGCCTCTGTCAGAATAGAAGCAATCTTTTACACGTCAGCGGAACTCACCCCGTTCTTCTCAAATTTCCTGCTTCCTAAGTACGTGTTCTAATTTATTTCATGACATGACCAAACTGAGAGGCCATCAAGAAAGTAAGTAGCACGGAATGACCGGCAAATATCAACTAAGAAACTTATCGCACCCTTTTAAGCTACCCTTTTCTGCAGACAACAAGATCGAACGCTAACTGTAAAAAAACATTCAATACCAAGTCTGACTTTGTCATGTTGCTGACTGACTGAGCCGACTATGTTAAACTTTCTTCTGTGGTCAGTTGCCTATGTCATCAATGTGGTCTAAGAGATCAAAGTACAGTTGAAGAGCTTCCTCTGCATTTGTTGGTTGCTCCAAGTCCTCGTCTTCTAGGATCATTTCGGCCAGTTGTTTAAAGTGTGGGGAACAGCCCTTTTCCTGCGGCCGTTCTGCATACATGTCTTCAGCAATTTCAATTTCATCCATGTCGACGGGGCTTGAATAATCTTGTGTAGCTACTGATTCTGGGACAAAATAAAGAACATCAGGCTTTCCAGAGGGGCATTCTGCATTGACAGATGGTCGGATCCTGTTAAGATTCCATTCCTGGGCCACTTTATGTAGTTCCATTTGAATGACATCCATGAAGCAGAAGTGAAGACATTCCCTTTGTATTACATCACTATCACTATACAACCCAGAATCTCGCAGGTCTTTGAAAAACTGTATCCACCACTGTGCACACCCTTTTCTGAGATGGCCCCACCACGCCTCTATTCTCTGGTTAGATGTTGATTTTCCAAACATGGAACTTTTCTCACCAGAAAAATCATCCCCAGCAGTTCTACGAAAGAAACGTTGGATGGCTGCTACGTTACCATTTTCAGTTCCTCTGTCTCCCCTTACAACTCGAGCAGTTCCCTCTATCTGTCGGACACAATCTAAATAATACTGTGCGACTATGCACGGATCATTATTTGATGAAGCAACTTCCAACCATAAAATCCTTCGGCTGAAACCGTCTATAGCACCGTGAACACAGAATCCAAATGGTTTGAGTTTATCGTGCCCGTCTATATGCCAGAGGTAATTTGGACCTTTACATCGGTACACTCTTCTTCGTAGTCTCTGTCGTGAACGCAGTTCCACACCTTCTGTATCAAATATTCGTAACGTGTGGCGAACGACTTCTCTAGTAGTAGCCAGTCGGTGATGATTAACCAGCCTTTGATGCATTGCCCTATACCCAAGTAAACTTCCGCTCCCTCTCAGCTCTGCTTCCACTGCCTCGACAACCTCCTCTAGATCACTCAGGTTCTGACGTCTTGTGCACCGCAGCCTCCTCAATATTCGTTTCAATTGCCTCAAACTTATCCGGATACCGTGAATACAAAATAACTTTTACCCAGACGCCATGTTGCATGTGCTTAGCTACACCAGTTCGCTTTCAACTCACCACCAAGATACTTAGGAACAGAGGAAAACAAGACATACACTGAAAAATGAGGAGCAGGAAAAAAAAGTGAGCGGTGGAAAAAAAAGTGAGCGGCGGAAAAAAAAATGAGCGGCTAAAAAAAAAGTGAGCGGTAGCAAAAAGTGAGCGGCGGACAAAATCAAGACTACAAAAAGAGAGCAGAGACACTTGTCTCTTAAGAAAAAGGGGAGAAGAAGTAAATGTCCCTTTAAAAGCACCGTAGTGATGAAACAATTTCTACCTTGATATCAATTCGCTACCGTGATGAAACAATTTCTACCTTGATATCAATTTACTGCCGCGATGAAGCAATTTCTACCTTGATGTCAATTTATTACCGTGATGAAACATCAACCTTAACATCAGTATACTACCGTGATGAAACAATTTTTACCTTGATGTCAATTTATTGCCGCGATTAATTAAATTCTACCTTGATGTAAATTTTCTACCAGGCACCCAGCCTGCAGAGCAGACCTTTATTTTTTTGCGAACAGAGGCGAAAACGAGGCGAGCGCGAAGTACGCAAAAGAAAATAATAACGCCTTTTCTGCAGGCTACAAGGCACCAAGTAGTACTTCGAACGGCAAAACAAAGGCTTTTAAACGTACTATAAAGAAAAAAAACAAGATGCTAGGAAATCCTCAGCAACGTGTATTCAAGAGGATTCGTAACCCGTGGTGTCGCAAAGGATCCAAAAATGTACGAAATTCACGTAGTCACGTAGTCCCAGGGTGTCTCTTTTTCCCGCTTCCTTTTTCAAGTAGCAATCGCGTACATCATCTTCTCTTTTTCTTTTTGACATTAGAAGTTGTTGTTGCTGACATTGTTTCCAAAAAAAAAGCAGTAGAGAAACGTACAATTTTTAGATTGCTTTCAGTCAACGGTTTTCTTAAATTAAATTTGAAATTTATGGCCTGTGTTTATTCATATTGACCTTTGGGGATCAGCTCACCAGGCACAAGCATTCCAGGGATGTCAGTAATATATCATTTCATTTCATAATGGAACCCTGATGTAACTGGGGCAGCCATATACAACAAAGAATTCTGCATAGCGAACTATATTTTTCAGCACTAAAATAGTAAAATGAATGAAAAAGAACCCTGTCACAACAGCATCTTTCTCCAGACCATTACACGTCGTTATGAGTCACGTGACCACTAGACGATGTCCAGGCTATCCAAACTCTCCGCGTACATCCTAAAGTTGCGTGTATCATTGCAGGTAATAAATCAGCAAAAAGGCAATGTGTGGTAGTATTGACAATTTCACACCATGAAACCAAAAAACAGTTTGTTACAGCAGTGTATTTTTATTTATCTTATAATATACGGCATTAAACATAATCAAAGATGTAATTTAGTACTTCGTATGCTTCTAAACATCTAACACGTTTTCATAATGTACATAAAAACAAGTATCATAACATAATTCAACCAAGGGCACTTTACCCTTCGGAAGGAAGGGAAAACGATCTCGAGGCGGTGAGTAGATTCTGCCATTCGTCCCAGTAAAGTGATCAATGCGTGAAATGCAGTTTGCCAGCTTTAGGAAAAGTTCTTTGTTTTCTTTTTTCTCCTTTTCAGTCCTTCCCATCTTCGAAGGGAAGAGCACCCTGGGAAAGAATTTGAAGTTGTTCTATTTCCGGACTTCAGAGCGGAAAAACGTAATAAGCGTGCGCGAGTTTTGACTGTGTGCCAGGCCCAAAGTTTGAAAAAATGGTGGGAATTTTGACGATCGTGTAAACAAAAAAAAGGCTAAGAACTTTGTTTGCTTTCCCAATATTCCCGGTAAGTAGCAACATTTTAACGTCACTAATGAAAAGCTGGTGTATTGTTTTTCGTAGGGAATCAACTTTTTTGGGACAAAATTAACCTAAAGACGGTTTCAGAACCCTTTATTTTACCGCGATATACAAGAAATTTCGTTGCAAAGACACATATCCACAAACACTCTTTACATATTGCATCCATATAAGCAACCCACTGAATATATAAGCAAGAGAGCCTCTCACCAGGCAGGGGGAGACTTGTTTTCTTAACAGTGAAACGCCGAAAAAATTTCATGCTTGCTCAAGTGTAAATAAATCAACCGAGTGATAGCCTCGCGTGCCCTTTTAGAGTCCGTCGCTCTTTCCAACCATGGTGAACCATTGCAACTTGCATTAGTACCTGAGCCCGCAAGCAGGGCCAGAAATGCCCAGAAAAGCTGCGCAGTACGTTTTTCCACTCTGAATTTCCTAACTGGAAACTCCCAGCTCGTAACAGGCCTCCTCATTTTGTAAACGTCTTATTCAATTCCTGCTCAATAAAGGACTTCTCAAATTAACAGCGTTGTCGATTACGAGATGCTCTGTCATCAAGCGGTCTTATTGATTTATTCAGTCAAATCATGGAAAAACGCTTTGCTCCGATATTAACCGTTAAAATTGTTGAATGCAGGAAATAGTGGGCATAATCGCCCTCAAAATAGTATAGCATGACAAAGGCCTTGGCCAGAAAAACGTTATGACCAAGGCAATGGTACTTCTTTGTTTGTTTGTTTATTTATTTGCTAGCACTGTTTCACTTTCCCCCTTCCTTTTTAGCTGAAAGTCAGCTAAAAACAAGAAACAAAAAAGAGGGCCCGTTATTTTTCGGGAGCCTGAACTGACTACCTTTTCGTCTAGCTTCGGTGCACCAACAATACTTCAAATCAACAACAGATATAAATGATACATGTAAATTACCAACTCTCTGAAGAAACCACCTGACAGCCTACAGACACCTGGCCGAGCGTCTAATCCCACAGAGATTCATGAAAAGTAACTAACTAGAAACTTTATTCACGAGTTTTGACAATTTTGGAAATTACGCCAACAGCATTATTTTGTAATGTTTTCTCTCTCTCGGTACCCCCCTTCCCAGCTCGTACGCTTATGAACAAAGCCAAGTAGAAAATACCACGACGCTTCATAATGTATTATGACTGAGGCAAGTGCCTCTGATGACTAAAAACACGAATAACAGCTATACAGTAAATTAATTAAGATAATAAGCACCTGTTGTCTTGTTAACTTTCCTGAATCCTATATTCATCCATCTATTTAAGGTCAAACTTTCTTACGAAGATAATAATGTCTTTACCTTGTTACAATTTATGCACATTAACTTAAAACTGTTGTTAATATCATGAAATTTCAAACTTAGCAAAGCCAAGTAGAAAAATGCAATGGCGCTTCATAATGTTTTACAAATCATTAAGAGGTAAATCTGCAACTCGCCTTTCACGGTTACGAACAGTAGGTTTGCAAAAGAGTGCAGCTAAAGTAGATCTGTATTCTGGCATGCGGATAGCGTATAATATAGGATTGACAAGAGAGTTTGCATAAAGTAAAACATAACGTGCAAAATAAAGATGATCACCCACTGGAAAGAGCATTTTAAATTTACCGCTATAAAGGAGAACAGCGAAAGTTGTAGCAGGCAGGAACACCAAAAGAGATGCAACAGTCACAATCAACAATGTCACGGTCAGTTTTCTTTCTCTACTGGCTGCACCATGGTGTTTAGGCTGCGCTCCACAACGGACTTTAATAACAATGGATGAGTAAGATACACAAATGATCAAAAGTACAAACGAGCTAAATGCAATCTTGAAGTAAAGATCAACTACTCCCTCAGGATATTTAAAATTTAAGGAAGTACCTACTGCCGTACTAACCCAAATGAAGACAATTAATAGGCCATACACCCGTTTTTTTAGCACGCGATCCTTGAAAGGCCAAAATGTCGCATATGCCCGTTCTAAAGCAATAATGGTGATGTTTAGTAAAGACATATAAGGAAAAACACAAGTTAGTCTTGTCTCTATGTAATCTTTCAAATGTCCAGTTAGATGCCCCCTCCATACATTACAGAATACTCCAAACCAATAGAACAGAAAAAACACAGCAACTCCTCCAACCAACATGTCTATAACTGCCAAATTTATCATCAGGTACGTACTGCGCTTGCGGAGATTACGGTTTCTTGTAAAAACAATTATCGTACAGAGGTTGAGTGCTACTATGGCAACAGACTCGGCCAAGCCTACAGTCATCCAGGTTATCCACTCGGGTGGAGTCATCTCAGAGCTCTGTCTTTTTCTTGTTGATGTTAGAAGTAATTACTCGTCTCAGTGACTTTGTTTTATCAGGTTCTTTTACTAACTGTAGAAGACACAAAATCAACAGGAATTCAATGCTTACATCAATGTGCAGGAAGTCATTTTGGCTTTTGAGGTATTGTAAAACAGTTTTCAATATGTCTCTTGTTGTTTTTGATATGGCTGTTTTTACATGTTTCCAGCAATTCGTGTGACCCCCAAAACTTAAGAAAGTTAATGCAAAAAAGCTTGCAGGACTTATTACAAGTCCAAAAATATTT
>NC_090896.1:47376799-47379299 GCF_036669925.1 Montipora capricornis
GCAAGGATGGCACAGTCGGTTAGTGCGCGGCCTTGGCGCAAGAGGTCTTGAGTTCGATTCCCGGATCTCGCATCCTTGTTTCGACTTCTTTCCTTTCCGTGTAGCTAAGTAGCTTTAAATACCCGTAAAACGGAGCACTGACGGAGAGGGGGGAGTAAAATGAGCGCACCGTCGACCTCAGGTTTGTCAGTTGAATTACTGTTACGAGTTATCGACGTTAAATATGGTTGCTTTACTTTACTTTACTTTAAACTCACGAGCCAGAATGTATATTTATATCTAATTAAGTTAGCACAACAGAAAAACGATAACCTCAGTTTGACAAGAAAATGCTTTACTATTGCCATAAAAACTATCCAGTTAAGCTCGCATATTATAAAACATGATGAATTCATAAAGGCCACCTTTTCCAGCGAACAATTTTTTGAAACAAACAACATATTTGATCTTAGAGGCGAAAACCTCTTCTTATTTCATTGCGTGCGTGAATACAAGAAACTCAATCGTGTCAAATTACCATGTACTTCAGATTCAAACCCTTTCCTGAAGAAAACCATTTTTATCAACCCAATGCATGTCCAAGCCCGACCCAAAAACCCGAGACTCTTACAAATGCCACGTGTAATCGCAGACGTCTTACAAACGCCTTGCGTAGGTTAAAACAGACTTGTGTATAGAAACTCTCGAACAAAGTTGGATTCCACATGCAACATCGTTGGGTGTAAATTTTGAGGTAGTGGCAAAACACTATCCGACATTTCTTTACGAAACTGATTCAAGTTCAAGTTGGCGCTAAATTTATAAATATGACGCTAACACTAAAACGGAAACCGCTCATAGCGCTTGTGTTACTGGAGCTGTTTGAGGACGGAAATGACGGTTCAAACGAGGAAAATCCAAAAAATGATTAAGAGAACGTGTACAAAGGGGTATGTTCGCTGCAAAATACATCGGCGTTTAGGAGATGATGAGAACAAAGCAATAGTGATTAGGGGACTAAAAGTGCCCAAAGACATGGCCTTGCTTCATACTCGCTGATCAATGTTTCTGGCTGTTGATCCTTGTCCGCCATCTTTGGTGCAAATAATGCTAGAGGCCTAGGCTTGAAAATAAAATAGCGATTCGTGATTGGCTAATAGCGCGAACGTGACTAGATTCAGGACACAACTTTGTTGGAAGAGCGGCAAAACACTGCAACATTGTTGCGTCGAGCAGAATTGTTGGTCGCAATGTTTGATCAAAAGCAAACTCTATCCAACACTTGATCGAGCAAAAAATGTTAGACGAATATCATCCAACATGGGTGGCCAAACGGTCGAACAATGTTGGATCGAGCAAAGTTGGAGTGTTGAATCCATGACCGTAAGACGTACGTAGCGTTATCCACATCCAGGGTAGACAAGACTTGTTGCTGGGTTGCCAGTATGGCAAACCCAGTCGGGATCTGCGTTTCATTTGTTTGTTTTATTTTATTTATTAATTTTTTTCCGTGTCGGTAAAAGTCTTGCCTGTCACTCCCCTGCTAAGTGGTGTCTTTGTGCATAGAGCCTTCTGCTCGTATTTTCTTAGGATAGAGAGGGTAGTGGAAATGCGTAGATTTCTCTGGTGGACACAGTAGAATGATAAACTTAACCGGCAATGGCGTCGAAAGTCATGTAACGCGAATGGCGTTTACAAAATATAACCTTATGAAGCTCAATAATGGCAAGTCATTTGGATACTGAACAAGACAGGCGACGAGTAATGGACTTCGACAACAATCTGTCGCCCGTCGAGCCGAAATCGAAGTGAGCTGCATTTCTAAGATTTTACCAAGTGTGCTGTTATGTAGAACACTGAAAGCAAATGGAAAATTCTCTGGTAACTTATGGGTTCAACAAAGACAGAGAACGAATCGAACACCTTAAGGGCCCACAGACGGATTTTTCGCGCGTTGCTAAGGAAGTGAAATGTTACTTCCGGTAACTGACGTAATCATATCATGAGCTGACAAGAAAACCCACTCACAAGCAAAAGTCACCACACGAACTGTTGTTTGCATCGAAGGTTTTTCCTCCCCCTAGGTTCCTCGCCCTCGTTCTCAGATCAACTGCGCATGCGTGAACGAACTGACTTCCGGTTTTGAGAAAAAGCTAAATTTCCAGCGGTCTTTAAATTGAATTAATTTTTTTTACATGACACGTTTCACCCCCAAATGCTGAATATAGATAAGCATTGATTTTTTTAAATCATCTTTCTTGAAAAAGTTATGGGTATTTCAGTATCGCTTATGTCTTTTAAAAGAACAGTTTTCAAAATAAAAAGAAAACCATGCTTGGCTGGATGCAAAAACGAATACAAATTATCAAACCATCGATTAAATACCCAAATTGCGTAGCACGGAGACAAATTTAGAGTTTTCTTTTATTGGTCACGTGACCATGGGCGTGGAATGATGACGTCATGTTTAGGGTCATTGGCTTACAAAAGTTGGAAACTGGTCAAAATAATGTTAAGTTCT
>NC_090896.1:47384299-47396799 GCF_036669925.1 Montipora capricornis
TGTTCATTTTGTGTCTTCTACAGTTAGTAAAAGAACTTGATAAAACAAAGTCACTGAGACAAGTAATTACTTCTAACATCAACAAGAAAAAGACAGAGCTCTGAGATGACTCCACCCGAGTGGATAACCTGGATGACTGTAGGCTTGGCCGAGTCTGTTGCCATAGTAGCACTCAACCTCTGTACGATAATTGTTTTTACAAGAAACCGTAATCTCCGCAAGCGCAGTACGTACCTGATGATAAATTTGGCAGTTATAGACATGTTGGTTGGAGGAGTTGCTGTGTTTTTTCTGTTCTATTGGTTTGGAGTATTCTGTAATGTATGGAGGGGGCATCTAAATGGGCATTTGAAAGATTATATAGAGACAAGACTAACTTGTGTTTTTCCTTATATGTCTTTACTAAACATTACCCTTATTGCTTTAGAACGGGCATATGCGACATTTCGGCCTTTCAAGCATCGCGTGCTAAAAAAACGGGTGTATGGCCTATTAATTGTCTTTGTTTGGGTTAGTACGGCAGTAGGTACTTCCTTAAATTTCAAATATCCTGAGGGAGTAGTTGATCTTTACTTCAAGATTGCATTTAGCTCGTTTGTACTTTTGATCATTTGTGTATCTTACTCATCCATTGTTATTCAAGTCCGTTGTGGAGCGCAGCCTAAACACCATGGTGCAGCCAGTAGAGAAAGAAAACTGACCGTGACATTGTTGATTGTGACTGTTGCATCTCTTTTGGTGTTCCTGCCTGCTACTACTTTCGCTGTTCTCCTTTATAGCGGTAAATTTAAAATGCTCTTTCCAGTGGGTGATCATCTTTATTTTGCACGTTATGTTTTACTTTATGCAAACTCTCTTGTCAATCCTATATTATACGCTATCCGCATGCCAGAATACAGATCTACTTTAGCTGCACTCTTTTGCAAATGTACTGTTCGTAAGCGTGAAAGGCGAGTTGCAGATTTACCTCTTAATGATTTGTAAAACATTATGAAGCGCCATTGCATTTTTCTCCTTGGCTTTGCTAAGTTTGAAATTTCATGATATTAACAACAGTTTTAAGTTAATGTGCATAAATTGTAATAAGGTAAAGACATTATTATCTTCGTAAGAAAGTTTGACTTTAAATAGATGGATGAATATAGGATTCAGGAAAGTTAACAAGACAACAGGTGCTTATTATCTTAATTAATTTACTGTATAGCTGTTATTCGTCTTTTTAGTCATCAGAGGCACTTGCCTCAGTCATAATACATTATGAAGCGTCGTGGCATTTTCTACTTGGCTTTGTTCATAAGCGTACGAGCTGGGAAGGGGGGTACCGAGAGAGAGAAAACATTACAAAATAATGCTGTTGGCGTAATTTCCAAAATTGTCAAAACTCGTGAATAAAGTTTCTAGTTAGTTACTTTTCATGAATCTCTGTGGGATTAGACGCTCGGCCAGGTGTCTGTAGGCTGTCAGGTGGTTTCTTCAGAGAGTTGGTAATTTACATGTATCATTTATATCTGTTGTTGATTTGAAGTATCGTTGGTGCACCGAAGCTAGACGAAAAGGTAGTCAGTTCAGGCTCCCGAAAAATAACGGGCCCTCTTTTTTGTTTCTTGTTTTTAGCTGAGTTTCAGCTAAAAGGGAAGGGGGAAAGTCAAACAGTGCTAGCAAATAAATAAACAAACAAACAAAGAAGTACCATTGCCTTGGTCATAACGTTTTTCTGGCCAAGGCCCTTGTCATGCTATACTATTTTGAGGGCGATTATGCCCACTATTTCCTGCATTCAACAATTTTAACGGTTAATATCGGAGCAAAGCGTTTTTCCATGATTTGACTGAATAAATCAATAAGACCGCTTGATGACAGAGCATCTCGTAAATCGACAACGTTGTTAATTTGAGAAGTCCTTTATTGAGCAGGAATTGAATAAGACGTTTACAAAATGAGGAGGCCTGTTACGAGCTGGGAGTTTCCGGTTAGGAAATTCAGAGTGGAAAAAGGTACTGCGCAGCTTTTCTGCGCATATCTGGCCCTGCTTGCGGGCTCAGGTACTAATGGAAGCTGCAATGGTTCACAATGGTTGGAAAGAGCGACAGACTGTAAAAAGGCACACGAGGCTGTCACTCGGTTGATTTATTTATACTTGAGCAAGCATGAAATTTTTTCGGCATTTCACTGTTAAGAAAACAAGTCTCCCCGTGCCTGGTGAGAGGCTCTCTTGCTCTTATATATTCAGTGGGTTGCAATATGTAAAGAGTGTTTGTGGATATGTGTCTTTGCAACGAAATTTCTTGTATATCGCGGTAAAATAAAGGGTTCTGAAACCGTCTTTAGGTTAATTTTGTCCCAAAAAAGTTGATTCCCTACGAAAAACAATACACCAGCTTTTCATTAGTAACGTTAAAATGTTGCTGCTTACCGGGAATATTGGGAAAGCACACAAAGTTCGTAGCCTTTTTTTGTTTACACGATCGACGAAAATCCCACCACTTTTTCAAACTTTGGGCCTGGCGCACAGTCAAAACTCGCGCACGCTTATTACGTTTTTCTGCTCTGAAGTTCGGAAATAAAACAACTTCAAATTCTTTCCCAGGGTGCTCTTCCCTTCGAAGATGGGAAGGACTGGAAAGGAGAAAAAAGAAAAACAAAGAACTTTTCCTAAAGCTGGCAAACTGCATTTCACGCATAGATCACTTTACTGGAACGAATGGCAGAATCTACTCACCGCCTCGAGATCCTTTTCCCTTCCTTCCGAAGGGTAAAGTGCCCTTGGTTGAATTATGTTATGATACTTGTTTTTATGTACATTATGAAAACGTGTTAGATGTTTAGAAGCATACGAAGTACTAAATTACATCTTTGATTATGTTCAATGCCGTATATTATAAGATAAATAAAAATACACTGCTATAACAAACTGTTTTTCTGTTTCATGGTCAATACTACCACACATTGCCTTTTTGCTGATTTATTACCTACAATGATACACGCAACTTTAGAATGTACGCGGAGAGTTTGGATAGCCTGGACATCGTCTAGTGGTCACGTGACTAATAAATACCACGACTGATAAAGACGTTGGGATTAAACAAGCCGGTCTTTTTATATTATTTCTCGTATTTCCGGAGGGAAAATATTCTCTTTTTTCAGTTGTTAGCTAAAACACGTTTTTCCTTTACAGTAAAATAGTACCTCCTGAGCAGATCTAATCAAATTATCGTGGAAAGATCTCTCTCTGGTTAGTGCGCTCGTCTTAGGATCGAGCGATCCGGGTTCGAGCCCTGGCTAGGGACATTGTGTTGTCTCCTTAGGCAAGACACTTTACTCTCACAGTGTCTCTCTCCACCCAGGTGTGTAAATGGGTAAAGGGCTGGGGGAATTCCTGCTGCGATGGACTAGCATCTCATTCAGGGGGAAGTAGAAATACTCCTATTTGCTTCATGCTACAGCAACCACGATAAACTCCTGTCTGATCGGCCACTTGGTTCGAATGCAGACTTTACCATGTGAAGGAAAAGTCAATAATAGTTTAGAACACGTTTTGTACGAACGTGTTCAAAGAAAAATCTTTACAAGGAAAACACCAACCTCGTTTCCAGAGTCTCTCTTCTCTGCTTTCTTTGGTCGTTGGACCAAGGGAGGCAGAGAAGAGACACCCTGGGAACGAGGTTGGCCTCCCGGTACGGCATTGAGGGAGAGATATGTCGGCCCCTAAACCATATGTTAAAAATTCCACGCCTACTCACAGCTCCAAACCGCCCTTGTCAATATAGCATAAGAATTAGATGGCTTATATATTTAAGGCAAAACTCATTTTATCTCTCATATGGTAAGCACTGGAGTGGTAGATTACAAAGTGTGCGCACGCGCCCTGCTAAAGGTAACATACATACAGGCATGAGCTTTATTTCATCTCGAATTTCCGAGTAACTGCAGGAGCTAATATCTTCGAGACATTACATTTAAAGCTAAAATACATAGCATATACAGAGACCTACTAAATACATAATATTTAAAGATATATTCATTAAAAAGAAAAGCCGCTGTACAAAATACGGCCTTGGATTCTCTTTTAAAACCAGTAAACTCATAGTTACGGGTAAAATCAGGTAACGCATTCCGCAACTTAGCTGATACGTAAGAAAAAAGAGAGCTAAGACTATAACTGGTTGTTCCAGGTTTACTTAGGGACAGAATGTAATTTCCGCGAAGATCATGCATAAGAAGGGGACGGGAGAGAAAACGTATTTTTCATATAAGCAGAAAAACCCTTTTTAATTAAGTATTAAGTATCAAGTATCAAGTAATACGAGGAAATTTTGAATGCGCTTATTGCATGCATAGAGATGTAGAGCTTGACTTTTGAAGTAAAAGGACAGGTATTCTGCAAATATAAATATCGTTATCCTTTTATTTACATTATTATACCGTTTCTTAGACAGGAGAATTACAGCGAAATGAAAGCATAACTTTGTCGCGAATTTTCTATGATAAAAACTTGTTCAGAAATCCAAAATCTAAGTTAACAGCACACACCAGGCTTACTCCTGAGTATCTGGCTAGAAATAATTTCCTCTGGCCTAGAAATCATTTCCTCAAGAGGCTAGAGTTTCACTCGGCTGCGCCCCGTGCAACTCTTACGCCTCTTTCGTGCTCTCGAAACTTCCCGCGTGCTCAATATCTCGACATACGCACAGCTGACGCATGAACTAATTGTTAAACAAGGGCTCATATCTCCGAGACATTACTACATAACATATACGAATGCATAACTAAAGATTCCATAGTTAAAGATACATTAATTAAAAAGAAAAGCGGCCCTGGATTCTCATTTTAAAACCTGTAAACTCAGTGGTACGGATAAAATCAGGCAGTGCGCGTATTCCACAATATAGCTCATAACTAAGAAAAAGAACTAAGACCATAACTAGTTGTTAAACACTAGATTTATTGAGGGACAGAATATAATTTGTCTTAGAACTGTCTAAAAGTCTTGATTCTTAATTAAACAAACCCAAGTAACCTTGGATATCATCGCTCAAAAAAAAACACGTAAAGCAAGTGTAGGAATCACACGGTGATTCCGAAGAAGTCCGATTGTGGCCGTGAAGAAAAGGAGGCGCCTGGGTCAGCCGGAATTTTCTTACAGTTCGACCATGCAAAAATAATCCACAATTCCTGTTTGCAAACAAACAATCAAGAGATTCTCCATATCAAGCTTCTGAGCTAACAAACAATTTTCATCACAAAATGGCTTAAATCTTGCTTTTTAGTCTTGGAAAATAACTGCTTAGATATTACACTAGACTCCTAGAGAAGATTCGTTTAATTCTCTTAATGCATATGAGTGAAGATATCGGTCGGGAAACGACATAACCTTGTCCAACACAAGCTGTCCATAAACCAATGTCTTCACCAAACCGTGTTAGAATGAACCAAATGTTACATGCAGTCGTTCTACAGAGATAAAAGCGAAGGAAGGTCGTAGAAAACAAAAACAAAAAATCCTACGGGAACAAAAGTTTAGAACAGTCCTTAGAGCAGGTGTAAGGAAGTTGTAGCTAAAGAAAGTATTATTCAAATTAGTTGCACTGTTTGTTTGGTATAGTCGATAGTCGACGGAGACAAACAAATTTTGACGCTGCAAAATTCGACAACAAATCCATTTTGAAGTAGTTAAGTCCTTTTAAGAAGACTGGAAAAATATTCCCTTCTTGATTCGTAATGTGAGTGTCCATTGGCACAATTAGGGCCTGACTGAAGGGAATTTCAAAGGAATAAAGAACGACCTGCAAAGAGTGACCTGTGTTTTAGACCCCCCGTAGCTTAGGGCAGGTTTGCTAAAGCAGGAGATATAAAGGATATTACACGGTGGCGAGAAGATATGAATTTTATGTTCGAGTGGCAAGAACAATATCTCACGAGTGAGCGAAGCGAACGAGTGAGATATTATTTTTATTATTTTTAGTTTTTTTTTCCGTGTCGGTAAAAGTCTTGCCGGTCACTCCCTTGGTAAGTGGTGTCTTTGTGCATAGAGCCTTCTGCGCGTATTTTCTTAGGATCGAGAGGGTAGTGGAAATGCGTAGATTTCTCTGGTGGACACAGCAGAATCATTAACTTAGCCTGCAATGGCGTCGAAAGTCATGTAAAGCGAATAACGTTTTAGTGTATCCTTAAACAAAATATACCCTTATGGAGCTCAATAATGGAAAGTCAGTTGGATAAACTAGGCAGGCGGTGAAAAACCAACACCTGGAATCTCAAAAGCGACGAGTAATAGACTTCGACAACAATCTATCGCCCGTCGAGCCGAAATCAAAGTGAGCTGTATTTCTAAAATAATATTTTACCAAGTGTGCTGTTATGTAGAACACTGAAACAAAATGGAAAATTCTCTGGTAACTTATGGGTTCAACAAAGACAGAGAATGAATCGAACACCTTACGTGGTTCTGTGATCAACTCTGCGCAGTCTTCAGGTAAAAAACATAATTGGAAATGTGACAGCCAAGAATTATTTGAAAGAAAGCTTGTCGTGTATTTTGTGCTTCATTATTCAAGGAAAAGGTTCTTCATGGAAACGGTTTGATCCTGAAATTTAGTTTGTTGCGATATTGCGCATATTTGACATGATTGAGTTTCTTCTCTTCACGCACGTAATGAAATAGAAGGGGTTTTTGCCTCTAATAGCAAATATGTTGTTTCTTTCACAAAATTGTTCGCTGGAAAAGGTGGCCTTCATGAATTCATCATGTTTTATGATATGCGAGCTTAACTGGATAGTTTTTATGGCAATAGTAAAGCATTTTCTTGTCAAAATGAGGCTAGCCTCTTTCTGGTGTGTTAACTTAATTAAATCGTGAGTTTGTATTTGCCGTCTGCCGCGTAACCTTGATTTCCATTCTCAAAATTACCTCAAGAACCTACCTTTTGCTTAGAATAAGCTTTTAGAATGATGTTCTTGTTTTGCATAAAGCAAGCTAACAAAATCTGTACCTTGCTGAGTTCGCATTTGTTAGCGTTAATAGTATTTTCGGTCCAATGCTTCTGTTTTATGAGGGGTATATTGTTTTGGTCTCCCATCCAGATACTAACCCGAATAGGGAAAACTTCAGTGAACTTGTGGTGAAAAGAAGTTGTGAGGGAACTTGAAAATTATCGACATGTCAGCCCAGAAGCCAATGTTTCTCCCTTCTCTTTTTATTTGTTATTCTTCAGAGACTGGAATGCTGTAGTTCAATACCACACAATTCCGTGCCTTCTGATTTTCTGTAACACGTACCACAGGCAACCCAGTGTATGCTTCACGGAAGCGTCTCGTTCAGAATAGGTTTTGAAAAACCTGCCAGCTGCAAGTTTTCAATTAGGTTAGAAACAGGAAGTTATACATATTTGTCACGCGACGACTCTATTTCGTGGTCCAAGTACCCCAAGTCGCATTGGGAGACAATTTCAGACTTGTTCTGGACAAATCCGACTTGAAATCGCCCAGTGACAAAAAATTTGTCTAGAAAGCTACAGTCGCACTTGAGAACAATATCTGTGAACAAAACATCACGCCTGATGTCACTTGAAGATGCTTTAGCTAGAGTTTGGGAAGATTCTGACGAAGAAATGGGAAGTTTTGACAACTCGGAATCCGATGGAAGTTAATCTTGCTGTTTTCATCCACAAAACCGCGACACGAGGGATCTCATAATATGTTACCACAAGAGAAAATGAGGGGACAGAGAAGGAGGCTCCCGGTCCAGCCCTTGGGATATGTCATGTCCACGAAAGTTATTTTTAGACGAGCGGAAGTCTTCCGAGACGTCCGCATGCAGGCCAACCTCGGTCCGATGTTTGAAAGAAAATATATATTCATAAGCCTTCCACGTGTCCCCTCATTTTCTCTTGGTTACCAAGAAGAATTCTTTCTATAATTGTTTTCTCCTTTTTCCTGGTTCTTCAGCAGCAGGAAAATATTAATTTAATGCTATGCTGCCTGTTATTTATGCAGAATTTACGTGCACAAAACTTGCTATGAACACGATTTATTCGCCGTCAACGAAATCGTTATCGAAGACGAGCACCGTATTATTGGACTCTTCCGCGTCCAGTCGAATCGTGGTCGGACAATACCAGGGGACTACTTTCAAGAATCTGCTACATATCACCTGTCAAATCATTTCCGAAACAAAACACCCTCGCTTTTGTTTTCCAAGATTTGTCTCAGTTTGGCCTACTTCAGAGGTAGTCGACGGCATCTTTGAAGTTTGTCCGTCTGCAACCAAATTTTGTCCTTTGGTGAACAAGGTGGTCGCACTTCTGGCACTTGGTTTGGCTTAACTGCAGAATACCCTGCCACTCGAATGAAGTTCTGCGTAGCTGGCTACGCGGTATGCGGAAACTAATAAATTCAAGTTGAAGTATGTAATTTATTCAAACGTGTTCCAAACTAAAATGTGTTTTTCCAAAGTTGGTGTTTTTTCGTTAAAAACAGGGGTAATCTGTCGAAGAGTTAACTGGAGTCAGAGGAAAACTATGTATCTTTAAGGACAATTTATTTTTTTAGTCGTAAAACCCTTTTTTTCAACAATTCATTTAAAGGGTTAGTGATATTAAGTAAAATTAAGCGTAAGCGGAGAAGGCATCAAAACTGGGTGCTCATTATTTCCCGAGTTTGTATTTTTATGATAGAAGCTCGAAAATCACTGTGCAAATAAATTCAAGTTGAAGTATGTAATTTATTCAAAACAGTATTTCTCGTTCTTAAAGCGTGACTCGCGAATTAAGTAGTGATCAATTGTGAATTTTACGGTTAGATTAACTACAGTTTTCACGAGATCGTGTCAAGAAAATAGCGCTCGTTGCAGTGATTAGGTCTAAGCACTCTTTAACATTTTCGCTTTCAATTTACGGTTTGGATAACTACGCTTTGCACGAGATCGTGTGAAGAAAATAGCACTCGTTTATTGATTAAGCCTAAGCGCTCGTTTCAGTCATTAGGCCTAAGCATGCATTTAACTTTGCGTACGCGCACCGCGTAGTCAGGTAGTTAACATACCTCGCCATCCTGTATTTCATTCTTTCCGCGTACCGTGTAGCCAGCTACTTAAGATACTTTGCCATCTTAAATTCATTTTTTCCGCGTACCGTGTAGCCAGCCCTTTACAGTAACGGGCTCGATGTGGCGGGGTTTTCTGCAGTTGCTCCCTTGGTTTTTCGTTGTGATGACAGATTTTTGACATAAGTAAACACTTTTGTCCTCTAGTGCGACTTGGCCAATTTGTGACTCACGTTCTCGTGCGCATTTGCGGTTTGACTGCGGCCCAAAGTTAATGATTACATAAGGTTGTTAAAGCCTGCCTTTTCAACGAAAAAAGGCGAACAGAAGGTCCTCTCATCAAAACTGTCCAAGCCGTAAAGCTATCTCTGACTCAACTACATGCAGGTAAGAGGTTTTGAATTTTAATTAATTCTACGACAGAATTAATATTTTTGGCGAAGCGTAAATTATATCCAACAGAAAAATCTCAATAATTTCCCCAAAAATTACTCTGGACATCCAAAGGAACAAGCCTTTTGTCTTTTAAAACCTGGATTTTTGGCCAGTTATTAAGCCTTGGTTTACCATTCATTCTACAGGTGTAACCTGTTAGGTAAGAGTATTCAGTCATACAGAGAGTCCATGTTTATCAAATTTCATATACAGAAGTCTGAACTATACTTTCGTTTTGCTGTAGGGGGCATACAAAACGTCTTCAAGTGGCTTTTCAAGTAAGTACCAGTTATTTATATTTATTCTTTTTCTGCAAAGTAAAAGCAAATTTACTTATATTTAAATCTCAGCCGGTGAGAACCAACTGTCCGCTTTGGCAACCCGGAACTCCTCGAATTTGACGAAAGACTTTGGAAAACAGTAAACGACTTCCGCCTAAAGCTACTTTATACCACATCTTCCAATTCTAGAAGAATAGTTATAAGTTTAAGTCAATTAATACTAGTTATTTTCAAGCACTTCTTACAATGATTTTTTAGCGTTTTATTCAACAGTAAATATCTCCAGTACAGGTGAACTTTCTTATTTTGAACTCGAGTATTTCGAATTCTCGGCTCTGGCTTACTAATTTATGTTCATTTTCCTTGGTTTTGCCCCTATTTTTTGAATCGTTTTCGTTCTTAATTAACCAAGCCAAATTACCGGAGGCTTGGAAACTGAATATTTAGTTTCGGATTAAATAAGGCTGTCCCAGCCTCGGTTCACCCTCTATATTGCAATGTTTTTGTTGATTAGACCACCCCCTTTTTATTTTTCTTTTACCGTCGTCCGACCGACCCAAATTTTTGGCATTTTCAAAAAAATAATTATGTAGTTAAAGCATTTTTTAAATTTAAATAGTTAATTCTTTTTAATCTGAAAAATGAGCGTAGTAACGCATCGCAACGCGGAAGTTTTTCAGTGAGGTTTCAGAACAAAGGAAGACCGACATACGATATATGAGACTTTTGGGCTCCAAAGTAAAGGAGAAAATAGCGAAAATCTCTCATTTTTAGGCTAAGAAACCTACCGAAACGCTAGGCAGACTAGTAAGGATAATCGTTCTTTTTTTTTTCAAAATACTTTTCATTCAAACTATACACGACGAGGCAATTAAAATCTAAGTTTTCTTTATACCTTAAATTAATTCACTAGTTATTGTCAAAAATAAAAACCATTTTTATCAACCCAATGCATGTCCAAGCCCGACCCAAAAACCCGAGACTCTTACAAATGCCACGTGTAATCGCAGACGTCTTACAAACGCCTTGCGTAGGTTAAAACAGACTTGTGTATAGAAACTCTCGAACAAAGTTGGATTCCACATGCAACATCGTTTGGTGTAAATTTTGAGGTAGTGGCAAAACACTATCCAACATTGCTTTACGAAACTGATTCAAGTTCAAGTTGGCGCTAAATTTATAAATATGCATGACGCTAACACTGAAACGGAAACCGCTCGTAGCGCTTGTGTTACTGGAGCTGTTTGAGGACGGAAATGACGGTTCAAACGAGGAAAATCCAAAAAATGGTTAAGAGAACGTGTACAAAGGGGTATGTTCGCTGCAAAATACATCGGCGTTTAGGAGATGATGAGAACAGAGCAATAGTGATTAGGGGACTAAAAGTGCCCCAAAGACATGGCCTTGCTTCATACTCGCTGATCAATGTTTCTGGCTGTTGATCCTTGTCCGCCATCTTTGTTGCAAATAATGCTAGAAGCCTAGGCTTGAAAATAAAATAGCGATTCGTGATTGGCTAGTAGCGCAAACGTGACTAGATTCAGGACACAACTTTGTTGGAAGAGCAGCAAAACACTGCAACATTGTTGTGTCGAGCAGAATTGTTGGTCGCAATGTTTGATCAAAAGCAAACTCTAACCAACACTTGATCGAGCAAAAAATGTCAGACGAATATCATCCAACATGGATGGCCAAACGGTCGAACAATGTTGGATCGAGCAAAGTTGGAGTGTTGAATCCAACTTTGTTCGATTGTTTGGCCAGGGCTTTAAAGCCGTGCAGTGTGTAAGACGTCTTACAAAATCCTTTTAGAAAATCGTCGTACGCAATGCGAGTTGTGCTTGTGATAAGGGTTAACACTGCCCAGTTTAAAAGTCATAAGGCACTTTTAAGAGTATCATGTTACACGCACATTTTGTAAGGTTCTAAAATGACACGAGGCGTTCTTACAAACACCCATAACATACTGCGCGCAGAACCACTTACACACGGTATTGGAAAGGGGTTTGTAAGCAGTCTCATCTACGCTTTTAACTGTGTCTGATGGTTCTTTTCCAAGGCATGACCGTAAGACGTACGTTGCGTTATCCACATCCAGGGTAGAGAAGACTTGTTGACTTGTTACTGGGTTGCCAGTATGGCAAACCCAGTCGGGATCTGCGTTTCATTTGTTTGTTTTATTTTATTTATTAATTTTTTTCCGTGTCGGTAAAAGTCTTGCCTGTCACTCCCCTGCTAAGTGGTGTCTTTGTACATAGAGCCTTCTGCTCGTATTTTCTTAGGATAGAGAGGGTAGTGGAAATGCGTAGATTTCTCTGGTGGACACAGTAGAATGATAAACTTAACCGGCAATGGCGTCGAAAGTCATGTAACGCAAATGGCGTTTACAAAATATACCCTTATAAAGCTCAATAATGGCAAGTCATTTGGATACTGAACAAGACAGGCGGTGGAATCTTAAAAGCAACGAGTAATGGACTTCGACAACAATCTGTCGCCCGTCAAGCCGAAATCAAAGTGAGCTGCACTTCTAAGATTTTACCAAGTGTGCTGTTATGTAGAACACTGAAACCAAGTGGAGATTCTCTGGTAACTTATGGGTTCAACAAAGACAGAGAACGAATCGAACACCTTAAGTGGATCTTTGATCAACTCTGCACAGTCTTATGGTAAAAACATAATTGGAAATGTGACAGCCAAGAATTATTTGAAAGAAAGGTTATCGTGTATTTTGTGCTTCATCAT
>NC_090896.1:47401799-47409299 GCF_036669925.1 Montipora capricornis
ACATGTTGGTTGGAGGAGTTGCTGTGTATCTCCTGTTCTATTGGGTTGGAGTATTCTGTAATGTATGGAGGGGGCATCTAAATGGACATTTGAAAGATTATATAGAGACAAGACTACCTGGTGTTTTTCCTGGTGTGTCTTTACTAAACATGACCATTATTGCTTTAGAACGGGCATATGCGACATTTCGGCCTTTCAAGCATCGCGTGCTGAAAAAACGGGTGTATGGCCTATTAATTGTCTTTATTTGGGTTATTACGGCATTAAGTACTTCCATAAATTTTAAATATCCTGAGGGAGTAGTTGATCTTTACTCAAAGATTGCATTTAGCTCGTTTGTACTTTTGATCATTTGTGTATCTTACTCATCCATTGTTATTAAAGTCCGTTGTGGAGCGCAGCTTCGACACCATGGTGCAGCCAGTAGAGAAAGAAAACTGACCGTGACATTGTTGATTGTGACTGTTGCATCTCTTTTGTTGTACCTGCCTGCTAATACTTTCGCTCTTCTCCTTTATAGCGGTAAATTTAAAATGCCCTTTCCAGTGGCTGCAAATCTTTATTTTGCACTTTATGTTTTAGCTTATGCAAACTCTCTTGTCAATCCTATATTATACGCTATCCGCATGCCAGAATACAGATCTACTTTAGCTGCACTCTTTTGCAAACGTACTGTTCGTAACCGTGAAAGGCGAGTTGCAGATTTACCTCTTAATGATTTGTAAAACATTATGAAGCGCCATTGCATTTTTCTACTTGGCTTTGCTAAATTTGAAATTTCATGATATTAACAACAGTTTTAAGTTAATGTGCATAAATTGTTACAAGGAAATGAAATTATTATCTTCGTAAGAAAGTTTGACTTTAAATAGATGGATGAATATAGGATTCAGGAAAGTTAACAAGACAACAGGTGCTTATTATCTTAATTAATTTACTGTATAGCTGTTATTCGTGTTTTTAGTCATCAGAGGCGCTTGCCTCAGTCATAATACATTATGAAGCGTCATGGCATTTTTTACTTGGCTTTGTTCATAAGCGTATAAGCTGGGAAGGGGGGTACCGAGAGAGAGAAACCATTACAAAATAATGCTGTTGGGGTAATTTCCAAAATTGTCAAAACTCGTGAATAAAGTTTCTAGTTAGTTACTTTTCATGAATCTCTGTGCGATTAGACGCTCGGCCAGATGTCTGTAGGCTGTCAGGTGGTTTCTTCAGAGAGTTGGTACTGAACGTGTATCATTTACACCTGTTGTTGATTTGAAGTATCGTTGGTGCACCGAAGCTAGACGAAAAGGTAGTCAGTTCAGGCTCCCGAAAAATAACGGGCCCTCTTTTTTGTTTCTTGTTTTTAGCTGAGTTTCAGCTAAAAAGGAAGGGGGAAAGTCAAACAGTGCTAGCAAATAAATAAACAAACAAACAAAGAAGTACCATTGCCTTGGTCATAACGTTTTTCTGGCCAAGGCCCTTGTCATGCTATACTATTTTGAGGGCGATTATGCCCACTATTTCCTGCATTCAACAATTTTAACGGTTAATATCGGAGCAAAGCGTTTTTCCATGATTTGACTGAATAAATCAATAAGACCGCTTGATGACAGAGCATCTCGTAATCGACAACGTTGTTAATTTGAGAAGTCCTTTATTGAGCAGGAATTGAATAAGACGTTTACAAAATGAGGAGGCCTGTCACGAGCTGGGAGTTTCCGGGTTAGGAAATTCAGATTGGAAAAACGTACTGTGCAGCAGCATTTCACTGTTAAGAAAACAGGTCTCCCCCTGCCTGGTGAGAGGCTCTCTTGCTTATATATTCAGTGGGTTGCTTATATGGATGCAATATGTAAAGAGTGTTTGTGGATATGTGTCTTTGGAACGAAATTTCTTGTATATCGCGGTAAAATAAAGGGTTCTGAAACCGTCTTTAGGTTAATTTTGTCCCAAAAAAGTTGATTCCCTACGAAAAACAATACACCAGCTTTTCATTAGTGACGTTAAAATGTTGCTGCTTACTGGGAATATTGGGAAAGCAAACAAAGTTCGTAGCCTTTTTTTTGTTTACACGATGGTCGAAATTCCCACCATTTGTTCAAACTTTGGGCCTGGCGCACAGTCAAAACTCGCGCACGCTTATTACGTTTTTCCGCTCTGAAGTTCGGAAATAGAACAACTTCAAATTCTTTCCCATGGTGCTCTTCCCTTCAAAGATGGGAAGGACTGGAAAGGAGACACAAGAAAAACAAAGAACTTTTCCTAAAGCTGGCAAACTGCATTTCACGCATAGATCACTTTACCGGGACGAATGGCAGAATCTGCTCACCGCCTCGAGATTCTTTTCCCTTCCTTCCGAAGGGTAAAGTGCCCTTGGTTTAATTATGTTATGATACTTGTTTTTATGTACATTATGAAAACGTGTTAGATGTTTAGAAGCATACGAACTACTAAATTACATCTTCGATTATGTTTAATGCCGTATATTATAAGATAAATAAAAATACACTGCTGTAACAAACTGTTTTCCTGTTTCATGGTGTGAAATTGTCAATACTACCACACATTGCCTTTTTGCTGATTTATTACCTGCAATGATACACGCAACTTTAGGATGTACGCGGAGAGTTTGAATAGCCTGGACATAGTCTAGTGGTCACGTGACTAATAAATACCACGACTGATAAAGACGTTGGGATTAAACGTCGAAATAGTTCACTTCCAAGAAACTTTTGTTCTGGGCCGGTCTTTTTATATTATTTCTCGTATTTCCGGAGGGAAAATATTCTCTTATTTAAGTTGTTAGCTAAAACACGTTTTTCTTTTACAGTAAAATAGTACCTCCTGAGCAGATCTAATCAAATTATCGTTAAAAGATCTCTACCAAAACGCGCGGACTCAGTCAGTTTTTCGAGTGAGTGACTCAACTCGTCACAACACTTACTTCCCTCCCACAGCTGATATGTAGGTTGTTGCATGGATACAACAATCAGTAAACAACACTACGAGTCAATCCCAGCATGCAGGCTTGCCTTTCAGGTCTCTTAAAGAGGAATCTTCTAGCTAAAATGTACGGAAATTAAGTTCTTTAATTCCTACTTAAGATGTGTGAGAAATTTCGCTAACTTTGCTGTTGTAACGGCCTACTCACCTCACGTTTTTTGCGCCTGCCTTTAAGCCTGTAAATTGAGCACAAAAACATTATTTCCCCTCACGGACCTCTAGTTCAATACTGTACGTAAGTCAAGGGATTACAACCGGTGTCTGAAGACAGTAACCTACTCTCTTGATGGACTACCACATTCTCATAACTTATATTAACAGAAACTTGCGGCAAAACTTAAGAATGGTGAATCAGCAAAGGTAAACAGCACCTGTCGATAAAGACAATTTAACTCAGCGAATTAAAGCCGTGCATCCGAGGGAGGCGCGGTGGCCTCATGGTTAGTGCGCTCTTCTTTGGATCGAGCGATCCGGGTTCGAGCCCTGGCTAGGGACATTGTGTTGTCTCCTTAGGCAAGACACTTTACTCTCACAGTGTCTCTCTCCACCCAGGTGTATAAATGGGTAAAGGGCTGGGGGAATTGCTGCTGGGAGTAACCGTGCGATGGACTAGCATCTCATCCAAGGGGAAGTATTAATACTTCTATTCGCTTCATGCTACAGCAACCAGTATAAGCTCCTGTCTGATCGACCACTTGGCTCGAACGGAGACTTTACCATGTGAAGGAAAAGTCAATAATAGTTTAGAACACGTTTTGTACGAACGTGTTCAAAGAAAAATCTTTACAAGGAAAACACCAACCTCGTTCCCAGTGTCTCTCTTCTCTGCTTTCCTTGGTCGTTGGACCAAGGGAGGCAGAGAAGAGACACCCTGGGAACGAGGCTGGCCTCCCGGAACGGCATTGAGGAAGAGATACTTCGGCCCCTAAACCATAAGTTAAAAATCCCACGCCTACTCACAGCTCCAAACCGCCCTTCTCAATATAGCGTAAGAATTAGATGGCTTATATATTCAAGGCAAAACTCATTTTATCTCTCATATGGTAAGCACTGGAGTGGTAGATTACAAAGTGTGCGCACGCGCCCTGCTAAAGGTAACATACATACAGGCATGAGCTTTATTTCATCTCGAATTTCCGAGTAACTACAGGAGCTAATATCTTCGAGACATTACATTTACAGCTAAAATACATAGCATATACAGAGACCTACTAAATACATAATATTTAAAGATATATTCATTAAAAAGAAAAGCCGCTGTACAAAATGCGGCCCTGGATTCTCTTTTAAAACCAGTAAACTCATAGGTACGGGTAAAATCAGATAGCGCATTCCGCAACTTAGCTGATACGTAAGAAAAAAGAAAGCTAAGACCATAACTGGTTGTTCCAGGTTTATTGAGGAACAGAATGTAATTTCGGCGAAGATCATGCATAAGAAGGGGACGGGAGAGAAAACGTATTTTTCATATAAGCAGAAAAACCCTTTTTAATCAAGTATCAAGTATCAAGTAATACGAGGAAATTTTGAATGCGCTTATTGCATGCATAGAGATGTAGAGCTTGACTTTTGAAGTAAAAGGACAGGTATTCTGCAAATATAAATATCGTTATCCTTTTATTTACATTATTATACCTTTTTTTAGACAGGAGAATTACAGCGAAATGAAAGCACAACTTTGTCGCGAATTTTCTATGATAAAAACTTGTTCAGAAATCCAAAATCTAAGTTAACAGCACACACCAGGCTTACTCCTGAGTATCTGGCTAGAAATAATTTCCTCTGGCCTAGAAATCATTTCCTCAAGAGGCTAGAGTTTCACTCGGCTGCGCCTCGTGCAACTCTTACGCCTCTTTCGTGCTCTCCAAACTTTCCGCGTGCTCAATATCTGGACATACGCACAGCTGACGCGTGAACTAATTGTTAAACAAGGGCTCATATCTCCGAGACATTACTACATAACATATGCGAATGCATAACTAAAGATACCATAGTTAAAGATACATTAATTAAAAAGAAAAGCGGCCCTGGATTCTCATTTTAAAACATGTAAACTCAGTGGTACGGATAAAATCAGGCAGTGCGCGTATTCCACAATATAGCTCATAACTAAGAAAAAGAACTAAGACCATAACTAGTTGTTAAACACTAGATTTATTGAGGGACAGAATATAATTTGTCTTAGAACTGTCTAAAAGTCTTGATTCTTAATTAAACAAACCCAAGTAACCTTGGATATCATCGTTCAATGAAAAACACGTAAAGCAACTGTAGGAATCACACGGTGATTCCGAAGAAGTCCGATTGTGGCCGTGAAGAAAAGGAGGCGCCTGGGTCAGCCGGAATTTTCTTACAGTTCGACCATGCAAAAATAATCCACAATTCCTGTTTGCAAACAAACAATCAAGAGATTCTCCATATCAAGCTTCTGTGCTAACAAACAATTTTCATCACAAAATGGCTTAAATCTTGCTTTTTAGTCTTGGAAAATAACTGCTTAGATATTACACTAGACTCCTAGAGAAGATTCGTTTAATTCTCTTAATGCATATGAGTGAAGATATCGGTCGGGAAACGACATAACCTTGTCCAACACAAGCTGTCCATAAACCAATGTCTTCACCAAACCGTGTTAGAATGAGCCAAATGTTACATGCAGTCGTTCTACAGAGATAAAAGCGAAATTAGTAAGGAGGGTCGTAGAAAACAAAAACAAAAATCCTATGGGAACAAAAGTTTAGAACAGTCCTTAGAGCAGGTGTAAGGAAGTTGTAGCCAAAGAAAGTATTATTCAAATTAGTTGCATTGTTTGTTTGGTATAGTTGAAAGTCGACGGAGACAAACAAGTTTTGACGCTGCAAAATTCGACAACAAATCCATTTTGAAGTAGTTAAGTCCTTTTAAGAAGACTGGAAAAACATTCCCTTCTTGATTCGTAATGTGAATGTCCATTGGCATCATTAGGGCCTGACTGAAGGGAATTTCAAAGGAATAAAGAACGACCTGCAAAGAGTGACCTGTGTTTTAGACCCCCCGAGGGCTCATATCTCCGAGACATTACTACATAACATATATGAATATATGAATACATAACTAAAGATACCATATTTAAAGATACATTAATTAAAAAGAAAAGCGGCCCTGCATTCTCATTTTAAAACCTGTAAACTCAGTGGTACGGATAAAATCAGGCAGCGCGCGTATTCCACAACATAGCTGATAACTAAGAAAAAGAACTAAGGCCATAACTAAGCTTGCTGTTTTCATCCACAAAACCGTGACACGAGGGATCTCATAATATGTTACCAAGAAGAATTCTTTCTATAATTGTTTTCTCCCTTTTCCTGGTTCTTCAGCAGCAGGAAAATATCAATTTAATGCTATGCTGCCTGTTATTTATGCAGAATTTACGTGCACAAAACTTGCTATTAACACGATTTATTCGCCGTCAACGAAATCGTTATCGAAGACGAGCACCGTGTTATTGGACTCTTCCACGTCCAGTCGAATCGTGGTTCGCGATCCATTACACTGATCGGACAATACCAGGGTCTGCTACATATCACCTGTCAAATCATTTCCGAAACAAAACACCCTCGCTTTTGTTTTCCAAGATTTGTCTCAGTTTGGCCTTCTCCAGAGGTAGTCGACGGCATCTTTGAAGTTTGTCCGTCTGCAACCAAATTTTGTCCTTTGGTGAACAAACTGGTTGCACTTCTGGCACTTGGTTTGGCTTAACTGCAGAATACCCTGCCACTCGAATAAAGTTCTGCGTAGCTGGCTACGCGGTATGCAGAAACTAATAAATTCAAGTTGAAGTATGTAATTTATTCACTAAAACAGTATTTCTCGTTCTTAAAGCGTGAATTTTACGGTGAGATTAACTACAGTTTTCACGAGATCGTGTCAAGAATATAGCGCTCGTTGCAGTGATTAGGTCTAAGCACTCTTTAACATTTTCGCTTTCAATTTACGGTTTGGATAACTACACTTTGCACGAGATCGCGTGAAGATAATAGCACTCGTTTATTGATTAAGCCTAAGGCTCGTTTCAGTCATTAGGCCTAAGCACGCATTTAACTTTGCGTACGCGTACCGCGTAGTCAGGTAATTAATATACCTCGCCATCCTGTATTTCATTCTTTCCGCGTACCGTGCAGCCAGCTACTTAAGATACTTTGCCATCTTGAATTCACAGTAACGGGCTCGATGTGGTGGGGTTTTCTGCAGTTGCTCCCTTGGTTTTTCGTTGTGATGACAGATTTTTGAGATAAGTAAACACTTTTGTCCTCTAGTGCGACTTGGTGTGACTCACGTTCTCGTGCGCATTTGCGGTTTGACTGCGGCCCAAAGTTAATGATTACATAAGGTTGTTAAAGCCTGCCTTTTCAACGAAAAAAGGCGAACAGAAGGTCCTCTCATCAAAACTGTCCAAGCCGTAAAGCTATCTCTGACTCAACTACATGCAGGTAAGAGGTTTTGAATTTTAATTAATTCTACGACAGAATT
>NC_090896.1:47416799-47421799 GCF_036669925.1 Montipora capricornis
CCAAAAAAAGAGTTTACTACGTTGTGTTGGTGCAGATGTGAACAGCCTAGGACACGTTTCCTTTTCTTATCACATTCAAATTTTGAAGGATGTTTAGGCGCTTAACGAAAATAATATTATTCCACAGTAACTGATATTTGAGAAAACAATAGATCGAACCACGTGCGGAAATTTTCTCACCCTATCAGAATCGTCAAACGACTTTCGAACACCCGATTGTTGATTTAAGTGAGTAAAATGTTTTTTCCTTAACCTTAATTAAGCTCGATGTAAGAAGCTCTTCATTAAAAAATGAAATGAATAAATATTTTGCTTTCCTCATACAGCCTCAGTTACAATTTTTGTCTGGCAGTGGCCTTGTTCAAACTATTGTACTTGCATTTTTTTCTTTGCGCTGAAGTCCGATACTCCCCTATTCAGATAGAGGGAGACCTTTTGAGGCCCACACCAAATTTGAAACTTTAAAAGCATCAAAATCAAACTCCAGATTTGGTGGCCATTCCATAAAATTGACTGGTAACAATTTTTGGTACAACGTGTCATCGGTAAAGGACTATTTTCCTCCAAATTCCTAACCTTTCATAAAGACCATGAAAGCCTTGGTGACGGACCAAGATCGTGGCTCCTTAGAAATGATGACGTCATTTTATGCTGTGTTACGTCATCGTGCCCGTAATCGTCCCATGTCATGGACCTCGAAGGAAATATTTTTGGACTTGTAATAAGTCCTCCAAGCTTTTTTGCATTAACTTTCTTAAGTTTTGGGGGTCACACGAATTGCTGAAAACATGTCAAAAACAACAAGAGACATATTGAAAACTGTTTTACAATACCTCAAAAGCCAAAATGACTTCCTGCACATTGATGTAAGCATCGAATTCCTGTTCATTTTGTGTCTTCTACAGTT
Source organism: Montipora capricornis (assembly GCF_036669925.1). Classification (NCBI taxonomy): domain Eukaryota; kingdom Metazoa; phylum Cnidaria; class Anthozoa; order Scleractinia; family Acroporidae; genus Montipora; species Montipora capricornis. Next base: position 47,417,707 of record NC_090896.1, read on the forward strand.
AGTAAAAGAACCTGACAAAACAAAGTCGCTGAGACGAGTAATTACTTCTAACATCAACAAGAAAAAGACAGAGCTGTGAGATGCCTTCACCCGTGTGCATAACCTGGATGACTGTAGGCTTGGCCGAGTCTGTTGCCATAATAACACTCAACCTCTGTACGATAATTGTTTTTACAACAAACCGTAATCTTCGCAAGCGCAGCACGTACCTGGTGATAAATTTGGCAGTTACAGATATATTGGTTGGAGGAGTTGCTGTGTATTACCTGTTCTATTTGTTTGGAGTATTCTGTAATGTATGGAGGGGGCATCTTAATGAACATTTGGCAGGTTATATAGACACAATACTTATTTGTTTTCCTGGTATGTCTTTAATAAACATGACCATTATTGCTTTAGAACGGGCATATGCGACATTTCGGCCTTTCAAGCATCGCGTGCTAAAAAAACGGGTGTATGGCCTATTAATTGTCTTTGTTTGGGTTATTACGGCATTAAGTACTTTCTTAAATCTTAAATATCCTGTAGAGGAAGTCACGGGTCTTTACTTAGCGATTGCATTATGCTCGTTTGAACTTTTGATCATTTGTGTATCTTACTCATCCATTGTTATTAAAGTCCGTTGTGGAGCGCATCCTCAACATCATGGTGCAGCCAGTAGAGAAAGAAAACTGACTATGACATTGTTGATTGTGACTGTTTCATCTCTTTTGGTGTTCCTGCCAGTAATCTTTTTCAGTATTCTCCTTGATAGCGGTAAATTTAAAATCCCCTTTCCAGTGGAAATAAATATATATGGTGCACTTTGGTTTTCACTTGGTGCAAACTCTCTTGTCAATCCTATATTATACGCTATCCGCATGCCAGAATACAGATCTACTTTAGCTGCACTCTTTCGCAAAAAATCTACACTTCGTAACCGTGAAAGGCGAGTTGTAGATTTACCTCTTCGTGACTTGTAAAACATTATGAAGCACCATTGCATTTTTCGACTTGGCTTTGCTATTTTGAAATTTTATGATATTAACAACAGTTTTTTAAAAGTTAATGTGCATAAATTGTAACAAGGAAAAGAAATTATTATCTTCGTAAGAAAGTTTGACCTTAAATAGATGGATGAATATAGCATTCAGGAAAGTTAACAAGACAATAGATGCTTATTATCTTAATTTTTAGCATTATATATTTTAGTATTATATATTAATAGTAGGTGACTTAAGCCTATGTCGTAATTTTTTAACGTATAGCTAGTTTTCGTGTTTTTAGTCATCACTTGCCTCAGTCATAATAAATTATGAAGCGTCAGGCAATTTTCTACTTGTCTTTGTTCATAAGCGTACGAGCTGGGAAGGGGGGGGGGGGGACCGAGGGGGGGTTACAGGCCCCCCAGTTGCGGGAATTAGGTAATTTTTCGGGCAAAAAGCTCATGATTCGGGCAACGACACTTGAGAACACACATTACAAAATAATGCTGTTGGCGTAATTTCCAAAATTGTCAAAACTCGTCAATAAAGTTTCTAGTTAGTTACTTTTCATGAATCTCTGTGCGATTAGACGCTCGGCCAGGTGTCTGTAGGCTGTCAGGTGGTTTCTTCAGAGAGTTGGTACTTTACGTGTATCATTACTCATGCGCAGTAAGCGCATGAGGTATAAAATACCCTCCGTTTCTTGTTTTCCGTGTCATATTAGTGCATGCAAATTTATGCTTGCATACATTTACATGACTGTAACTTGGGGCGCGGGGTAGGGGATTATTCAAAACAATTAATAGCTGCTGAAAAATGTATTGTTGAGTCAGAAAAATTAATAGAAAGACTGGAAAAGAAGTATTAGAGTCTTAAAATGTATGTATGCTTGGAATATCAGTCCATTTTGCGTGACAAAATAAACAGTGCGTGTTTGAAGTAATCAACCATCCCTCTCATGTTTCAAGCCCTTAAGTAGACTTGCCACAATTCCACCTCACGAGAACATCCCGGGAGAAAATGTTTTGGCGAGCGAAGGGTGATTTTTTGGACGCGAATCTACACGAGACGAAGGACTTTTGAAAGTCTAGCCCTTAAGATGTGTCATTCTCTCTTGGATGTGCATGGTCGCGCCCGAATCATCGCATCTTAAAGTGCCCCTGTGATGAAAAAAACCACTTCCTTTTTTCCTTCAGATTTTGAAAGTGTGTTTGCTTAACACCTGACTGGCAAAACTTTGAGCTTTGATTTTTATCCAAAGGCCGTTTACTTTGAGTGTAAGTTTTGGATTTCACGGTCCGCCATTACTCATGTTCAAAACTGACCGATTGGACCTCAGACGGTTGGATCCAGGGAAAAGTGACGTCAGAGGCTCACTAGCTTAAAATTTCAGCGTGTGAACGCAGCTTATTATATATGCAAAGCGTGAGTTTAAAAGTCTGAAAGCCCAAAACCCCCCTGCTGCATATTAATTCTGCGGCGTTCTCACGTATTGCATTCTTAAACTAATGAGCCTTTGACGTCATTTTCTCCTCGATCCAGCTCTCTCAAGAACATAATGTTAGTAATGGCGGACCATTAAATAGGAAAATTACAGTTAAAATAAAGAGGTGTCTTTTTGAAATCAAGGCTTAAAACGTGGGTCACTTAGTGTTTTGTTAACATAGTTTTGAAATCCAAAGAAAAATATGAATTGATTTTTTGGTCACAGGGGCACTTTAACTGTTCAAACTTTGTGATTGTAGTCGCGGTCGTATACGGCCCAGGTCGTACGGATCGAGCTGTTAGAATAAATCTTTTTCGATTGTGGAGCCAAAGGTAAGTTGTTGACATTAAAGACAAAATTATATATATTTTTTTCTAATTTGTTTTACAAATAAACACTTTGCACGAGAGCGGGGATCGACATAAAGGTCATTCAAACTGATCTCCATCAACATGCCGGTCATCTCAGCTCCTTGTGATCTTTATGAACCTTAGAGGAGCTTTGAGCGAAACTGAAAGGCCGTTTACGCGACAGAAAAATTTGGGTACGGACCCATAACTTTTGTAAAGAAACACTGGAGTTTCTACTGGAACCATAGGCGCCTATGGCCCTGTAGATACTCCAGTGTTTCTTTAAAAAAGTTATGGGTCCGTACCACTTTTTTGACGGATCCGGACCCAAATTTTTCTGTCGTGTAAACGGCCTTTGAGAATACCTGAGAAAAACTGATCCGACTTTTAGCAATCTGAACTGTTCTTAGAGCTACTGCATGGGACGAAGTCAAAATGGGGAATTCTTTCAACAATACAGACTAGTCATTGATATGCATTTTGTTTATTTGGTGGCAAAGGAATTTAGTGATGCTTCAAGGGGAAATTCTGGTTTTCTGTCTTACTAAAATGATCGTAAGCATTTACTTGTCTATTGCTTCTAAACTACGCAAAAACAGTTAAAGGCAGTTCATAACGATACCTTGAGCAGCACTTATACTACTAATATGGCTTTCGTCCACTGTTTTAGCGTTGGCTAGCGATACTTGCCCACATTGTAAACATCATTGATACATACATGACATAGCATAACAGGCCGCGTTGCATTATAGGGCGATTTTAAGGAAAGTGTTTGAATTGATACGTAGCTTATGGTTTTCAGAGGTTTTAGCCGAGTTTTCGATTAAATTATCTTCCAATGCTATTCTTAGATTGTCTGGTGTGTTGTAAATTACGCAAGTGATATATCCTATACGCATCTGATAACAACTGATAACAACTTATAACAGTTGATTGGTAAGTAGGTAGGTAGGTGAAGCAACTTCTCTCAAATAGATTCTTGTAACACCTATATACCTTTTTTATGGTGTACAATAAAGGTAGTAAGTTCAGGCTCCCGAAAACAACGGGCCCTCTTTTTTGTTTCTTGTTTTTAGCTGAGTTTCAGCTAAAAAGGAAGGGGGAAAGTCAGACACTGCTAGCAAATAAACAAACAAACAAACAAACAAGTACCATTGCCTTGGTCATAACGTTTTTCTGGCCAAGGCCCTGTTCATGCTATACTATCTTGAGGGCGATTGTGTCCACTATTTCCTGCATTCAACAATTTTAATGGTTAATATCGGAGCAAAACGTTTTTCCATGATTTGACT
>NC_090896.1:47431799-47466799 GCF_036669925.1 Montipora capricornis
AAATAACTCCACCATCTTGATAAATACCCAGAAGGCATTCAAAGGAACTTCCTGCGTTCCTGAGAGATGGCTTAATGAAAGGTGAGTGGTACATAGATTGCACTCTTATTGTGTGCAGAAAGGTCTAAAGGCTATCATTTTGGCCACCTTTACTCGCCCCAGGGTGAGGGCTTTTGATACTTTTGGCCAATTATGTTGTCCAGGAGGTGGGAAGCTTGACTCTTTTTCTCAGAAAATGTCAAACCCCCCCCCTCCCCCCCTCCCCCCTTCCTTCTCCTGGGGCTTAACATTGATAGGTGCATAAGTATATTAGTTTTAACGATGAAATGATATATGACATGGATCATATATGAACTGCAGATAAGAAATCAAGTGAAGCTATGATCCTCGCAGTTGTGAAAGCAATTTTTGAAATTTCATAGAGAAGCCTGAAAAATTCAGGACTTCAACAGGGTTTGAACCTGTGACCTCGCGATATCGGTGCGACGCAGTTCATATATGATGCATTTTATATATCATTTCATCGTTGATTCATTCCTCACAGGAACATTAGAATCCGCAAGTGACCAGCTGCCAATGTCAGTGGCTTCATAGCTCAGTTGGTTAGAGCTTCGCACGGGTATCACAAGGTCACGGGTTCAAACCCCGTTGAAGTCCTGAAATTTTCAGGCTTTCTACGCTATCGCGAAAATTGCGTTCACAACTGCGAGGATCATAGCTTCACTTGATATAATGTAAATTTAATAATCATAACTATTACAAAATTTTTGAATCTGATTGGTGCTGTGTGCACCTTTTTGTTGCATAATTGGCTTGCGATCGTGTGGATGTCCAATTATATTACAGGTATCCAATCTGAACAACTCTAAATTGGATACCTGTAATTGGACACCTACATCATTTTTGCGTCAATCACATGTACTTGGATGGGGTCTTTCTTGCTGTTTTCCTACTGTTTGCAAAACAGTTTGCGAGGAGGGGCAAATAATAATTTTTATTACTTTATTATTGTTAATATTAAATGTACCGGTATATTCAAAATGAACTGAACTGCCACGAACATGATTAGGATAGCAGGTGCCCATTCAGAGCTTACTTTAAAGTTTATTCCATCCAGTGTTCAAGATGAATAGTTTGTTTTACACGTACTTAAATTATGAAGTTGATGTAGTCAAGTAAAAAATACTATTCCTTATTAATATCCTTGCAGTTACCCTCGTGAGTGGTTTTCTGATGTTTATACTATTTGTATCAGAATTAAGTTTCTATTTATCAACAGAGGTAAGGAGTTGAAGTCATTGAATTTTTTAATATTCTAGCAAGTGACATTTGTTCATTTTTAATTTCTTGAGTAAGACTTTGGACTGGTTTGCCCTTAGTTGGTTGGGCATGAGATTACTGGTTGGTGGGTCGTGAGTTCATTTCAGTTGGACAAACATTTGCAATCTACAAATAACTGAGGAGAAAGTGCTGCCTTTGTGGTGACATCTGAAATTTCAAATGATTAGACTTTCAAGTCCTTGCAGCTAAAGGGCTTTAAAAATTAAAAATAATCCTCATAGACAACCACTCATCGGGACTTTGATTTGAATTTTAAGCAGCAGGGAACTGAATGGTGAAGAAAGAAGCAGCAAGGGGGTCTGTCTGAAATGAGCCGCGGTTCATGTTTGTAGACTGTAGTAGCTGGAGGAAATCCCTTCTCACCTGCCCTTGCCAACTAGCAACTCTGTGGGACATAAAAAAGCCACAAAATTTGTGAAGAATAGGACATTGCTACCATTGCAGCTGTAGTTTTGTCTACAGTGACACAGTAATAATTATTATTGGCAGCCCCTGCGCTGGCAACCCTGCCTTTAAGAGTATTATGCTAAAAAACCAAGAATATGCTGGAGTCTTTTAATTTAATCTAATTAGCAGTAAACTACTACAAGTTAATGTGGCCAAAAGCTTAAGCAGGTTGGATGACAATGATGATAGAGAAAATATGATGCAATATTATTGTTTTTGCCTCTTTACAACCTTTCACTTCAATTGCGTACAACATGGGACAGTTCATTAGACTGATGGCAGAAACAATAAGCATTTTCCTGCTCAAAACAAAACATTGATTTGATGAAAAGGACATGTAATTAATACTACTGTCTTGCATACAACTCTTCACAATGCATTAGTAGGGCTAATAACGCTCACATGGTTCATATGGGTAGAAAACTAGCACTTCATGTTACCCGCTAATAGTCAAGTCTGTTGAAATATAAGTGCTACATGGCCAACGTTTGCAAAAATGTAACCCTTCCTTGTCCCTCTTCACGATGCAGTTCAATTTATTGAAGGACCCCATGACCAGATGATAAGCTACTGGCACTAATGCACCAATCAAATCGAAACTTTAACATCCCCTCCCCCCTCTCCCTCGGGCAAACCCCGGGCATTTGACTATCTTCTGTGGGCGGGAAGTGGGAATTTGACCTTTGCCTGCATAGAGTGGGGAAAATTGAACCGGAAGTGTCAAATGATTTTTTTTGGGGCGCTGAAGTTGCTAACAGTTAAAAAACATGTGTTTGGACGAGATGGAAGAGTTTAATTAAAGGAAGAAATGCAGCATTTGTGAGTCATTGGCTTACGAAAAAGGTCTTCAAAAGGTCTTTATTAAAGACAGGAGGAGGAGACGACGATTGTTCTTTAGTAGGGTATGACAGACAAATCCAACGATAGGGTAGAGCATTTGAACACCATTTTGGCCTGAGGGGGTGGGAATTTGAACGATCCAATCTTCAAAAGTTCAAATGCCTGGGCTTTGCCCAGAGGGAGGGGGGGATTTTGAAGTTTCAAGTTGATCGGCGCATAATGGTTGACAACAGGTCAAATCAGAGCCCTCAGCACGATTTGAACCTATGCTTTCATAACACCAGTTACATGTAGATTGAGCTGCAAAAACTCCTGGGAAACAAGGTTGTTCATTTACTAGATTCTTCATAATCAAAGAGACACTAGTCTGTGTGCTCAGCAATGTCATTTTCCAATTTCAACATTATTATGTGCTGTCATTCCATGACACCTAATGTCATGAAAATTGTACTTTGAACAACTATGTTTAAAAGCACTTCAGTTCCTCCTTGAATTCAGTTGATAAGTCTAGTGTCTTTGTTTCAGGTGACACCTGAACTTTATGTAGATACATCAAGAGGTCAAAAGCTTAGAATAAATCTAGATGTTCTTTTTCCAAAATTACCCTGTGTCTGTAAGTATGTTTTGATGATTGTGATGCATTGCTTGTTTTGTTTTGCTGTTTACAGTGTACGTAAGAACAGGAGGAAACTTGTTATTTAAAACAAATCAAAGAGAGAAATTGATAGCACTCTAGACAAAGCCATTCCAGGTCAACAAATTTGTTGACTGTGTTTAATTGATTTTTTCAGTAGTTAATTTTCCTCCCTTTTTTCAGATTTAAGTATTGATGCAATGGATGTTTCTGGTGAACAACAGGTAGTTGTAAATTAAATTTATTCTGATTCAGTTAAGTCGTTTTCTCCTTCCTAGAGCTCCTTTCTTATTAAATTAGTATTAAGACACTCAGGTTAATTGTGTTAAAAAGGATAAAATATTAATTATAAGAGATGTCTTTGATTTCACTGTTTAGATTGATGTCATGCATAGTATATTGAAAAAAAGAATGGATTTAGATGGAAATCCAATTGATGATGATGCAGAAAAAGGAGGTCAGCTTAAGTTTATATCTTTTTGAGATCGCAATTATTGTATTTTAGATCTTAAGTTCTGTCTGGATCATTTGTTTGAAATCTGTTTCCATCGCAAGGTTGTTGTCATTGTTTGCAACACCTTTCTTTATTGTGATCGGAGCTTACTTGAGAGCAAAGTTCAACTCTACTATCGTTAACAGTACTATCGTCCATAGGGTCAAATGGTTGGTAAATAAATTATCATGATGGTCAATGACAGTTTTTACCACTGAGGCTTGTAATCTCACAATCTAAATGGCAAATGTGCCATTGTCGATAACGTCAATGTGTCACGAAATTGTAATAGCCAGTGCTCGCATCAATCTGTCACACAATAATTATTGTAATAGCCAACCAGCAATGCTCACTTTGCGAAATAAACCAATCAGATTGCAAAAAAGTTATAGACAATGCTTGCTCTTTCTTACTGTCATGATCTTGGTCTCACTCTGAAATAAACATTTTCTTTGGCGTTGAATATTGTCACATGGTAAAAAACACATTAAATGACTGGTTCAAAGTTCTCTGTACTCTTATCGACAACGATATTCATCATCACGGTGGTCAAAATTTGTTGTGAACTCACAATGTGCACAAAATTTTGATCAAGTACTGTGATGATGAATATCACCTTGGATAAGTTGGAGTACAGACAACTCTGTACTACGTTATTATTAGCTGAGTAATGCAGGAGGAGTGTTTGCTCAGGTTTTTAGTGCCAGGCCAGCAGCTTGAAAACATTAAGAACCAAAAATGCTAACTGTTATTTTCAATAATAACAGGGTGGTGAATCAGGTAAAACTTTCAGTGTCACAAAGATAGATGTTCAAAGTGAACATGGTACAATTGTAGTTAATGTTTGTCCATGACAGTGATTGAAAAGAAGGTCAAGAGTTTCACCTATCAAAGACTATTAACTATCATCTGCTATCATGTTCTGTTTGACCAGGTCTTAATTTAACTCCTCGACGCCTAAACCGGCCGAAACCGGCCAGACTTTTTTACTCTATCTAACACCAGAGTATTTTACTCTGTCTAAAGCCAGATGATTTTTCTCATCAATGGGAATTACCCCAGGAATCAATGGGTTAACCCTTTGTTACATTTTTAATCTTTAAACAGATTTAGGTGATAAGAGTCATGAGGCCAAAGAGTTACTTGAGGTTTGTGTTTCTTAAATGCAACATTCTGGTATGTTAGTGCCTTAATCTTAGGGCACATTGTGACATTTACATTTTAGTAACAAAAACCTACTTTAGCCTTTATTAATTTTACAAGTATTCATGCATCAGGTGAGGATGCAGCTTGTATGGCCACAGGGATCCACATTGATTCGCAGTCATCTGGTTGTCCCCGATGAGTAAAAATCCGTCCGGACGAGTGTAATAACTCCAAAGGTTGTCCATTGGACAAGTGAAGTTTTAATTAATGCCTTTTCATGAATGCCATCAAATGTCATAATATAGAATGTACTTTCGTTCTGATTGCTTTTCGTTCAATGGAAACTTCCAGGAAATAAGGAATAAAGATGCAGCTTTCCTCAGCAATGGAATTTCAAGTTTGGGGGCCATCTTTGACCATGCGGTATTTTCCATGAAATGATTGCAGGCTCAATGTTCATGCATCTCACCACTGGCGTGGTTGTTAGCAAGACATTTAGCAAAGAGCAATAGACTGACTCGTGGTCTCAGCTCATAATGTGGCGTTAGTTTCAAGTTGTTTCGCCACCTCAGGCAAAAAAGAAAACAAGCAGAGCAGAACCTGCCGCTTATGAACAGGAAAAACACAAAATCTTGGTAGCATATAAAAGGAAGACACTAGACAGGAGCGTCGAAACTTTGGGTCATTGAATTGTAACTTGTACAAATTCTACATTCAAGTATGTTTTGTATGGACCACTGAAAATCAGGTTCCCACAGTGCAAATAAATTAACATATTACTCCAGAGTCAAAATTCATAATTTCTCAGGAGAGTGTAAAATAAAATGCGAATGCTCAAGTTACATGTAATTCAGGGATTTCATTAGAAGCCGGCAAGTGGCGAACTCCGGCGGCTACTCCCCAATAAGGAGCCGGCTACTTTGGAAAACATTCAATATATCCTCAAGGCAGTCATCAATAAAAGGGGTTTTTGGTGATATTTTGTCCCCTCTTTGCTTGTTGGGTGATTTTAAACGAGTTCTATTATAATTTACTCAACACGTGTACGGAAAAACAACGCGATCAATTCTGCTGTCCGCTATGTTGAATGGACAGAAGAGAAAGATTGGTGACAAATCTGCCTGGATTACGGCTGGACTGTCTTCGTTTTCCACATAGAGGAAATAATGTTCTTTTCAGGAAGTGAGACTTGTTATAATTACTCTGAGGAAAGACAATTTTTGTCAATGTCAATAAGTCAAACTCATTTTGCTTACGGGGGCTTCGCCCCCTGGACCCCCAACGGGGCTCTGCCCCTGTACCCCGCTGGGGGCCTGGGCGGCCCCCAGATTCCTCGCCTATGCGGGGGCCTATGGCCCCCAGTGCCGTCTACTTTCACAATTTCTCCACCTACTTCAAATCTTATTGACAACCCTGGTAATTTAATTTATCGACCATTTTCTATACGTCCACATTTTTGCCCGGGCAACCCAAAAATTGTCCAGTCAAGTATATCATAAGACGTACTTGCCTGACTGACGACTTCAATAAAAAATGAGTATGGATCCCTGCAGCCACATTTCAAAAGCAACAATGTAATGCAAACATACAGTTGTACTCAACAGCAAGTCACCAGCCATGTGCGAGATACAAGGGGTGATAGCCCTTATTCAGGACTCGTAGTTTCCAATCTTGAAAAAATACAGTGGCTTGACACTCTGGCAATGTTTGTTATTGTAACAAAGAATTATTGCCAGTGTTTGTCAATGACCCATTTGCAAAAGAAACCATGAATTATACACCAAAGCTTAATAGCACATGCATACATGAAAACGTTTGTAATTGGATGAGGTAATTTTGGCTAAAGTTAACATTCTGTAAAACTTTTAACATTACTTAGTTCACTAATCATTTCTAAATCAATGATCGGTTAATAAAGTGTTAACGTATCTTGCAAAGAAACCAACTATGCATTGTCCGGTGAACAGTTGTTACAGGTCAAATTCAAACTGCCAGCCAAACTCTTACATATATGTAGTGTATGTGTCATTTGGCTTTCAAAAGTGCTATAACTAGCAGCAGGAACTGATTATGGTGATGCCACATAGCACATGGTACAAATTACAATAGCACCATTAGAATGATCCAAGAGTTTTGCATTACCGTTATCAAATGAATATAAAAGCATAATAAACTTCCAGTCAGTGGTTTGGTTTTATTCGTTTTGTTTTGTTTTGTTTTGTTTTGTTTTTTTTTTTTTGGGAGGGGGGGGGGGGTGGTGGTGGTGAGGGACTCAGGTTTATTTGAGGAAACTGAGGATTGACAATCAGAAGGTTAACATGACCATTACTTTTACTTGAGGAAAAAAAAATCACCTGTCGATCTGTTTTCCTTAATTTACATTCCTGTGTTAAAAAACCAATCTGATTGTCAGGATGAGGGAGAAGTGGGATTAAATGGACAATTCGCCTAAGTTTTCAGTCATGACACTGGATCATGTCGTTCTTTTTTTTCCATTTAAACGTATTGTCCATAAAAGCAAAATTTGAAAATTCTTAAACCCCTCCCTTTTCCTACCTGAAACAAAGAATTGAAAAATGTATTTGGTGGGGTTTTTTTGCAGCTTGATCCCAGCAGATGTGAATCTTGTTATGGAGCAGAGACACCTGGTCAGCCTTGTTGTAACAATTGTGAGGACGTTAGAGAAGCTTACAGGAAAAAAGGCTGGGCTTTATCTGAAGTTGACAATATCAAACAGGTACCATAACAGACGTGTTGACTGTGCAACAAAGTATTGTTGTTACAGTAGTGCATATCAATACACTGTACAAAATCCTTGTATGACAGGAACCCCGGGCCTGGTTGTTCAAAAGCCGATTAACGCTAATCCCAGATTAAAAATTAACCAAGGAGTTTATTTCTCCTCTCCCAAATGCTGCTCAATGCTGATATTGCAAATTTTTACATTAGAGGAAGTCTATCTCTATCTCTATTATTATTATCATTAATACCACTATCGCAGCAATGTTCTGCTGGAGGTTCTGGTACAAGCAACTTCAAGCCGCCTCAGCATTCCAGAACTCTTCATAGGATCTATGCTGATCCCAATCGAAAAGAACAGTCTTCTGCATCGTATGGGTCTAATAAGCCGAATGTGGATATCTGCCATATACTTTTCCAGCTTGACTGTGAAACTCCCCAGTGCCCTATGACAATCGGGGTGATTACAACTTTTGTTCAAGTGCCAGAGGCTTTTGATCTCAATTGCTAAATCCCGGTATTTGTTGACTCTTTCGTTCTACTTCAGAGCGATTCTGCAATCACCTGGGCATGCTACATAATTAATATGGCATATCTTGTTGGTCTTCTCAACAACTACAATGTCGGGTCTGTTGTGTGGCATCTTCTTGTCAGTCTGGATAGTGAAATCCCACATAATCTCTGACTAAGACAGAGATGATTTGTGTGGTTGAAGGGTGGGCGTGTATTTTAGTATACTTAAGGGGGGGGGGGGGGTGGCTCTTAACCAAACTTTTGCTATGGACCCCTTCGAATAATCATTTCTCGAGTCCCTTAAACTCTACAGTTACCATTTTTTCTTTGCTTCAACTCACAACTGTATTTGGTAAATCACGTGACCAAAACAGAAAATGTCTAAAAACTGAGCGAGTTAACTATGTTTTTCACTGATTTTTAACGCAACTGTATGAGAACAGTCTAACCCAAAATCTGTGGCATGGATTTTAAAAAAGTTATTTCTCAAAAAAATTATGACATCATAAGGCCCTCCTTTGACACACTTTTCAAAATAGAAATTCCATGGTACAGTTTACAAAAAATGTGGGGACGGTTCCCTTCCTGAGAAAAAACCACCTCTTCCTTTCGTTTCCTGAGAGTTTTTACATGTTTTTCGCTGTAACACATGGCAGAGGACTGCCAGGACTAGTTGCATGCACCTTCTGATTGAAGTGATGTCAGATTTCCAGTGACAAAGTTACTTCAAGGAACCATCCTTACAACCTTTTCGTAGGGCTCTTAAATAAAAAGCTTCCTATAAAGCAACCACTGTCTTTCTGTAGTTAGGTGGCCCACCCCTCCCCCTCCCCTCCCCCCCCTGCCCCCTTAATATTGTATCTTTAGCTATGTACAGGTGCAGAGCCACAGATACTACTGCAAATCAACCCTCTTATGGTTGAGATTTTCAGAACATAAATATCCTCATTCACCCTTTTCGTCCTCCTCATCATGTATCATCATCATCATCTTCATCATCATCACCATCAATCATCCACCATCGATCATCCCCTATCCATCATCCAACATTATCATCATAATCATTCTTACTATTACTAAAACTTGGACAGGCTTTCAGGATCCTTTCCTAGTCTCCTGCATATGATGTAGGAACTTGGTTTACTAGGAAATAGTTTTTAGGGAAGGCCAGATTTTTAGCGGCATTGGGCCACTGATATTATTCTTTTTTGCAGTGTGTGAGAGAAGGTTGGAAAGACAAACTAAAATCACAGAAGAATGAAGGCTGTTTAGTGACTGGACATTTGGAAGTAAACAAGGTTGCGGGAAACTTTCACTTTGCTCCAGGAAAAAGCTTTCAACAACATCATGTCCATGGTGAGATTTTATTGCAGTTTCAAACCTGTTTGAATTATTTATGGGTCATTTAATATTTTTAGCATCACAAAATGCCAAACTAATGTTGTTATAAATGTTTAAAATTTAGAGGAAATTAAGAAAAAAATAAACTTGTCTACCAATGATTATAACTTAAATGACAAATTGAAAGTTCTACAAAATTCACTTGTAATAGCAAATTAAAGAGAAAATAAACTTATAATACTGGTTAGACTCGAATTTTGGCAATGGATTGTAGGGTGGCTAAATACACATGTATGCATGCTCCCCTTGCATTGTGTCTCCTTGCAATTTCGTGCTTTGGCGTGTATTTCGCCTGCCCACCTGAAATCCATCACCCAAATTAGAGACTAATTGCGGTCTAATACAAGAACTTAAAACATAAATCAGTAGATCCATCTGAATAATGAATAAGATTAAACAATAAAATTGCATCTCATTTTATTTGATCCATGAGTTTCAAAATTAAACATTAAATTTTTGTGCAGAAGACTTCTTTTATACATACCTTGGTATTTAGCATTAATTTCACTTTGTATGTGAAAACAGGAGGTCTGAATAAATTGTGCATACTTATCATAAACTTTGATAAAACATTTTTAAAAACACTGCTTGCATGACAGTGCTCCGTCTGAGCAGAACTTAACAATGTAGGTCAGGGTCTATTAGGATGAGCTGTTTTAACCATAACTGGTTTTGGTAGTCGTGATCCTTTTGCAATATCTAGAACATTTACCCAAATTGATCGTACTTGAAGATTGTGTAACTTCCTGGAATTGTGATTAGTATTATAATCCCCAGTTGGGAGTCTGCAGCACATTGTTTGAATATCAGAAATGTTGAATTTGACTGTAATAACACTTTGGACCTTAAAAATACTATTTTTTAATGGAGATGTCCATCTGTGGGGGTTTGGCCCATTTTGCGACAGCTTGATTATGTAATGTTTAAAAAAATGAGCAGCAGTGTTTTTAGACCCGATAAAACACGTGCTGCAAGTTTTTTGTTCGGATTAAAAAACATTCCACAAAGAGCGTGTCCCTCAGGACTCAAAACAATGGTTCAAATTGTGAGAGGTGAATATTAGCATACAAGAAAAACAAGCTATGCCTTATTAGTATTCTTTATATAAAGAATACTAACGAGAAGTGTTTTATCAGGATACAAAGCTCATACACGTGACGTTTTATCGGTGTTTTGATAGGCTGTTAGGCTCATGAATTATTAATGAGTTTTTAAATTTCTTGTTGCACAGGTGTCATGTTTTGTCCAATTAAACTTGAAAGAAACACTTGCACACTTTTTATGCGTAATTTAATAATAGTTTCTCTACCATTAGAATTAATATATAGAATGGAAATGTAGGTTGATAAAGACAGCTTCAGATTTTGGCAAAGAACACCTTCTAAGGTTGCACGGGATGTACATGTATGGACAGCAGGCTTAAAAGAATAAGTGAGGTCTAACATGAAACGGTTTTGCACTTTGCAGTTGCCATTCTGAAGTTAAGCTCAGGGGGAAATATAATAAAACTCAATAGTAAGTAATTTGTTGCAGTTGTTTTAAACCTAAAATCACATGAATAAAAGTGAGGGAAATAATGATAGTGCACAACAAAATTAATAATAATAATAATTTAACTCTAAATTTAAAATGGCACTTGCACTCTTTAAATGCTTAAAAATGACAATTTTATTTTTACTTAAATGACATAATTTTATTTACTAAATATTATTTTATTTAAAATCACAGCTACTGTAGTGTTCTGCTCAGACTGGGTTAAAATTCATCATTTTACTCAATGACCCCTGACAGTGGGAAATCTATGATGTCACCCATGGAAATGAAATTCTTGATGCAATGGATACTGAGCCTGCAAAGTTTGCAGGCTCAGTAAGTATGCTCAGTATGCATTTCATCAAGTTTCACAATTTGTGTGAAGTTTTAAAAACTTTTTTGGTAGAAGAGTCCTTTTTTGGTAGAAGAGTCTTTTTTTGGTAGAAGAGTCCTTTTTTGGTAGAAGAGGGTGGATTTAGAGGTGACTTTGTGCCTTTTTCTTTTGGCCGCAGGGCATTCCGTGCACTGCTTAAGAACAAACTGATGCACACACATTTCTGATTAGCACATCAAAGAATCTTAATGTGTGATATACAAAAGGTAGACTGCAAAACAGTTGTATTTTGGCACTGGTCGAAAGTGTTGTCATCAAGCAAAAGGTCTGAAGCGAGTGTGGGATTTTAGGACACCATTTCAATCTTATGCCCAAATATGGACAAAAGTAAGATCAAACCTGCACACTCGGGAAAATGCACGAGCTATGGTACCTCCAAATGAGGATATTTTTAAACCAACAAAAAACCCAGCTCTGAACCAGAATTAAACGCTTTAAGGTCATGAGCTTCTGTGCACAGTTATTGATATCACCTGTTGTTGTGCACTCAAAAACTACGTCCTTTTAATGTGCCAAAGAGAGCTTTCTTGGCTGCCAAATGGAAGGGCTCTTTGTGTTTCAGTGTAGCCCATTATATAATGAAAGTAATGTTAGTTAATGTAATTATCTTCCCTAAGTTGCCATCTTGTTCCTACTAAAAATATCTTAAGGGTTAAAAGGTTCAGTCTTTAAGTAAGAAACCCACTGAATTCCTCAACTGAAATTACAGTTTCTCTCAACTGATGTTACTTGGTATTGAAGCAGTGTCAAGCCCCAAGGTCATTTGTTTTTAACCGGAAACCAACCAAACAATTCTCCTGAACCATGCAACTGTTCACTTGTTCTTGCACAATTTTGAAACTAACTTCATTGACATAAACTGGTTAAGGTCAGCTTCCATTGAGTTTGTATTTATCGTGAATGTGTGACATTGTGATTGAAGGTTGTAATCAGATATATTTTTTTTTGTTTCTTATTCAACAGTGCATGATTTGCAACCTTTTGGTTCCACTCAGGTGAGTTGAATGCCTTTTTTGCGTAAAGCAGAGGACAGCTTGTGCTACTTTCTACTTGATGTAAAAAATTTAGATCAGCCTTTCCTGAAATTCAAATACGAAAAAAATTAGGGCACATGGCTTTCACACGAAATTCATCATGATATAGCCTTTGTAACCGTGAATGTGAAAACATTCTTCAATGTCCAGTGACACAGCCACGTACATCTTAGCAGTGAGGCTGCGCAGAGAGATGGACAGAAAGGCTCGTTTTCAGGCTTTGTGCCATGCGTAGAACTGTTAGAGTGGTTTTCATGTAAAAATGAATTTGGTGAATAGAAGGGGATGTTCACCTATCTTGTTACTTTCTTTGCAGTTTAACCTAACCCATCATATCCGTCATTTGTCATTTGGCCATGAATACCCTGGAATTAAACATCCTCTGGACGATACATTTGTAGCTGCTCAAGATAGTGAGTATATATATATCTCAAAGATTTCAAGGTGGCACAAACCAGTTTCAGCAATTTCAAGAATGTCCTATTAGAATGCCGCGACTCTACAACCTCGTCTCACGGAATGGCTGTGGTATCCTATGACGCGCCAAATATAGCTTACCAAGATGTACAATAACGCTACAACACTGTATTACATAACAGCAATGTTATGGTACCATATGAAACACCGATTATTTCCAAACAAGATGTGATCATTATTGTGATGTAATAAGTTACCTTGACAACGGGAAAGCCCAGCAAAAACACCCAATATTTTGGATTTAGTTGCTTATATCTCACAAACGAACTCGGTGATCCCCCTTTTTTATTGCTGAAAAGTGATAAGAAGGCCACGATGAAACTTTCGGCATAGTTTTAAAAAAATTCTGTGTAAAGGATTTAGAGCTACCTTAAAAAAATCACAAAATTGAGGTGGCTCTGAATCCACTTAACAGAATTTTTTAAAACTTTGCAGAAAGTCATCATGCCCCTCTGATTACTTGTCAAAAATAACAAATGGGGGTCACCGAGTTCGTTTTTTGAGAAAAAGCAACTAAAGACAAAATAAAGGGTGTTTTTGCGGGGCTTGCCCGTTGCCACGGTGACATATGATGTCACAATAATGACTATATCTTGTTCAGCAATAATTTGTGTTTCATTTGGTACCACAATATTGCCAATACATGATACAACGTCGTGGTGCCGACCCTTCTAATAAGAGCGTCACTTGGAATCGTCGAAACTGGTTCGAGGCTCCTTATTAGTACATGAAAACCGTTAAACTAGAGCAACTTCCTTGACCAATCACGGTAATCGTAGGAAATCAAATGATCCAATCGCAACGCAAATGAAATAGATGCAGCCGGTGCAAAAGTGCGGGAAAACGCGAGCGAGCAAGTCTTTGGCCTCTGATTGTCCGCGATTTTTAATGAAAATTGCGAGGCGCAGCATTGCAAACTCCAAACAATCGCGGAAATGTTGTCGGCATGGTTACATGACTACTGTATTCGTCTCGCTGTTTGTGGGACAATATTTTTCAAACTCATTAAGATAGGAGGTTGTTCGTTATTAATACTTCCATTGAATTATTTTTAGGTGGACTTATGTACCAATATTTTGTAAAGATTGTTCCAACGACATACCGCAAGTTGAATGGCGAGGTGAGTACGAAGTTTTCCGAAATGTTCTCGTACTCAAAACTCAGTACAACTCGGTTTTCTGCCCCTTTCTCTCTGAGTTAGAGTCAAATTCAAAGTATTTGAGAGATTAAGCATCAAGCAAACGGCAAACGTCGTACTAAAATTTGCGTTTTGCCAAAAATGGAAGAAACTCGTTTGATATGAGCTCATTTCTTGCGTGTTGGCAGCAGGTATCAAGTAACTTTTCAAAAGAGAGAATAACATAATTTTCATGCTTCTGTGACAAGCAGCACCCCGCCGTTTCGAGTTTTACCGCTTCACGTAAACGCCATGCTTACTCTCTCTATTAATCGTAAAATAGGGGAGGGGAAGCAGAGGTGGCGTAGTGGTGAGAGCACTGGCCTCCCACCGGTGTGACCCGGGTTCCATTCCAGGTCCCGGCGTCATGTGTGGGCTGAGTTTGTATCCGGAATCACAGATACATGTTGAACGAGCTCCTGAGTGTTCCGTGGGTAAACAAATTACAAATTACAAAAAAATAAAAAAAATGCAATCACAAAAGAGTTACAAGGGTAGGTTGCGTTCTCTCTCTGATATATTTTCAGTCCTGTTCCCCCCGAGCGCTGGTATTCTTCTGTTTGCCTTCGCAGCAGGGAGGGGAAGGTAACTTAAGACTTAAGAGTTGGGTGGGAGGGGTATCGAAGGTACTTTTGTTGTTTTAATTCCCGTGCAATTTATGTATCCCGGAATGGTATGCAAACAGCTTGATCAGATTTTCATGAGTTCCGAAATAAACTCCCTATGCTAATATCTTCATATTTATTGGTTAATTACGCAGGTTGTAAACACTAATCAATTTTCAGTGACGAAGCATAAGAGAGTTGTGCGTCAAGTCTCGGGTGAACACGGTCTCCCAGGTCAGTAATGCTGCGCCGCTGCTATATTGCAACGACCACGTCGTGTTCTGTTTGACCAAACCATCTCACGCAGGCCGATCAGATTAAGTTTTTTCCTACCATTGCTTGAAACGCGGTTTTCCTTCAAATACAAGAGGTTGGCCTCCTGGCAGCAGGGGAGATGTCAGCTATTCTTCAGCAATTAGGATATCATATCTAGCACCGGTGAAATAGCAGATGGGTCAGGCGGAAGAATTCATTTTAGGGATCAACGGCTGGCGGTCAAATAGCGTTGTCAGTTGTTACTGCGAGGGCCGAGATGTCCTTTGGGCATAACGTAGACAGGCTCTACAAATGGCATTCTTCGTGGAAGGGAACTCAACTGGGAGCTCCACCACGTGCTTCTGCTCGAAGACTATCATGTGATGTATCACATGATGTATCACATGACCTTCTACCTCCCTAGGAGATGGAACTTCACATAACATGACATATAGGAAGCTTAAATGCACGACACGTTTCTGAACCATGAATTACAACCGGAAAAAGCGCTGTTTTTCATTTTAACTTGTTTTGATGCTACCTCAGTGACCTAGCTGGGTATCTTTTCTCTGTTAGAGACGCTCAGTTTAAAATCTTAGAGAAACTACGGGACTAGGGTGCGAAATGTTCACTTCCGGTTTTTGCCCGTGGCTCAAAAAAGTCATCACAGGGCTTTTCCGCGATCGTCATCGAGAGGTGGAACCAGCTCCTGACATATTTGCAAACATGCGAATACACTCATTCATGATTTTCGACTTGATTTGTTGCCGGATGGAAACATTAAGAAACCAAAATTGAGAACGGTTTTCCTTTACCAACCTGAAACAGTCAATTCTTAAAACTAGAACTATGCCTTAGTCTCGTTACTCGTCTTTCCTCTGCGATCTGCCTGCCCCCTTATTCTTGGAAATGATAGTGAAGCGATCGGGGAAGACGCGTGCGCGCAAACTTATCACGTCTCCTCGTGATAGGTAATTTTGTGTGCCCTCGCTTGTTTGATCTTCACGAAGATGATGATAATCATTATCATCATCATCATCATCATCCTAATGATAATCTTTTATTAGCTCGAGAAGAAAATACAATGAAGGACATTACAACACTGAAAAAAAAACCACCAAATGAAACCCAGATTCCGACTGGGTTTGGCAACCCAGTAATAAGGTTAAAAGAAAGTTCGAGCTGGGAGCTAAGTTAACCTAATTGGTTTTCTAGTTAGCTTCCCCTTACATATAAGGTTCCAAAAAGAATAGCAAGTGAAAACAAAAGAACTAATTTCGACAACGAAATTGAAGGTAAAAGAGACCGTTTCGTTTCTTGTTTTGACAACAGGTAACGTTTAACGTCTTTGGGAAACGAAACTACACTTTTTATTTTTAAGTGAAGATGGAAGATCTTCCCAAATGTCGATTGCCATGAAAGAGATGGCTTGTTAGTCCGACATTGTTCTTATATTTTCTCTCCCTTTTTCAGGTGTTTTTGTTCTGTACGAATTTTCTCCAATGGTTGTTCAGTATACGGAAAACAGAAGGTAAGCTAAGCGTGTTTCAAGGCGGGACAGTGCTTTGTGTTGCGATTGTGATCCGTAAATCAGTTCGATATGCTGGTTGAGGTTTCGACTTCGGTTCCGTCTCGCCTTTCGGAGGAAATGTTTTTTTTGTCATATTTCTTTGCCCTATTTGCGTGTCCCAAAACAACAGGGAATCTCCTAGGAGCGTGTTTTTACCGCACATCTATTCGTTTGGAGACCTTTTTCATTTCCACAAATATCTTCCTATTGTAGGAACGACTTCACAGTATATATTATATATTATATATTATATATTATTATTATTATTATCATCATCATCATCGTCATTATTATTATTATTATTATTATTATTATTATTATTATTATCACAGTACATAGTATATAGCTTTGTTGCCATCTGTTTATCGAAAAAACAAAACCTTTATAGTTCGTTCGGATAGTGGCAACAGACCCAGAAAGTGAAATAAACCAATCAGGACTAGACGTTCATACGTGGTGCCGTCTCCTTGCGTGGGAAAAAGCGGTAGAAAGCAGGCCGTGATTGTTTTTGCTTCTGATTGGCTTAGCAAATGGCGTTGGCGTTTATACAGCTGGCCAGAAAATCTGTTAATGAGCCTGCTGAAATCAACTTGTGACTGCGTGACCTTCTTCGATCGCCGTCCCTTTGTGATCCTCAACAGGTTGCCTTTCATTGCCCAGCGGTCTCTGTAGAATTTTTTTGATCGGAAATGCAAATAAGATCTTTTTCGCCACTCTTAGTTTTTTCCTAAACACGTGTAAGAACAAGGCATAACAAAAGCGAAATTATTTGTCTTTTCTTTGAATTTCAGATCCTTCATGCATTTCCTTACGGGTCTTTGTGCGATCGTTGGCGGTATTTTTACCGGTAGGTTTCAACTGGTACTTACGTTTTGTTTGTCAGCGTACGAAATAAGCGTGAAACTCGAGGATTTCTCTCGCATGAAGTGACTTCTTCTGCGTTTTTTACGTGGTTCAGTACTTTTGATGTAATGTGTTCGTAGCATTTGATGCTACATTCAAATTGTTTCAAACCAGAGGCGTCAAACAATGTCTGATTGTGAACCTGCCTGGTTGCAACGTGAACGTGAACTTAAACTCGACATTTTTTAATTACACCAATAATATTTAACTAATATGGATAATTTCCATTTGTTTCAGTTGCTGGACTCATAGATTCCATGATTTATCATTCATCTAAAGCACTTCAGAAGAAAATAGACTTGGGAAAAGCGACCTAATTAATTAATCAATCAATCAATTTTCTGTAACGCCGTCTAAGGTGACAAATGACGTGACGTAAGGAATGCGTGACAGAAAAAACAAATAGAGGAAGGCAAGCAGCAAACGTCTGGTTGAAATTTGCGTTTTGTCAAAAATGAAAGAAGCTTTTTTTCCTCCTGTTTGCCACAAAGATCAAGTGAATTCTGTTCTCAAGGAAAAAACGAAATTTCGGTTCCGTTTCACGCAAACGCAATGCGGAATATCGCGTTTACGTGAAATGGCAAAACGGGAGGCTTCCACTCGTCACAGTGGCTTTTAAGTTCGTTTGTTCACACTTTTAAGAAGTTGCTAAATGTCATAACAAACATGTTTCTTTTTGGTTTTTGGCAAAACGCGAAATCTCTCGTGTACCAACACCAATACAACTTCCTTGTAGTTCATGTTCTAGACTGTAGTGTAGCAGCTCTCGTAACGTAGAATTTGATTGGCTTGATACCCAAGCTGAAAACAAAGCAGCAACGTAGCAGCTCTCGTAACCTGCAATTGTTTGGGTATTGTAAACAGCTTCTATTGTTTAAGTCCAAGTCATTGTTTCAATTGTTTAGTCTTTTGGGTATCGATCCAATCACATTATACGTTACGAGAGCTGCGTTCCAGTAGCCTGTTCCAGGCTTTCAGATAGTGGAGGCGAAGGAACGAGAACGAGCCAAAGAAATCGAGCGGGGCCTGGGGGGGAGGGGCGGAAGACCCAGACCCCGCTCGATTTCTTTGGCTCGTTCTCGTTCCCTCGCCTCCACTATCTGAGAGCCTGGAACAGGCTACGTTCTAGAAGTAGAACTTTCGGTGCTCATCTTAACTTTTATAAAATGAAATAAATTAAGAGGCCAAGTACACAGCGGTTATTCGCCGTTTTATCGACACTTTTACTGTCATCCATAGCAATTTGTAAATTCTTTCAAAATAAACGTGTTCAGATCTGGAGTCTGTGTTGAAATTTCCTCTCTCAATAAGCAGCAAGGCAGTTTTTAATTCGGGGACTTTTCCTCCCGGAGTATTTTTTCCTCATACGCGTGGAATACACAAGTAGCAGACACGAGGAGACACGCAAAGAGAAATCCGGGGACTTCGGTGTATTCATCGCAAAACTAACTTGAATTATTGCGATCAACAAAGGAGAACACTACCCTAATTTTTTGGACGCGAGGTTTTGTTCATCGGTGGAGATAGATTTTAGGTATCAAGGAGGACCTTTTTGAACTTTGTGTTGATATTAGCGTGGGAACAAGACAAAACAAATTTACTGTCCAAGCAAAATCGTTGAGTTTGTCAGTACAAGTACTATGCAACTCGAAAAACACTTCCATTAACTTTATTTCTCGTTTCAGGGCTTGCTCTAAACATCCGCTCTTCAGTTAAATTTCTTTAGGAAACTACAAAAATACTTCTGTGCGCAACTCATCGATATGGATTAAATGGCAAACTTTTACTTTTTTAATTTAACACCTTGGGCGTAATCGGCGAGTCTTTGCCAAGAACAACCAAATGCACCGATTACTACACCCAGGGAATTTAACCTTTTTAAGGTTAAAACCCTTTCGGGGGTGGGGGGAGTGACAGTGACGAATTTTACTCCAACGCCAGAAGACTTAACTTGTCAATGGAGAACCCCTTACTCACTCAAACACGAACACGAGTTTTCACTTAAAAAGTGTTCCTTCTTTCTGAGAAAATGAGCGCTAACCAAGAGTGAATTAGATACGAGTGTTTATCTATCACTTTGCGGTCTTGCCCGAGCACGGATACACTTTGCGCCCGAAACAAAGGGCCGCCAATTTCAACCAATCAGAAGAAGCCATGTCACGCGTGACTGCTTCTACCATGTTTTTCGCGGGAACGGGTATTCTAAAAATAGACACATGTGTGACTGCGCTGGGGACCCCACCCACGGCGTAACAACACTCTTTACCTAATTCAATCTAACGTTAAGTCAGTTGTTCAAGTGCCTGAGAAAGTCTTTATCCAGAGTACGAAATATACTTTACGCTAAATGTTGGCCAAAGCTTTGTACACACACGCCTTACTCAAATGTGCTTAGAGTTATCATATTCACGGTTCAGTGAGCAAATAAAATCTTTACACAGATTGGAACTGTCGGATTGCGACTTATCCACTGGATACAGTTGTCAGGCCTTTAAACAACTGCCGCTAGAAGTATCAAAACATATGTCAAAAGATAAGTTCACTTCCAAGCTGGAAAATAGGGAGAGACTATTCTTCATTTGACGTTACAAACTGCTTCGTATTATTGTTTACAAATAATTTTTGCACTGCAGTTTTTACCTGTAACGTCAAACGAGAAAGTGAATCGTGACCCCAAGTGCTCGGTCATGCATCAAACTTTCCCCAGATTTACGTGACAGAAATTAAAGGATTTTGTCAAATCATTTTTTGTGCAGATTTACTAAGAAACTAATTCTTTTCAAGCGAAAAAAATTAGGGCTTAGTGCACTTTTACCTCGAGAGCGGCCCAGATCTGTTCAAAACAAATGTCTTCGTAGCACAGATAACGCTTTGGCTAACAGTGCCCTTGACAAGGTTAATGTATTTAAATTTCCCGGCTATCGCCGAGGATGCAGTTTTTCCAGAAGTATCGAGACAAGAGCATTATCGTTGTTATAAGAGTCCACTTTAACGTTATGCTAACATCTGTGGCTCGTAGTAAACAATTCTCTCTTTCAAGATTCTTTTGTGCACAGCTACCGAAAAATCTGAGCCCCAGAGCACGAGAAAAGAATAACTTTCCAGGAGTGACCAGCACTTTACCATGGAAGACAAACTGACAGCGCACAACTTGTTGCTTGTAAAAAGAAGATCATTATATATTAAACTCTTCACCGTATCTTTTTGCCAGAGAAAGCAACTCTAAATCCCATGGAAGTATTATAAGACTGAGACCGTAACCCACAACGTGGCAGCTGTGCTGAAAAGAACTTGTGCAGTGAAGCACGTTAGTTCAAGCGAAGCGCAGCACAGACAATACGATAGTTAAAAAACATTAAGACTTCGCAAGCTTTTTCCTCAATTCGTTACCAGCACGAAGAAACCGCCTACCACGACAATACCACTGAGTCGTCCACCATCGTGGAAAGAGAAATATTGTTTAAACCTGTTAACAACACCACTCCTGCTTTTTCTCCACGAAACTTGTTCTTCAGTTGTGTAATAACGAAGCGAAAACGCGCGTTTCCCTGGCCATTTTCTTGGACGCATTTTCACTCATTTCTACGCGTCCACGGGGTTCGATTTCACTAGGGGGCGTCGTTTGGCAGACAGCCTAGTCTGCCTAGATCTGACTGACTCGTCGTCATACCCCGTTTCCGGCCCTCGAGAGGAAAGGTTCTCATTCGAAGACACTACAGAGCCACTCTGTGAAGTGCTCCACTGTCCACTAGCGGGTTTTTTCCATTCTGGCGTCCCCGTATAACGCATGGCAATTTTCTGTTCGTCCAACAAAAAACTTTGCTCCGAAGTTGCTTCATCGTCCGTTAGCTTTGCTTCGTTTAAGCTCAACTGACTTCGTCTTCTGCGAGGTGATAACGATTCAGGTTCTTGTTTTTGCCAAACAACTTCCGTATCTGCCCGCTCAAGCCCGGAATCAACTGGTAGCGAGTAAGCTTCAGATTCAGCTCCCCCCGAAGACGGATCACTTTCAGATGCCGTAGAATTCTGTTGAGATATTGGTCCGGGGGGTGTCAATCCACCAACTGTCTCCTTTGAACCAGTTAAACTTTCCTCTGTCACGTCCGACAGTTGTCTCCGATCAGGGACAAGAACACGTGACAAAGCCGAGTTCGTACCTACGTCACCGACGGGCAAGCCATCTAATTGGTTAATACTCTGGCGATCTCCACTAGACAAGCTCCCGTACATTGAGCTTTGAGAAACTGGCGGTGAGCTTTGAGACCGATCATAGACAGATAACGAACTTTGCCCCGATTCAGGGTCGCTTAGTGTCACGAACGGAATGTCTGAACTGTCCGTCGCGTGGGAAGTAACGCTTATCTGCGCTCGAACGTCCAATGGATCCGAATGTGCCCGTGACACTGAAGAACGCCTTGACGACACACCGTCGGCATGTCCTCGGAACAGGTCGTACGAGTTGCTTCCTCCCGAAGGACAACATCGTGTGTTTTGCATATTCTGTAGAATCTGCATCACCGTCTCTAGCTTGGAGTCCATTGAATTTACCTGGAAATAAAAATGCAATAAAAAGATTTTCCAATGGAAGTCAAACTTGCTTCACGATTTCTTTGGTTGTGGGTTATTTAATTTCGTGCAGTCGCTTTACAATCTCAGCCCACTGGCGAATGTCAGGCTGAAATGGCAGCTGGCCAAAACTATTTTAGTCAAACTCCAAAACACTAAAGACGTCTGTGCATCAAATAAGACCAAAAAAGGATGCTGTTGTTTTGTTGTCAATAACCATTGAGGTTCACTGAAGCTGTTTTTTATTGTTTGCTGCTGAGGGTGAAGAGGATGGAAATGGATTGAACTTGAAAAAACTGGCTTTTTTTTTTTTGTTAAAGTTTGGAGACGGTGTCTTCAGAAAGTCGTCAAAAATGAAATACGAATAGCTCTTTGTACCATGCATATGTTTCATATCTTGTCAGTGGGTTGTCAGGAACGTTGTACGTTTGGGCTATAGTACTAATTTAGATTTTTACCCAGTTTTGACCTAAAACAGCAATTTCGTGGTTTCCAAAAAGCCGCTGCCTGTCGTCTTGCCGTTTGCTCTTGGCCACGACCAAAAGTTTAAATTCTCTTTCTTTTACCTGTTGTTCGACTCGGGCAAGCCGACTGCTTATTCCTGCTTTTTCCAGAGACTCGCCGTCAACTGAAAACAATGAAAATAGGCCACTGATGTCAGCTTTTGTTTCATGCCTTAGCCAATAGGGCCTCTTTACACGACCCCGGGTTGAATCACCGCGGCGGGTAACCCTTTTGAAGTCAAATGCTTATAAGCGTTTACATGAAAACAGTAGTCTAGCCGGGTAACCCTTCTCGAGACTCGGGTTGACCCGGCTAGAAGGGTTGAAATTTCTTCAACTTCTTCATGTAAACAGTGGCCCATCTGACCCGGGATCGTTTGAACGTCACTCTTTTTGCGGCTCAGCTTTCTTGCTCATGCGCAGCCTGCAGCAAAATGGCGGTGGCGAATGGGCATGAAGAGCGTGTGGAAAAAGAACGTCAACTTGGCAGTGGAATCACTTGATGACTGAACATCTTATTTCGAAACATTGATCAACTGGCTGATAACGTTACTACAAATTTTTCAACCGAGCAAAAAAGAAACTGACCCGGGTGCAGCCGAGATGACCCAACCCTCACCCAGCCCGGGTTCGTGTAAACGTATGATTCGAGGCTGAACTAACCCGGCTCGGCGTCCAACTCGGGCTCGTGTAAAGCGGCCCTCAGCCATAACTTCGTTAGAAACCCATACCTAGGGAGCGTACAACTTCATTGTATTTGTGCAACAGCGTTTTTACAGACCGAGTTATTCTTAGATTCATTTTCACGTGAAACCAGATCTTTCCAGCCAATCACAAGTCTTTCGTGAGAAATTAATACCCATAATACCCATGAGATTGAGAATGGTCAATCGTGCACGACCAATCTTATTTAAGAACTCGTCTGAAATGATCGCTTCATCTGTAAAAATGTCGTTGCATAGACCTTATTCATAAATGGAGCTCAATTTATAATTCTTTTGTCCAGGTGCAAATTAGCCTACCAAGCCTCGATACCATACAGTGAATTGAAAAGAATTCTTGCTCTAAAATGAGGCTTGGTAGGCTAATTTGCACGTGAACAAAAGAATTATAAATGTGACCACCATTTATGAATAAGGTCTAGACCTAGTATACATGTTTTCACTTGACATCACGGCGGCCATGTTAGTGTACCTGAAAAAAAGGAATGGTGGCCATGATGGTGTACCAAACTAATCCTCAGGGAATTAAGCTCTATTTTTATTTTTACTTCCTTTTGTTTCAGCAATCCAATATGGCTGCTGGTCACGTGAATGAAAACGCTCCATTGGAGTTGTAGGCTACTGGTTACGGGTCCCTGCTTCATGTAATTTCTCCATATAATATGAACAAAACCAAGAGAAAATGAAGGGACAGAGAGAGAGGCCCAGGGCGTTGGCCGGGATATGTCATGTCCACGAAAGTTATTTTTAGAAGAGCGGAAGTCTTTGTTCTAGCGGAAGTCTGTCTTCCGAGACGTCCGCGTGCAGTGTTGTCTCGCTCACAGGTTTTTAGTGAAAAGAGAAAATGGCGGCGCACGTGGAAGGATGATGAATATTTTTCTTTCAAACATCAGACCGAGGTTAGCCAGCATGCGGACGTCTCGGAAGACAGACTTCCGCTAGAACAAAGACTTCCGATCGTCTAAAAATAACTTTCGTGGACATGACATATCCCAAGGGCTGAACCGAGAGCCTCCCTCTCTGTCCCCTCATTTTCTCTTGACAAAACTTGATGGCTCGAGAGTCGTCCCCAATCTCGACCCCAGAGCTCTTCTCTTGACTAAGGAAGAGAAGAGCTCTGGGGAACCCTGAAACAAAGTGTCTTCTCATTGGTTTTCGTGAAGAACAATCAAAAGCGTCTCTAATTGGTGCAGTCATGTTAGCACGAGGAGTGAGCAGGCGCCGTAAGGTTCAAATAGCAAATATTTAGCTATAAGAACCCTACGGCGCATGTTCTCCCACAATAGTTTCCCAGAGCCTTGGGTCGATCCAAGGCTCTAGTGACGAGAATGGAGTCGTCCCGAAAAAGACTGTTGTTAGTGACAATTGGGAGCTTGCGCAATGATGACGACGACGAGGACAGCTACGTGAACGCCATGCATGAAACAATACGCTTAATGAACAAAACCAACGGCTCTGCACGCGCCGGCATGTGCGTTTTACATTATGGTACGTTTCCTTGCCGTTCTCGTCGTCGCAACGACGTCCGTTTACACGTACAAATTTCATACTTGACAATTTGACCCTATTTATACAAGCAATTTTTCCTTGTCAAGGGAAAGTTGCCAAGTAAAACCTGCCCGTGTAAACGGGGCTTACGTATGGGAAATCGTATGAAAGCGAGTGCATTTTTTGATTTACAGACCATATTCATATATATGGCGGCCAAGATTTTTTTTTGTTCTTCTTTATGCTAATCATCCTCACTGGCCTCGTTAGCACGGACAAAATTCAAAAGAACTTTTGCTCCAAGTGAGGCTAGCAAGGATGATTACCACAAAGACAAAACAATAATTTCTTGGCCGCCACTGATTAATACGGTCTATGGGCACGAGTGATGTTTTAAAGTTCTCTAAAATTGCACTCACGGAATTTTAGAGAACTTTCAAAGCATCACGAGTGACCATAAATCACAAATTCATACGATTTTTTAGTTAGCTTATTTCATAAGTATAGAGATTTACGTACATTTCCGTGATAAAATAAAAATGTCATACGATGTTTTCACTAGTGAAAAATTGTCGTATTGCCCCTTTGATTGGTCGGACGATTTTTTTTCACGAGTGAAAAATTGTTGTATCAGCCTTTTGATTGGCTAATATTATGTTGAACTTTGGCGCGAGTGGCCTGTGCACCGACAGCGGGAGTAAACTTTGTAAACATGGCGGCCGACTGGTGTATGGTTTTCAAGGTTTAGTTTTCTCTACAAAATACTTCAGAGGGTCTTAAAAAGTTTTAAAACTGCTCAAGCGAGGTATGGAAGGTAAAGATTTCTTTTATTTCAATATTTGTTTGGGGCTTTTGACCACGATCGATGGTTTGATAGCCTCTCCGTTGACACTTAACTCGTTAACTTCATGATCTCTGTACTTACATAATAAACAAATTACTTCATGGTTGGCTCGTTTGTACGATTTTTATTTCTCACTCGTTGTGAAGAATAGTTAAACTCACTCGTTCGCTTCGCTCACTCGTTCGTTTACGAGATCCTTCAGAACTCGTGAATAAAAAACGTGGGCACTCACCAACCATGAAGTAATCTATGTATCTACTCAACAAAATTGTTCCATCGTTGTGCTTCCATAGCAACTTTCGTATTGCCCTCTGCAAAGGCGCCCGCAAACGAAGAAATAATGAGGAAACAAAATGTTTCTGAACAAATTCAGAAACACTTTTGCTTCCGCAACAAATGTTTCCTGGGGCCGCTGACGGGGGAAACATTTACTTCCGCAACAATGTTTCCGCAACATTGTTTCTTCGTTTGCGAGCGCCTTAAAAGTCTATTGTACTCTATTACCTATTTATGTACGTCATTGACAAATCAGAAACGCGATATTCTGTTGACTATATAATACAGATAATTTACCAACTAGAAGATATCGTCCGATATGAAAGTGAACAACTGATATTCATCCCCTTGAAAGGGGTTAACACACTGCGACCAAACTTTTTAAGGCAAACAATGCACAAATGATGAAAATGTCACGTCCTACCCCCATTTTCCGTCCTGTTGCAAAAAGCTTTGTCAACCCTATAAGGAAAATAAAACCATGATAATTCTAGGAAGGAGAAGTTTTAATAAAGTGCCCCTGTGATCAAAAACAATCGTTTCCTTTGTTTCTTCAGATTTTGAAAGTGTGTTTGCTTAACACCTGACTGGCAAAACTTTGATCTTTGATTTTTATCCGTTTACTTTGAGAGTACGTTTTGGATTTCACGGTCTGCCATTACTCACGTTCAAAACTGGCCGAATGGACCTCAGAGGGTTGAATCCAGGGAAAAGTGACGTCAAAGGCTTACTAGCTTAACATTTCAGCGAGTGAATGCAGCTTATTATATATGCAAGACGAGACTTTAAAAGTCTGATTATATATGCAAGACGCGTCTGAAAGCCCAAAACAACCGTGCTGCATATTAGTTCTGCCGAGTACACATGCATTGCATTCTTAAGCCGTCTTCACACGGCAAACTTGAGTTTGCAAACTCAAGTTTGGTAAACTCAAGTTGATGTGTGTTAACGGCACAAAAACAGTCGGCAAACACGTTGGCAAACTGTTGGCGACAAATAGAACTTGTCTCTATTCTCGCCAATAGTTTGCCAACATGTTTGACAACTGTTGTTGTGTCTTTCACACACACACATCAACTTGAGTTTGCCAACACGAGTTTGCAAACTTAAGTTTGCTTTGTGAAGGCCGCTTAAGACTAGTGAGCCTTTGACGTCATTTTCTCCTCGATCAAGAACTCTAAAGAACTTAAAATTAGTAATGGCGGATCATTAAATAGGAAAATTCCCGTTAAAATAAATAAGTTAGAATTACAGCGATTACCAAATTTGAACCTCTGTAAGTCTGCCATGGAAGCTATATTTCAGCGCTACAATGCCTTTTAAAAGCCATCTGTACTGACATTATTTTCATGAAGTATAAAGAACAGATTCAAGCTAGAACGACCGTAAACGTATTTTACGATTTCTTACAAATCCTTCTAATCAAAATAATGCAAATTGCCCTTAAGTTAGAAGCGAGATGACAAGATCTATAATTCTACTTTACAGACGTCATACCTCCTTTGCTGGCCTAATTTTCTGTTGGACGAATCACAGCAATAAACTAGGCCATTTTACAGTTGTTTGCTCTGCGACCTAGCCTATGAATGGCTGCGAGGCTGCCGGTGACCTTGCATTGATACAGCCCCGACTGCTTTTATTATGCAAATTGTGTTGTTGTAATTCTAATTAGTCCGTATTAACATAACAAAAGCACGGAGGTTTGTATCAAAACAGGGTCACCGGCAGCCTCGCTTCCATTCGTAGGCCAGGTAACTTAGCTACAACTGTAAAATGGTCTATTGTAGCAGTCCCATTGTAGCAGCGGTTCAAATGCGGCAAAATCCCATACACTCATTGTAATTTTAGCCGTGTTTCCCCGGCCCAAACCAATTTAGAGAGGTTAAGCATGACGTTTACGCCACACGGCAAACGTCAGAGTGAAATTAGGAGTTTTGCCAAAAATGTAAGAACCCTGCTTGATATTAGCTCATTTCTGTCACGCTTTTATGATAAGCAGGAGCCTACCGTTTGCCGTTGGCCGTAACCGTCACGCTTAACCTCTCTAATATGGCGGCGTCATTAACCGTGAAAATGTCTATTGCTGCATGAACCTAGTCTGACAGCTTAGCTCGTACCAATCTGATTATCTCCTATAGTTCAGCGGCTGGCAGACGGTGGTCTATTTTTCTGATATCACCTACTTTGCTTGAAGATTTTTGACTCTTGACAACATTTCAACGTGTCCTGTCGAGTACTGTTCAATGACATCTTTCACATCGTAAGGTCGCCTTGCCTCCTAAATCATGCAAGGAGGAAGCTAACAATTAAAGCAATAACTTTGAAACTTTACAGTTACACAATTTCAAAACTTAAAACCCGCATTGTTTAAGGTTCAATTCGAACCCGAACCATAAATTGAAACGGTAAAAGACAGGGAGCGGTGCCGAGGCCCAAGGAAGCGAGGGCTGTAGCTCACTCATTGATTATATTTCTGGGCATGATATTTGAATCAAGAGAGAACAAGAAAGCATGGTTAATTTGAATTAGAGAACAAGGGAACATAAACCCAATTTAGGGATAAAAAAGCTGAGAACTAGTTTGGAAGTAACTTCGGGAAGGAAACACAAACAAATTGTTAAAGGGAACAAAAGGGAACATGGTCGCGTTAAAGTTGTTCTTACCTTGAATTTTCGAATTGCTACCCGAAGTTTTAAGATTCTAATGAGTCGAATCGCCAGTTTTTGAGCCTTGCTCAACCTGCGAGAGAATGAGAGGAGATAATTTTACATTCCACTGACAGGTCTGTTTTTACAAAAATGCTTGTTTTCTTGTCGGTAACGAATGAATATTTTTGCCACTAGCGTTTTTTTTCCTGACACTGCTACCTTTCTACCTAATATCGATTTGGAATTTAGGTATGAAATGTCATAATCTTCAACTCCACCCAAGAAACAAGGCCCTTGTCAAACGATGGGTCTCCATTTTTAAATCCGTTTTCATCGGACGTATGCGCTTTGCGTTTTCCAACAAAAATTATAAAATTAGGATAGTACGTGCACTCTCATTGGTCAATAGCTGTGTTTAGATGAGAGTACACGAGTTTTGATTGGTTATGTAGTCAGACGCACGTTTTGATTGGCTGGTAGGAAATATGAGCATGTATCAAGGAAATCTGTTTCAATCAAGACGTACAAAAAACCAGCATTTTCCTTCATTTGTCGACTTCTCTTTGAGAAATATTTTATAAAAGCAATGGAGGACATTTTTCCGTGTTTCCATAGCCTCATCTAAACACTCGGGGGAGTTGGGAGAATTCTCGACAGTTATGCAAACCCGAGAGACGCAGTCGAGGGTTTCCATAACTGTCTTGAATTCTCCCCCCTCCCCCGAGTGTTAAGATGAGCCTATTGAAACACAGAAAACGTCCTCTATTGCTTAATTAGTTTTTTAGCTAAAGTTTCTAAAGGCGTTGTTGCATTGCGCAACTTTCGGTGCAAATTGTCTCGCAAAGTCATTGCGCTCCACCCCCTCCACTGAGGGGTTTTGCGCGACGACACAAAACACGGCAGCAAGAGACGGAAAACCCTGAAGATGAAGTTGACAGTGGCGGCTAAACGGTCAACCATATATCCCAACACTAGATTGTTCAAGGAAAACAAAAAAAAAAACAGAAAATAAACTGCTTAAAAATATATAAACTTACTCAATACAAGGTATTTCTCCTTCTTGCTGTAAGGCCAACAATGCATTCTCATCTGAAAAGATGTACCGATCAACGAAGTTGTTAGTTTCTCCAAATTTA
This sequence comes from Montipora capricornis, assembly GCF_036669925.1. NCBI lineage: Eukaryota > Metazoa > Cnidaria > Anthozoa > Scleractinia > Acroporidae > Montipora > Montipora capricornis. The sequence continues at coordinate 47,461,485 of NC_090896.1, forward strand.
AAAACAGATTAACCCTTCGCCTGGTAAGAGTGCAACTTATAGATTTTGCTCTGTCTAGCGCCAGTCCAAGGGGACCTCTTTTGGGGAGGAAAGATTAGCTTTGAGATTACGAAATTTTTGAGAAATTTTTCATATTTTTATGACAAGCATCCTTCCCTCTGTTGTTACAACGGCAAACCCAAAGTTAAATCTGTAAAAGCCTTGCTGTTTAAAGCAAACTACTACACTTCAAAACCGTTTATTTTGCCATGTTATTTAAAAAAGGACTTTCAAAGAAAATTACATTACAAGGTGAGGCCCATTTTACAACTGAGTTTAGAATTTCTGAGGACAAATTCTAACGGCTCGATTAAAAGAAGGTAAATGCTGCTTTACAACTTTTTCTGTCGAGTTTAACTTGACGTTATTTAAAAGAAATTAGTTGAATTGTTCATTTTAAAAAATGAAGACATTGGTTACCCTCAGTTATTATAAAAGCGAGTTTACAATAATGGCCTATTTCGGAATTCCCTTCCCTCTTTCCTTTAAAGCAAGTCCAAATGCAAAAATTTTCCTTTTGAAAATTAATTACCGACACAGATATCTGGAATTTGGATTCGCCTTCAAAGTGAGGCTATCAGCAACTAAGAAAGACCTCTTCCTAGTAAAAAAACAAGTCGGTCTTTTTAACCGTGATGATAGTGATATAAAAGGTAACCAGCTTGACAATCAGACAGAGTGGCTTGAATGAAAGAAATTCGAATGTAGCTTAAAAAGTTACAATTCAATAACCCAACGACTTTCCTGACGAAGACATACAAGACAGGAGGGGTGAAACACTGGCTCTTTGAATTGTTATTTTTTAAGTTACATGTACGTTCGAATTTCTTCAAGCAACAGAAGCATCAATATATGTATGATAACATTAATAACTTCTGCTTTTTATATCAAAAACAAATTTTGAAAAATAACCCGAATACTCCGCAGGGCATTCTTTAGTAAAGGCCCAGTAATACGGACAACAATTTCCGTGCAACTTGTCGCGCAACAATGTTGCGTTGCAAGTTGAGATGGTTTGTTGCGCGCATTACTACCTTCTTGCGCAAAAAAAATTTTATGTTGCAAAAAGGAGACATCGCTTTTACTTTTTGCAACATGAAGATTTGTTGCACGAGGAGGTGGAAATACGCGCAACAAACAATCTCAACTCAATACGCAAAATTGTTGCGCGACAAGTTCACGGAAAATGTTGCCAGTATTACTGGGCCTTAAATTCTTTCTTAGCATTTCAACATACTTAGCGGCATAACTGCCTTTCATGTCATTAGCTGTCATTAGTTATTGAGCCTTCAGTTAATTTAACGCTTTAGCCCTCGACAAACCTCAGTCTGCACTTACCACCCAAAAGAGAAGCCGCGTTAGGTGACTTTATGGGATGTACGATTGAACATAGAACATTTTGCGAAGGGTACAACGTCACAATCGCATCAGGACTATTGTAACAAGCATGCTTAGATCGGCCATCTGCTGAAAACAGAAATTCTTTATACATTTAGTTTAAGAACTTTAAAAGTCGTATCTTTGAAATCGATGCGTGCGGCGACGTGGCCGCCATTTTGAGTCAGAGAGAATACTCAACACAAATACTTTAAAAGCCAGAGTAAATTTTCAAAATAGCAGAACTTCACAAGATTGAAATTTGTAAACTGTTGACAGCGACTTCTAAACTGAAAAAAATACTCAGACCGATCGAAACGGAGACTGTCGGGTGAGCCAATCACGTAGAATCGGCATTCCGTAAATTGTTTTGCTCTTACTTCTGATTGGATGAGAGCAAGATTTCTAATCCAATCACTAGGCCAGGTCATCTAACAGCAGAAAAATCGCAATATCACTCTCGAAACTCAAACGAAAGCTGCAGTTTTTTGTATCCTGTTAAAAGAAAATGCCTGCCACGTCGCCCACGTTAACAAAGTTACTTTTTTTAGTTGCTTTGGGGTTTAATAGATGAATTCTCATGAATGTCACACTAAAAATAAAATAATTAGATTCTTATGGTTGTAGTTTAGTATTAAAAGCCACTGAGATGGTTAGTTTAAACAGTTAGCGTCTACGTGACTAGCAACTGATCAAGATTTTCAAATTACCAAATGACCAGTCTGCTTTTGCAGTCCATTTCAAATACTGTAGCGCAGACAAACAATATTTGCAGCGATTACCAGTCACACGCGCCCCTCATCGACTTTTTTTTCATCTTTCGTAAACTGAATTTGGGTGGATGTTGATCAAATGTTTCCATAACAAATCCGACTGCCGCCACATAAACAGGACTATATTGTCATGGAAACATTTGACGTCCACCCAAATTTAGCAAAAAACCCGATGAGGGGCGCGTGTGATCCATAACCAGGCACCCATTTCAACAGTTAGAATTCAAAATCTGTAACAAAATAAATAGCCCACGAGCCAAGTTGGCTACAATCAATCCCAAATCCGAATGGAAGAATTGTATTATTAAACTCTGAACTGTTTCAGTTTAACAAAAATAATCAATGCAATCAGTTTCCTTATAAGGGCATACCGTATAAGGGTTGTTGAGCCAATCAGAGGACAAGAGACGCAACATCCGAGATTGAACATTTAGTGAGTGCTTACAACAATGAAATGCGTTAAAAAGCTGCTTCCGTTCGCGCAGGTCATTTCGCCCGTAAGCCTATTCGGCCGAAGCCAGTTCGCCCAAAATAAGAATGCACCACGCAGAAATAAATCACGTCGACAGTCAAGTCAGCAGTGTACGCCATATTTGTAGCCGGGGATTTGTCGACCAGGAGCCTGGGCTCAAATGTCGAGAGCAATGTTGCTTGCTTTAAAAATCGTCTCGTTTAACAAACCGTTGGCGCAACAAAGTTGCGTTAAAAGGAACATTATTGATTAAAAAAGGGAAAATAATCATGCTGCACGTGTAGCACGAATTTCCATGCACTTCTTTGTCGTACTCCACAAAACAAAAACGTGAAATCACCAAATTCTCGCACCCATCCGGTTACAGGCTATTTCGCCAGTATTGTAAGTGGGGAACAAGACCGAATAATCGCGACATACTTGCGTTAGTACTAAGTTATGTTATATTGGAGAGACGCTTCTCATAAACGTTAGCAAGGCAAGACAAGGCCCGGCAAGCCATTTCGAGATCTAGTACTGTCAGATATCGTCCGACAAGCCCCGATTATGTCGCAGACTTGTCTGAATTCACCGCACAATAGCCGACAAGTGCATGAAGAGTTTTCGTCGGCAGACAAAAAATCGGCCAGTGTGCCGCGGCCTTAATTAGGGACTTTCTACGCTGACCGCAACGTCAACAAAAAACGTCACTCCAAAATATAACTTAGCGCTATCGCAAATATTTCGAGATTATTCCGACTTGTTAACCTCTTACGGGCGAAATATCCGGTAACTGGTTGGGTACCAACGTTTTTGCTGTCGTTGTTTTGTGGAATACGGCAAAGAAATGCAAGGAAATTCGTGCTGCATGTGCAGAATGATTATTTTTGCTTTTTTAACCAACAACGTTCCTGCTTTGTGGCGTTGTCGTTGCCGTGGTCGATAATGGCAGTGCCCCTGTCACCAAAAAATCCCCAATTCTTACTTTTCTTTGGATTTCAAAACCATGTTAACTGAACACCAAGCGACCAAAGTTTTAAGCCTTGATTTAAAAAAGACACCTGTTTATTTTAACTGGGATTTTCCTATGTAATGGCCCGCCATTACTAACTTTAAGTTCTTGAGAGAGCTGGATCGAGGAGAAAATGACGTCAAAGGCTCACCCGTTTAAGAATGCAATACGTGTATCCGCCGCTGAATTAATATGCAGCACGGGCGTTTTGGGCTTTCAAACTTTTGAACCCGCGTTTTTGCATTTATAATAAGCTGCATTCACACGTTGAGATTTCAAACTAGTGAGCCGTTAAAGCAACTTTTCACATCCAACCCTCTGATCATGAGGTCGAATCGGTCAGTTTTGAACGTGAGTAATGGTATAGCCATTTACGGAGCCATTTTGAAAGCCACTTACACTCAAAGTAAACGGCCTTTGGATAAAATCAAAGATCAAAATTTTGCCAGTCAGGTGTTAAGCTAACACACTTTCAAAATCTGAAGAAAAAGGGAAGTGATCTTTTCGATCACAGAGGCACTTTCAACTCTCTTTTGGGATCCCTACAGAGTTTGAGCCAGTTTTTTCCCATTGAAACATTACCGGATTGCCGGTCATTTCGTAATTTCATAACCGTGACCAGCTGCCAATCAGTTAGACAAAAATAGTTAAAATAACGAGCATTTACTCGTGTTCAAAAATTAAAAGATAAATGGATTTTCAAACTAATGACTTACATATCAGTTCATGTACACAATGTGCGTGACAAGGAAATAATTTAACGCGAAACAAAGTATTTATAGATTTACAAAATACAGAAAAAATTAGTGGCATATCGACGGAAGAATGCTTAATTTTCAACTGTTTAATAGGAATATTTAAATACGATGGCATTTAAAAACGTGAGCTTCTTGAACCGTGTACGCTACGAAAGTAACAATTAAAATGGACAAGTCATCTTTCTCAAGGGTACATTACATCATTTACCATCAAGAGTTGCATTCTACATTTGAGGCGCATGATAATGTTAGAGCCCGCAGACTAGCGAACTCTTAGGGCCTGGTCAAATGGGAAATGTTTCGTTTTTGCATGTCTGCCTAAACTGTTTGGTCGTGTTGTGTTGACCCTATTAACCTATTTCCCTATTTTTTGGGGGCGCAAGGGTGGTGCAGTGGTGAGAGCACTCGACTCCCTCCAATGTGGCCTGGGTTGGATTCCCAGACTCGGCGTCAAATGTGGCTTGAGTTTGTTGGTTCTCTAATCTGCACTGAGAGATTTTCTTCGGGTACTCCGGTTTTCCCCTTTCCTCAAAAACCAACACTTGACTTGATTTGTGTTACTTATTGTTAATTTCAATTTTCAGTGTCCCCAATAGTCCATTTTACAGTTGTGTGCTTAGTTACCTGGCCTATGAATGAAAGTGAGGCCGGAGTTGACCTTGTTTTGATAGAAACCTCACTGCCTTTCTTATGCAAATTCTTACTAATTAGCATGACAACAACATCATTAACATAAGAATAGGAGGGAGGTCTGTATCATAACAGGGTCAACACCAGCCTCACTTTCATTTAAAGGCCAGGTAACTAAGCACACAACTGTAACGAGGTCTATTAGTGCTTCAGTGCTAGAATGACTAAACACTTAAATAAAGTTCCTTTCCTTTCCTTTCCTTTTACGGAATAAG
>NC_090896.1:47474299-47481799 GCF_036669925.1 Montipora capricornis
GCCCCCCCCCCCCCCCATGAAAGAAACCAGGCCATGTCTTAACAATCTTTGGGGGGAGGGGGGAGGGAAGAGGTAACAGTAAGATTTTTTGGCATGGACCAAAAAATGAAAAATGTCTTCAAATGTCTTGCTCAGGATTACAACTTGACTTTGACCCATTTTTAAAATTAAGGTTCATGATTTAGTTGAGATGTGTAATTATTTGTGTGATGCAAATGGACGCTTTGGATCAAGAGCAATCAAGAAGCTAGAAGTTTGTGGTATAGCATTTCTTGTGTTCTAAAAAGTTTCAATATGATTATGATTTGTTCTCTTGTTTAACATTTCTCTCTAATGAAAACAACAGATAACCATAACAACAAGAGGCTAAGGGTATCCTACACTGTGTTCAAAGGATTTTTAGCCGACTTCCTTTAAGTTTACAGTATTTCAGTGGGTTTTCTTTTATGTTTCAATATCTTGGTAAATATCCAGTTTCAATTCCGTAATCCGAAGTCTGCACAGTCCACATTCTGTGACCCAGTGATAGGGTTAGTGCGATTATGGATATTTGTTTACATTTAAAACTGTTGTTAACGGCACTGGTTCCTATCAAAACCAGAAAACAGATTCTTTGCAAGTCTCTACGATGATCTTTAAAAATATTTAATACTTTTTCTTAACAATACTGGGAGAATTAGAAAATTACGTTATCGTTATTGCATTGCATGCAACGAAAACACAAAAACTTGTTTCTGGTCACTCACACAATTCTTTATACATATTACCCTATGACTGTCACATAGTCTTTCATGGTTTAGTGGTCATTGCGATTGCCTCTGAAGGAAGAGATACTGAGTTCGAATCCCACTTGAACTGCCTTCTACCAGACAGAGAAATGTTACACATGCGCAGCCAGAGCGCGACCGAAAAAAAAGTCTAAAGTAAAAAAACTAAGTTGAAAACTATACTTTGTTCGAAGAACAAAGTAATTACTTCTTTATTATTCCTTTAGCACACCTTACGATGAACAAAGATCACTGCACCAAGAAGTTTCCAAGTTCCAGCCTGCCTGTCAAATCTTAAGACTCTTAGGAGAGGAAGAAAGCGTAATAACCTGGAAGAAAGAAAAGACATTCAAAGGATTGCAGTTGGCAAGTGAAATCAATCAATCATAATAAAGGTACCAAGATTCACTTTCTACTTTAGTTTGTTGCTAATTTCAGTATGTTTTTTTGTGGCTGTTTGTCTTTTACAGTTTTTCTTTGTCAGTTACAAGTTTTCCTATTGTATGCAAAGTATCAGTGAGTTTGAAAATTTGTTAACTGGAGTTGTTTCCAGATATGCTGTGGCAATAAAAAGAAGGCGCAGTGCCAACACCACTATTACCCAATTTCGGTTAACACCGTGTTGTGAAATCTCACCTCACCTTATTGGAGAAGAAGACATGCTGCTTGCTAAAGACACGGCAACAATGGATGAAATAATTACTATCATATCTGCCAAAGAAATCAACAATAATAATTAATGATGGTTGATACAGTATCCCTTCCTTCTAATAACCCACATCAGTCAGCTATGACCCCAAGCTGTCACAGACTTCAAAAAAGCATAACATTATTTTTGAAGATTGCAAAAAAAAGTTGCAGAAACACACTACAAGTTTGTCCACATCTCTGAGTGCTGACTGTATGAGCAGCAATTTTCAGCCCAAAAAAGATACACCACTTTTGTAGAAATGAGGCCTTCGAAATGGAAGCAACCACATGTCACTGTTACAACTATCGTAATGGTAATGTCATCCTAACACCAAGAAAAGTCAATGATTGTTATCTCCAAAGTTGCCTTCGTAACCTTTGTGATATGAAAGGAAAAGAAAGGAACTTTATTTAAGTGTCTAGTCATTCTAGCGCTGGAGCGCTAATTGGGGACTCTGTAAACTGAAATTAACAATTAACACAAATTGAGTCAAATGTTGGTTTTTGAGGAAAGGGGAAAATGGAGTACCCGGAGAAAACCTCTCGGTGCAGAGTAGAGAAGCAACAAACTCAACCCACATTTGACGCCGAGTCCCGGAATCGAACCCAGGCCACATCAGTGGGAGGCAAGTTCTCTCACCACTGCATCATCCCTGCACCCCAATATTAAGTATAAGTGTGCTAACTCAACGCTAACCTAATACCTTGGCTATCTTCTTCATGACAGTCAATTGTTTACCATATAAATTTTTCGGTTATATTTAAAGGCGCAGCATTTTTTCTCAAAGAAATTACTTGCTGGCCCCAAATGTGATCTAAATTCAAGGTGCGTCTCATAACCGAGTATTGTCTTGCAACAAAACTTGTGCAGGGATGATTCTTTGATCCTTTGCCACCACCTTGCATGTTAAACTCACCCCAGTCTTCCCCTTACTGCAATTCCAAAATGGTGGCCTCAAACCAACGTTCGTGATGCCTTCAATTCTTAGCGTTGTACAACAAAAACACCCACAAGAAAGTACTAATAACAGCAGGATTTAAAGGTTTTTCTCTAAATTCTAGTTGAATTTCCTTCTGCCACTTTTCTTGACTTAAACATAACGAGCACTAAGTTGAACCAAATTCCTCTATCTGAGATTCGTCTAATAACCGACTATTTTGATGAGATTTTCAGTTTGGGACATAAATGCCATCAAGTTTGAAAGTCTTATAACCAAGTGCGCCTTGTATCCGAAAAACTGCAGCATAACAACCTCTGAGTGTTTTCTGTAAAGAATAAGCATCAAAATAGCACTGTCTTATTTATGTCTCTCGTGTTTCTGTTAGAAGTGTCATGTCACTTGTATGCTGTTCCCCTTGGAATGCCTCAGTAAAAGAGAGGTTCATACCTATGATGGAATAAAGTTTCAAGGCAAACCATAGCCTTCCTTTTAATCCAACAAAAGCACTGCGACAGCCTGCTGCCCACAAACGTAGAACGTACTCTACTACAAAAATAATTATTAAAATAATTTCCTGCAAAATTAAAAGAAAAAATTACATGGTTATCATTAATAACTGATCCCCTTTTCAGAAAAATGCCCAAATTCTGCTTTCTTAAGAGCTGTCTCATTCTACAAGTAAGACATTGTTGTCTTCAGCAAGTGAAGTACAGTGAGTAGTTGACACTGTTCAAATTCTGGGTACTGAAAACAGAATTCAATCAATTTAAATGACTCATCCAGTTTTCAAAAAACATACATGGATTCCAATTGTAAAACAAATTTTTGGGAAACTTTTGTTTACAATTTGCACGATGTACGTGATGCAATGTTTTATCCCAAACCTTCCACATTAATTACTTTTTGAAGTCAGCAGTTATCATCTGTCTTTTGTTATTTAACATATCTAATATCATTATCACAGCTGTTGAGCAAACCTTTTATATTCCATAAATGGTTTGTGATACAAACGTTAAAATATTTCAACCCTTCCCTGCTGCGTGTAAAATGGCCATTGAAAGATTTTACTCAGTCTAACACCAGATCATTTGACCTTGTTAGCTTCAAGTTTACCAGACTTCCCCAGTTTGGTATGACTACACGCATATGATTGTGCACTGCAGGTTGCAACCAAAAAAGTTGTTTGCCAACTGATATTACAATGTTCAGCTGACTGTTAACTGTTTAAGAAGTTGCTGAAAACTTACCACTGCTAAAATTGGTGTTCTTAAAATATCTTCAAAGTTTTTGTCTTTTGTATGGACTGTGCTCAACACAGTAAAAATTAAACTTGTAATGACCAAGATAACTCTGCAATAAATAAATTAAACATTGAGAAAATCTAAATATCAGTACATGAATGTCTGATAAATTTTCATAAAACTGGGAATATTCTGATTCATAGAGCTATCCACAACAGATACAAAATGTAAAATAATTAAAAAAATAAAAAACATTCTTTCAGCCTATCCTCAAACTATTGCGTGCGCAATCAAGAAAATTTGGCAAGTCCACAGAAAGGAGGGTTGACCTTGTTCACCAACTTAATTATTTTCACTCGTAAAATGGATAACCTGCGATTTAGGTCAACACATTTGTAATTATTACTCTGGCCATTATCTTTTCCTGAGGTGGCACTGGAATAACAACAGGCACGTTCTCACATGTCAGTGAACACATGGTTGAAAACTCTCTCACTCCGAGGCAGCAAGAACTCGCAATTCTTAAGAAAACAGGGGTAACTTATTAGTAAAAGAAACGTAAATCCTTTTAAGTGAAACATCAAACAGTAATATAAATCAACAGAAACAATAGAAAATGAGATACCATGACGATTATTTTTACACAAATACAGCTTGAAACGACCTTGTTTACATTGTGAAGTGTTCAACAAGCACAGCAAGGGAGATGAATTTTTTACCTACGCACTGATCGCTCTGTTGCTCTTAGAGTAAAAAATTCAAGATGTCTATCACTACAAAAAAACCCGATTAACGCAGAAATCGCACAAAAACAACACAGCAAAATTACACAATGCTAAAATCAACTCTCGCATTCAGGAAAATAAAGAGAAAGTTCTTCGTTTAATAACAAGCAGAAACGACATGGAGTCTATTATTAAGCTTTTAGTGGGCACTGAAAATGAAAGTTAATTGTGATCGATCGACAATACCAATACACCCACAAAACTTAAGAAAGTTTTTGACACCGTCGTGAAAAAAGATTGTAGGAGGTAATCTTGAAAGAAAATGTCTCGCCTTCTTGTTAACTGCTGTCACAAAACATTGCTGGAGTAAAAGTTGAACAGCTAAGTACAAAACGAAGGGTGATCTGAGAATTAATTTAAATCCCACAAAAGCAAAATAAACAACCTGAACAGTACCACTTTTTTATAAAAAGAGGATTGAACAAGGGGTAAAAAAAGAAAGAGATAAACATCGAAGTTGGAAACTGTTTGATGGCAGATAAATGCAAAGTAAACATGCTTTTAACAGGCTGATCAAAAACTCAAAAGTCTTGCTTTCCGATTTTGGTCAGCACTTGTAACTGTGTCGATGCAAACTAATTTACAACAGTCGTTACACAGAAAAAAGCAATGCGTAGTGAAGAAAATAACCCTTCAAAGAGATCTAATTAATGCGAATTTTAAGGTTGATTGATATGTATTATCTTGATAACAAAGCACCAGAAATTCTGACAAGTGACACGTATGGATGTTTTTATCTGTATCAAGAAAGAGACAAAATATATTCCCTATACATCTCGAGAACTTTTATTTTAGGTGGCAAGACTATCAAATACTTGTTACTTTTAAAAGAATCAAAATCAAAACATTGAAATATTACACTGTAATAGCCTAGGGGAAAATAGAACGCGTACAAATGGAAACAGAACACAAGAGACGGTAGCGAGAGCACCACAGTGTTCGTCGTAGACAAAGCCGTAATATCCGACAATAAATTCTCAAATTTGAGACCTATTAGAAATTATGTCACCGGTTATAATTTCTTCGCTTTTACTTAATAAAATATTAATTTTTGGAGTCTGGTTGGAACCGTCTAAAAGAATCTGTATGTATACTTACAAAACAGCATGATAAGAAAAGGACAATTTTCCTCGTGGCATCTCCAGAAATCTAAAACAGTGGTTCTGAGCAACTCGGTAATTTTCGGGGCAAAAGTCCCATCTTTTGGAAATAGATCGTTTTTTAGGGCTGCCCTTATCACTTTGTTTTCTATGTCCATTTTGTATCACAAACTCTCTAGTTCTCTTCGGATCCTGATCAAGTCTTCGAAAACTTTCTCCGCAGCTTTCGTCAACATAGTTCCCGGGGTTGTGTTTGTCGTTGAAAGAACCGCCGAGTGTCAGCATATCAATGCTTTCACGCCGCAAAGCTGCTGTCACAGGCCCCGCCATGGTTTAAAAAGCATACTAGCCAGGTTGAAGACAGAAACCACATCAGCCAAGCGACCACAAAACCAACACACGATCATAACTTGTTTGTCATGCAAGAACGCTCTGAGGCAGTATCGGCATGAGTAACTCACGTGACTTTGAGGTATTCTGAGATGTCATTGGTTGTTACCATTGGCGCGAAAATAATGCATTCTTTTGTCACTAACCAGTCTAATGTAAACGCTTGACTTTTTCACAACCTTTCTTTCCTTACAAGACTTACAAAGTGAGATAATTGCTTTTCTCAGGCTTGCTTCTTTTTAAGGAAGTTTGATTTCGTTAATAATTTAATTTCATTCAAAATGTTAACTCAGGTAGCAACCGTGGACAATGATCCTGCCGTTTGGATCAACTGGCATCAGATCGGCGTATTTAATATTCAGTGTAAGTTGAAATAGTAAATATTTTGACCAAGAGCCGATACAACGTTGACTTCATATAATAATGTAATACATTTCGGCTGGCCAAAACAGAGAGAGTTTTAAACTCTCACTGTCAAGCACTGGTCAAGCACTCGACATGTGGACGAAACTTTGGGTCACACGAGAGAACTTTGGGTCGCGCGAGAGATATACCATGACATCATCGTTTATTTCATTCGTAATTTTTCGCCGATTCCCATGTAGCCCAGCTATTTTGGAGGAACGCAATGGTACCGCTAGCGCTCTTGAAGAACGACATTTTCTAAATTCCAAGACTTCAGCGTAAATTATTGTCATTCGCTCTTCTTTTCCGGTTTGGTAGTCGGACTTTGTCGCTCGTCCGGTCGCTACGCGACCTCACTTCAAGCCCGCATACTTTGCTTTAATTTTCTCAATCGAAGAGTTTCGAGAGGGCGACTTGGGGCAAGTCTGCGTATCTTTAATACATGTCAAGGGTAAGCATTATGGCTGGAGAAAAATAAATGCATACGCAGAATTGTATGAACATCATGATATCACCTCCTACGGAAAATACGAAACGGTTTCAAAATCGCCGTTCAACAAAATCGATAGGATGTTGAGGCACTATCCTAAACATTCATAAAAGCTAACCTTAGGCCTAATTAGGCCTAAACAAACGTTTTTACGCCTAATTAGGCCTAAGGTTAGCTTTTATGAATGTTTAGGATAGTGTTTACTCTCTCTGTATTGTACTGCGATTCCGGATTCCGGGTTTTAGGGTTGCCCTTTGCCCGGACCTAATTAGGCTCGTTTAAACGGTGTCAACATTTGCTTCAACACGTTGTTGAACCAAATGTTCGGTGCGTTTGAACAGTTCTTCCAACTTTTTTGAAAGCGTGAAAAATGTTGAAAGCGCGTTGAAAGCGCGTTGAATCAAGTTTAAATCGGTTTAAACTTTCATTCAACATCGATTCAACTTTTCCTTTGTTGTCGAAAATGGCGAATAGTGTTGAAGCCGTATGAACTTGTAGAACACACGCATGTTCAACTCAATTTGGCGTCATGGCGTAGTTTATCTGGACGAGAGAGTCTGATTTCTAGTTCTTAGTTTCTCGCAATCAAATTTGGTTAAAGTGTTAGCTCTTTTGTTGGCGCAATGTTGGAACTGTTTGAAGAGCCTCCGAACAACTTTGTTTTTCCGTCCAACATTTGCCCAATATCCGT
>NC_090896.1:47486799-47504299 GCF_036669925.1 Montipora capricornis
TCACGCATTTTTATGCAAAAACCGTGGACGGTAAGTCTTGCACAGCGTTGGATCAGAGAAGATCGTGATCAGTCAAAATTGATTTAAAATATTTATGAAAGTCAAGTAGACTACTGCACGACTGATATTCGCGAGGTTTTATCAGTCGTGCACTAGTCTACTTGACTTTCATACAAATTTTTCGAGCATCAGTTAAAATAACCAAGCGAAAAAAACGCCGAGGAAAAAATTACAGGCCGGCAAAAGAATGGCACATTTATTTCCGAATCATCATGAAACTTCAAAGAGAAGTGAGCGGGAGGATGGAAAAGCTCTGGAAAAGGTAGCTGATCGAGTAGACCAGTGGCTGAAAGTTTGGAAAAGTCGTGGACGAACCGTTGCGTAAATTTAATGGGGCTATTTCTTTTTAATGTTTTTATTACCCTACGAACTTAAGTTCCAAGTGAATGCATGTTTTTAAAGTTCTTTTCCTTTACTTTCGTGAAAATTGAGGAGTATTTTCGTCCTCGTCCGCTTGAATAGTACGGACCTGCGTGGAAACTATCAGCGATTGAATTTCACAAAAAACACGCTCCAGAGGATGAGCATGACGGCAATGGGGAGATATTATACAAAAAACCAACCAAATGAAGATGACCCCTGCTTAAAACGTCGTTGCTATGCTCGAAAAAGGTTTTTTTTTCGGTAAAAACCTTTCATCTCTTCAACGATCGATCCTCTGTTGGGTTCCAGTCCTTGCCAGACAGGTCACGCAAAAGCGTGACAAACGAACTTTTCCATGAGCTTTGCAAAATCACATCGATTTTACTCGTTCAGATCATCGGTGACCCCTATTTTTTAAATCATGAATCACTTACTTTACTTACTATCTACAAAATATGATGAAATAAAAAAATTCTCACCGTAAGAAGTTATCTTTTTTTAACATTTTCTTTCCTCGTGCAATCGAATTCCGGTAGTGGTTGCAACGGATAGAGCTTACGAAAACACTCGTCGAGGATGAACTCTACTGTTCACCACATCCCTAGCGGCATACAATTATCTAAAAATCTCACTCCTAAAAGCCTATGCATGAAAACTTTCACTCCAACAGTTTATTTTTATGATTTTCGATGGATGAGCAGATGAGCCTACATCTCGCTATTATGACCGATTTCTCGAAATTAAGGCATTTTTCTACTGCCATTTTCTCCGAAACAAAGTCGGTGGCCCCCTTTTTTTTTCATTTTTGGAGTAAGTACTTTATGACCTAACTCTAGGCGAGAAATGAAGAAAATCTCACCGTAGGAAGATTTTGGCGCGAACGTCCTTAAAATATAAATTCACGTTCCTGTAATCAGTTTGTGACCATTTCAACCTTTCTCATATGACAAGGGTGTGTTAGTTCCTCAAAAATGGCACTGGTCAGAACGGCGCTTAATTTTGGGGAGAAAATGAACATTTATCCTCAAGTGCTGACGTTCTTCATAAAACCTCAAATTTGTTTATTTCACGTTGTTGTTTTTGCTGACGATGGCAAAGAAATGGACAAAAGGGAAAAACGTACGTACAAAGCGTGCAAAGCTATTTTTTTTTCCCACTAAATATGCAAATATGTTGCTTAAAGAAAGGGTTTCACAGTTAGGCGCATGTGCCAACCATGACGTCAATAGTTTGGTTTTAACCAATGGAAAACGAGTATATGATTGGCGGCGAGATGTAAACAAAGATGGCTGTCTTATGGCTGTCTCCTCGCTGTCTCCAAGCAACGGTTTGCGCATACTCATTGCCCCAGTAGGGTATGAGGTCATTCTTGTACCCTGGACACTTCAATAGGTCATACATGTACTATTACCCGGACGGAAGGACCCTGTTTACGCGCCAGGACGACCTCCACATGTTTTGAACAGAAACTGAACTAAGACTTTTCTCCTTGTTGAGAAATGGAAGAAATAGAGAAGAAGAGGAAGCTAACAAAGGTGTATCTTCGATCTGTTCTTATCACCAGCGGCACCAGAGGAATCCCTCTTCGCGAACTTAACAAACAGTATAGTGTGTTTGCATTCTCTAACATACCTTACGAGGAACTAGGATTTTCTTCTCTGGCAGATTTCATCAAGAGCGTACCAGACGTGGCTTCCTTGGAAAGAGACAAGGATGGTCAGTTAGTTGTGATCGCAATTCCAACTGAAGCAGACCAGCACATTTTTAAACTAACTACAAAACAGCGCAAACCGAAAAAACGTGCTAAACCGGCAGCTAAACTTCGGCGACCAACTTTTTCTAAGAAGGCGTTGGAAAAAAGGCCTTTGATCGCCAACAGAGCGAATGTAATTGCAAGGCCACTTCTTTCAGTGAGACCATTTGTGACTGTGCCTAGCCAGCCCACATTTAACACAAATCGATCATTCACTACTGCTGCCTCTCTAAGTGGGGCTTGTAATGCTCGCTCAGGTGCTGCGAACCGTTTCATTCCTCCACGAATGATGAATAAGGTAGTTAATCAATCTTCTGCAAATAGAACTGTAACGCAGAGAGGATCGTCCGGACGATTACAAGTACACGTGAACAATTCATCAAACACAACTAGCTCTAAAAATGCTGAGGTGTCACAGCCTGTTATTGACAGAACTGTAGTGGAGCGGGGTATTGCACGCCAAGTTGAGAAACAAGCACAGGAAATAGTTTCTTCAAGTAACAGAAAGGTCACATTGATTCCTCGCCAAGGTATAACAATATTATTTATTCAGGTTGAAGTGCTACTATGACAAAAAAATAACTTCTTTTTTTTCTTTACATTTTGAAAGTGTGTTTCCTTACAAACACCTGACTGGCAAATTTTTGCCCTTTTGATTGTGCTGTTTACTGTGTAAGTTTTGGATTTCACAGCCTCGCGTTCAGAACTGACCTAGGAGGGTTGGATCTAGGGGAAAGTGACGTCATTTACCCATTAGCTTTAATGAGCCTTCAGGCTCATAACAGAGACTTTAACTTTTTACCTTACAGTTGTAAATGCAGCTTATTAGGGAGTTTAAGCATGCAATCTTTTTGAGCCGTGGACGGCAACCGGAAATGAACATTTCAGGACAGTAGTTCCTCCCAGATTTTTATCATAATCATCTCAACAATATAAAGGCAGTAGTCACAAGACAAATTAAAAGGAAAAACAGCTCACTTCCGGTTGCCGTCCGCGGCTCAAAAACGTTGCATGCTTAAACTCCCTATTATATGTGCAAAACACAAGTTTAAAAGTCTGAAAGCCCAAAAACTCCCATGCTGCATATTAATTCAGCAGCGTACTCAGAAGTCAGACGCATTGCATTTTTAAATTAGTGAGTCTTTGACGTCATTTTCTCCTCGATCCAGCTCTCTCAAGAGTTTAACCCATTGACTCCTGGGGTTGCCCATTGACAAGTAAAATCGTCTGGCTGGTTTTGCCAGTTCAGGCGTCAAAGGGTTAAGGAAACAATGTGGTGGCTGAGGCAGGCCTTCAACCAGTATCCCTGGGATTGACAGTCCAAAGTGCTGACCAGTACACCAAACGTTGAGTTTGGTGGTGATGAAAAGGCTACTACTACAGTGAAAATGATGCCCAGCTTATAATGTGGCAAAGATAATTTCCATTGAGGTTTGGCGGCAGGCCTCTTTCCTGAACAGAGATTGATTGTAGATTGCGATCAACAACAACTTTTTGGTTATGTGACCCAGACTATCTTGTATTGCATGAGGAACACCGGTCAGTCATTCAACATTGTGATGTTGTGTAAAGCTTGTTTACAAGTGTAAGTTTCTTAACTTGATTGATCATGAAAGGTACATGAGCTAGCAACTATTTTTCCAATTATTGTTTTGTCCACAGTTTATTTGCCAAAAGGCTTCAGCTACCAATGTATAGAAACTTCAATGATTTGTGTCCTGTGAAATGAGATTCATTTTTCTTTTTATGTTTTAGATAAATCCTTGAAAAAGAAAATTTCTGGAGAAAAACCAGTGAGTCCAGGTACAGTTTCTGCACTTTGCCCTGAACAATTTGATATATATAATACCTGTACATTTGAACTGTGAACTTTGTGGTTTGTTGACTTTGGATAACAATAATACCATTACTGCAGTACAGATACATGTAGGCTGTACCTCTCATTTGTCTGACAATATCATGCTGTTTTCAGGCAGCCAATCAGATTGCACCATTGACATGTGCTCAAAAGTAGTCTTGTTTTTGTCTTATCCCAGTGCTTTTGACATGGCCGCTTTGGAAGTTTGTTTGCGGAACTAGTCGTTAGACCAGTTGAGTTCCAGGTCTAGGGTATTTACTGAATGTATTTACAGTTTGGAAGATCAAGTACTGGAAAGAGTTTAGTCTAAAGCAGAAATTGCCAGAGAAACATAAAGCCTTCTAGTCTAGTGTTTATGGCATTATTTTTACAATTTTTTCACAAGACTATTTTTGCCTTATTTTCAGACAATGAAGTATTTTTGAGAATAAAAAAGGTGAGGTACACTGTATATTGTTCCAGTGCTGTGTGCACCATTTGCTGCAGGTGTACCTTGTTGCAAATGAGCAATTTGCAGCTGTGTGTAAAAAATAGTCTTTAACATCAATCAGATAGTGAAACATTAACATACAAGACTGTATTTTGAGGTAGTACCATAAGTCGAAGCCTGTTGTTTTTTCCAGTTAAATTTATGCCCATCTGCTTCACACGTGGGCCATAAAATACAGTAATTGAATTGACAAAAGATTTGCTGCAACTTGGAGTTCTGCAATCAAATATTTTCATTCAAATGTTCAGGAACAAACAGTTTTGTCCAAAATTTACTTTCAGCCAGGGTTGCTCATAATCCATAAATGTTTTGCCACAGCACAGATATTACAACTACTGTTAATTATCATGAGGATTTGCCAAGAAGGCAACATTGAACATGACTTTTGTGATCTCATTTTCGTAAACAGAATAGCTTATATCCCTGACACAGTCCCATACCGATCCACTTAATAAAATTATTAGTGGTTATTGAGCTGTGTGGTATCTTTGCAGTTGATTGATGACAAACCCAAGGGAATTTGGTTTAAAAGAATTGGTGCAGAGTACAAGAAGTTGTATAATGAAGAACTGGGCAGTGAGATACTGGAAAAGCTAAAAGAATTACCCTCTATTGCAAGATGTGAAAAGTAAGTTTGAGTTTTGGCCTTATGTCATGCCATTTAAATTGAAGTCAAGATTACTGTCTTGCTTAAATGAAAACTGAACTCTGACTAAGTTCTCAACTTTTTTAAATTGCAGTTATCTGGGAGACAATGTTATAGTCTATCCGTCAAATCTGGTATGAAATTAAAGATTTCAATATATTAGTATGCATACAGTTCAGATGAGCAGAGTTAAGACACAGTAGGGAGTCAGTGAGTGAGCCATGTGAATCACATGAGCTAAAACTAATGGAAACCTAACCATGATCTTTCTTTAGGCTTAATTTAGAATTAATATTCTAAAGGCAAGCATACATGTAGTACTGTAAAACTGATTTACCGGTAACATGGCCTGTATGGCTTGCATGGCTCACAGATCTCTAATGAGGTGTCACGAATAATGTTGTTTTAAATAATGGCCAAACTCTAAGTCAAACCGTAATTTAACCTTAATTAAACCTTGCTTAGGCTTAATTAAGACTTTATTTTCTAAATCTAAGGGTCATGGAAGTGATTTGATGCTCCTCACCTGTATGACTTGCAATGCTCGCTTAGTCGCAGATTATCTGCTACACATAAGACTCATAGAATCAATTAGAAACCCAGTGGGAGTAGACTTTCACTCAGCAATTCAGAAAGCATGATTGAGGTAAATCAAGGTCTACCAAAGACAACTTCATAGCTCAGACCTGACACATCTGCATGGAAACTCAGCATCCAGACTTCTCTATGCTGCATCCTGTAACAACAATGTGAAATATTTCCATAATTTTTATTCACCTGCAACATAAACAGTTAATGACATTGTACGTAAATGTTTTACCAGATAGAGCAGGGGATCCTACAAGCATAATAATAGTATTGCAAGTAAAACATCCATGGCTTGGAGATTTTTTTGAGCATTAATTATGTACTTCAAGAGGATGTTGAAATATATTTTTGCAAATGTTCATTTAAATCCAACCCTTGAACCCTTAAGTAGATGGACATATTCAATAAACTTGTGTAATCAACTTTTGTTTCCTTTTAAGGGGAAAGATGACCCACCCCGGGAAGCTAGTAGTAATGAGATGAATGGGGGTAAGCAAACTTGTTTTAATTGCATCATACTGTAATGCAATTTCATCAGTTATGTCAAGGGTTGCAAGTGATTAGAAGCATGATGATTTTAAAAGGCATCAGCAGGATTTTCAATAAGAGCCGGCAGCCGGTGAATTTTGCCAGCTATTGCACCTGAATGAATTAAAATGTTATTAAACTAAAGACTGAGATTGTTGTTGTTCTTGGAATTACAATTTTTTAAGGCTTTAATAAAATTATTTCAACTTCTTTCCCAGAATCTATAAAGTCTGTTGAGCTTTATACCCTTCGACCACAGGAGCTTCCTGGTATGGGGTAGGTGCTTCGCGAACAGTAAGCTATATATGAAGGTCATGTTTTAATTGGGAAGCCATCTTGGGTTGTTGGACGTAATGTTTTCATTGAAATCAAGCAATAAGATTCTTTTTGTTTGTTTCCTAAAACTTATTATAAATGATCCAAAATCCCAGTTTGGGTGGTTTACTGATCAAATACTTCAGTCAGTGTCAGAATAGGTTAAAACAGCCGTAGTAAAAGAATGGGAAGCCCTCATGTCATCTTCCCAGGCTCACTGAAGGTGCTTTCCTTTTGTCAGAACTGGCCGGCCAGACCTGTCAGTTTGCAAAGAAAATGTATCAATTTGAAGGTACACTAGCATGATAACCCCTCACATTCTTCTGGAAGAGTATATGTCATCCTTGAAGTGTGTTAATTTGAAGGTGTTATAGAGTTATACATGTAGTCCTTCCAAATGCCTGGTCTGGCCAGTCAGTTCTGTCTAATGGGAAGTGTCCTTAGACAGGGGTTACAATAAAATGTGAAGTTGGTGGCTGGTTAAAGTACATGTAGAGTAACTGACTCTATCAACGTGCGACATATTATAAACAGCCCCCTTTTCTGGGAGTGTCTGTTGGCATGCCATTTTAATAAGATTGCTTCCAAATGCCATATTTCAATAGCAAAATAATTATTGATGATCATTACTTCATGGTGTGAGTTTTCATTCATGATTTTCAATCTCAGATTTGAAATAATCTGTTTTAAATTTGTCAATTTTGTGGGCAGGAAAAAAGGTTTATATGGCTTCAAATTAGTTAATGAATTAATGAATTTTAAAATTGTGTCTTTTCAGGTCTGTTTTAGAGGTCACAGTCTCCCATGTTGATAGTCCAACTCATTTTTTTGTCCAGTATAAGCACAACTGGAAGCAAATTGAGGCTTTAGGGACGAAGCTAAATATTTTCTTCCAGGTCAGATTGAAATAATTTTTTAATCAAAAATAGGTTTTTGCCCAGAGAAACAAGGTTTTAACTGCTCTTCAGTCATTCTTATGTAATTAGTTATTTCTTTTTTCAGAGTTTCATCTATTAAGCAACATTTTCACCTCTTCTAGTATAATTGTGTTAATTTGTTTATACTTAGAATACATACTTTTCAATTTTTAAATGGAGATTTGACTGAAGTGCAGTCGAAACATTGTCTTTTATTACCCTTCGTTTTTACCTTGAATTCAAAAAGCCTTTCTACTTTTAGGTAGACGGCATGGATGAGTGGAACTTGGGAATTGAAGTTTGACTTCATGTAATTATGGGGCTCCCTGGTGTCAATTCTGTGCTGACCACTAGCTAGAGTTGAAGAGTTGCTTGCATCATTTTAGACATTCTAATAAGATTACCAGCTTATTTTCCTGTAATGCAGTCTTTCGCATTAAATTTTCTTTTTTTAAGAGCACTCACTCCCAGAGCAAGTGACGACTCTCGGAGAACACTCACGCAGTATAACCAACTGTCTGTTTTCATATCTGAATGGAACCAGAAAATTACCGGTAACAAAAAAAAAATTAACCAGAAATTTAAGCCAAAATCGGTGCCGTAAAAGTGACTCTTTTTTAAAATACTTACAGTAAAATCTTTTTTTTTCGGCAAAAAAAAAATTAACCAGAAATTTAAGCCAAAATCGGTGCCGTAAAAGTGACTCTTTTTTAAAATACTTACAGTGAAATCGTTTTTTTTCGGCTACACGTATTTTGTGCTAGTACTCTGTACTGTACACGTAGAGTGCCTTAGGCTCGTAGCAGACTTTGTATACTCTGTACTGTAAGATTTGAATTACTGGACAGATTGTGCACTTACATGTATGTGTGCAAGTGGGAGGTGTGGTGTAGAAGAGAGGCTGTGTACAGAAAGAGTTAATTTTAAATCTTGTTTTTGGGAGAGACGATATTGTCCTACATTTCACACAGTGACTGTACATGCTCTTTTTGCTGTTGTCTCAGTTTTGTTGCAATTCATTAATGTTTTTGTGACTAGTGTTACCGTAACGGTAACTAATTACTGGCAGAAAAATAATAACCTCTCTATTTCCACGAAATGCAATTTATTTAACTGTAAACAACGGGAGAAAACTTAACTCAAGCTAGCAACTACTCTTAGTACAATCTCACTACAATTAACTAGATGCTTCACTATGCTTATCTGACCACAGGCAAAGTACTGTCCTTCTCTTTGACATAAAAACATCCTGAAGACCTCTTTCACAGTATCGCACTCCACAGAAACCAATTCTAGTCTTGACAGCAGAAAGTCAGAATCTCACACGAACGGGGAAATCCCTTCACTTGTCACTTGTCACACAATATCACTTGGAAATCACAAACAGGGAACGAAGTCCCGAATCACAACAACAACAACCTGACCAGAGAGCCACTTATATAGTATCCGAAGAGAGTCTAGAAGTTTCCAAAAGTTACTATTTACAGCTATTACAATAAACTCTATTTTTAAACGTATGAGTCACAAACTATTTTGAAACTGATGAGTCTCAGTTCTAGAAAATTCTTGAAACAACACATTGCATGACATTGACCTTAGCGAACTTTCCAGATAATTCCGATCCTTGTAACACTAGTAAAAATGGTTTTACCGCTTTCTTGATTTTTTCTAAAATTTCAGTCCAATACAAGCGAAGTCCTTCCTACAGCCAAGCAAGGAATGTTTTGTTATGCTCAGTTTACTGAGGATGATGCTTGGTATCGTGCCAGGATAACAAAAAGCGATGCCAAAGGAGACATGGTGGAAGTCATTTATGTTGATTATGGCAACCATGAATCACTGCCTTTATCGCGGTTGTGCATGCTAAGGAAAGACCATGCTGAGTTGCCTATGATGGCTGTACTTTGCGCACTGGAAGGTGTAGCATCGTCAAGTGGGGTGAGATATGAAGATATAAAGTGTCAAGGGTAGTTCACAGTAGTAAGGTTTTATGTATTCAGATTCTTTCCGAAAACGTAATAATTTTCAGGAACATTACGTAGTGGTTTGCTTCGTAACACAGGTGCTTCTCACTGTTCTGTAGTTTTTTCCAACTTAATTCTCCCCTTTGATATAACTATGTTGCAGGACAAATGGAATGATGCTTCAATAGCAAGATTCAAGGAGCTTTGCGATGTGGAAACACTAAGTTTGAAAGTTGTGAGAACTGAAGGTAGCCCTTGATGTTCAGTAGAATAGAATTAAAAAACTATAATTATAGTAAAAAGATTGTTGATGTGATTCATATAATTATTATTGTTACTTCAGTCTGTTCTAAGCAATTCTAGATTGGCTGTGAAAACAATGGGTTCTTTACTTCCATTGTGTAAACACCAGGCTCACAGTGACCGTTGAAGAGCCAATTAGGTCACAGCTAAACATCTCGAGTGTAGTGGGGCAGAAAATTCTTTACTAATTATTGCATGAAGTCAGAAATCACGGATTGTCATGGATTGTCGGTGATTAATTTTAGTGGACGCTATTCAAATGTAAACTGAAATACAATGCAAAGGTTATTCAAACTAATTACTAAGTTTGACTGTGTCTGTGGGTTGCCACGATAATCACTAATGTGTGAAAAACACACAAACCAATTATAGTTTCACAATGACAAAGTGCTTTAAACTAAACTACGAGAAAACAACGAAATTGATTTACCGATAAAAAAAAATTGAGATGCTCCTTAGCACATGAAAGGAATTATCAATAACAAATGAGTAGGGCAAAAATACTATTGACGGAAGTACAAAATCAATATATGGACATGATGACAATAATTATTTGAATTGGCAGTACACATACTTGCAGAAATGCCGTAGCAAGTGAAATGTGACAGTGGGAGAGTTACTAGAAATGTCTTGAAGCAGGAACAAAGCTACAGCTGTAAGACTTTATAAAAACGTTTTTGACTACTATAACTGTATTTTTGTACTGAAAGGACAAAAGGCGAGATTTAAAGACTAGGGTGTTGTCAATGTGACAAACTTACATGTGTAAGATCTACACTTAAAAGGAACTACAAAATTTTGAGGACTACGAAACTATTGTCCCAGACAAGTACTTTTAAAAACATGAGAATTGAAGTACTCACATCGGTTCTGGTTTGATCTCTAGAGAGCTAAGGACGACTTTGAAGAACCTTTCTTACTAATAAACGCACTCTACTTAAGACAATAAGCTCTAAAGACTATTAAGGGACTCCTGGCAAAATGCTGCTATTTTTACTAAATACTTCCATTTGTAAAGCTAATGAGTGGATGTAATACTAAGTAAACAAGATTAACGAATCAGGAAGAATCATTGGCCATCATGAAAAATAGATAAGCCTCACATTGGTTTTCGTTACACAGTGGTTAGCATAACATTATTTATTGAGTAACCAAAAACCTCCTTTAAGTGTACAGCAATATAAAGGCACTGTTTTGCTTAAATTGTGGCAATGCTCTTCTGAATGAAAATAAAATTCAGCCACTTCGGATGGTCATGCCCATCAGGTTGTGATAATATTTTTCCAAATAATAGTTACAACTTCTTGAAAGGTGTTGAAAGAAGCAAAACATCTACTGTTACAGTAACATTTGCTCCCTCCTATAAAAAAAGCAATTGTGACAAAGAAAGAATGTAATTATCATAAAATAATGTCAAGAGTAGTTCAGGAAAGAACTGTTTGCAGATATAAACAAATGCTGCTCTATGACATAAGACAGAATGTTAAAATTATTGTATCCTACACTACATATTTCAGGTCATTACTTGTATGTTGAACTCAAGGATCCTACTGGAAATGACCTCAGAACTGTGTTGCAAAAAGAGGGCCATATAAAAGAAGAATCTGACAGTTCATCAGCTTCATTGTCGACAAGTACAAGTACAAGTGCATCTTTTACATCCTCATCCTTGACTGGCTCATCTTCCACAGATTCATTTTCTTCTATCACCACGACGACGTCCTCATCTTCATCTTCATCTCACGAACAAGCAAGTTCTGTCCATGCCCCCATTTATGCCAGGTATTAATAAATATGAATGAGCTACACTGTCTTGTTTTGCTTTGTATGGAAATTCAAAATGGTTTATGTTATGTATCTTTTTCCCAGAACTGAGAAAGAAACAATGGAAACTGAGGCAAAAGTAGCAAGTGCTCCACGGCCTTTCCTTATCAACAGGTCATTTTCCAAAGAAGAAGAGGTCCAGAAAATTCCTGGTTAGTGTTTGGAAATTTGCCAAAAGCACAAAATGAGAAAACTAACTTGTTTCTTTTTTAGCTATTCCAAAAATTGAATAAAGGCCATCTTTTTGCAAGGCCTTACCATTGCGGTAACATAATAATAGTACATTTGTACATCTTGTCTGGAAACAACAATAAATTGTTCGTTATTAATTAATGATAATACACTTTTTCTCTGCGGATTCAAAAATTTTTATGTCCATATGTAACCTATTCAAATCAAATTTCCCCAAGGCATCCACACATGTTTATCTGAATTTGTTGTAGTATCCATGACTCCTCTGTGACTATTGTCAACAGAGCATGTGCCATCAGGCAGGTAAGTTGGCGATAAGAGAAGTGATAGCATTTATTTCAGTTGCCATGTTTAATAGTTATGCTGTAAAAACTGGATCTGAGTTTGGACTCAAACGTGGGAATTCCACTCCACTTATGTTTCACATGGTATGGGACATACTGTACAATGATGATGAGGCTTTTGACAGGGAGGGACATCCCCTGATCAATGCAGGAACATAGTATTTGGTCAAAACCAGACAATATCACCCAGTTTAAAGATTAAAAACAATCCTGAATATTGTTGAAATTGTAATATAATGAGGCTTTTTGTTACCACTTCTTGAGCTGTTTAAGTTTTAAACAATTAAGATAGTGCTTAACTGCTCCCCAGTTAATGAGAACAACTGGACATCTATCGTCCAATCATTTGTCCACAATGCCTTTCCATCATTGCCAGGGCTGTGCCCAGCAGTGTCCTGTGGCCACTACTAGTGACTAACTTTTGCCCATGAGTGACAAGGGGCTCTTAAATTAGTACTAAAATTAATTGCTGATGGACACCTTGGTTTTCAAAGTTTCAGAGCTTTGGACGCTCTAAAACATTTCGGAGAGCACAGCCTTCACAAGAGTTTCAAATCCCACTTCTCATTGGCCTCCTGGAACAGTTGAACACCTGTTTCTCAATTATTAATAAATCAATCAATCAATCAATCAATCAAAATTGTGGTAAAATAGCACCTGTCTGGTATTATCTAGCCATTTCTTTGTACAAATGCGAAAATGGTTGTGACTCAAATTGCGCAGAACATTAAGCAGTGTATACATGTGACATTGCTTTCAGTTAAATTTTTTGTTTTTATTTGCAGAGAGAGTTCAAATTCCAGATGAGGATTACCTGGATGTGTTTGTTTGTAATGTTCACAGCACACACAACATTTGTGTCAATCTGTCAGGAGAAAACTATTCAGTAAGTGTGGCTATTGTATTAGTTATAATAATTTAATAATAATTATTATTATTTATTATAATGATTCCCTGCCAAGTAAAAATTTTGCGGAGCACTATAGCTGGATACAAGTATACATGTATTCTTATGGCAATGGGTGGTAAAAAGACCCTGCTGTAGGTGATTTGTGACAAGCCTTCTATTGCCTTTATTTTTCATTTTAAAGAAGGCTTATAAATTTTTAATTGCTCCCTTCAATGTTGTTGTTGTTGTTGTTTTTTTTTGTAGGAAAAACTGACAGCCTTGGAACAGAGCATGCTGTGTCATTACGAAGACTCAAATTCTGAAGGTGTGTTAATAATCTTGCTTCATATCATATTCACAAGAGCTCAATGATTATGTATCACTAAGAAAATGTGACCTGCTTTTTCCATAACCCATTGACCCCTG
Source organism: Montipora capricornis (assembly GCF_036669925.1). Classification (NCBI taxonomy): domain Eukaryota; kingdom Metazoa; phylum Cnidaria; class Anthozoa; order Scleractinia; family Acroporidae; genus Montipora; species Montipora capricornis. Next base: position 47,500,260 of record NC_090896.1, read on the forward strand.
GGAGTGAGACTTGACAACGAACGCCGGACGATTAATATTTTTACTCATCAACTGGAAGATTCCTCTGTTCTTTCCATTAACCCACTGACTCTTTGGGAATGAAACTTAACAGATTTTGCTCTGTCTGATGCCAGACGATTTTACTCGTCAGCTGGTGTAGTGGTAAGGTGCCTGACGAGTCAGTAGGGTAATAGATAACCCCAAAACAATACGTTTCGTGTTTATCTGTGGCAGTAACCAATTAGACCCTTTCAAGCTTGTTTTAAGCACAGATGAATTTTCCATTAGACTTGTTATGGTTGTCTATTTGGAGGGGTTTGCAAGTGGGTATTTTGAGAGCACATTTCTTGTAGGTTTTTGGGATGAATAAGTTATATTTTCCTTCTCTTTGAGAGTTCTGATTTCCTTTGAAGCTGACAACATTCTTCCACAATGCTAATCTTTATCTGGCCAACTAACAGAATTTAGGTGTAGAATTTTAGTTGATCATTTTTCATAAACAGCGGTCAATTTGTGTTGTTATGTTTATGAGCCCTACTGGCTTTGTTTTGGTTGAAATATTCTCTCAAAGTTTTGCGCGTCCCAGCAAGGCTTTAATAGCAGCATTAATAATAAAAACAAAAGATTATGAAATAGGGTATCGTGTTTGCATGTGACTAAGACTGTGTTTTTGGTCACCCTCAAAGAATATATGCTTTCACTGGGTTGCATTCCATTCAACAAGGATCTGAACCGTTACATGGCTATATAGCCAGACCTTGAGCCTTCTTAGCAGCAGTTACTGTTTAGATCAACCCAAAAAATATATTTACATGTATATAAATGTCATTAAATTATTATTTTCTTCCTTCAGAGGCAATCCAAATTACTCCTGGTGGAATATTTGCTGTTTATTCAAAAGAAATCCATGCAGAAGGCCTGTGGTATAGGGTCAAAGTGCTTAAACTCAAGGGAGATGAGGCGCAAATCGAATATGTGGATTATGGAGAGACTGGACCAGTGCCTATATCAACATTAAAGAGTATTCCACAAAGATTTTTGGAATTGCCATTCCAGGTTTGCTTATCAGGATGTGTCATTTCAAATCAACATTAATTTTGGATTAGACACACATTTTAACCAATAACATTGCTGATTGCTAAAAGAACAAAGTCAGAGAAATTTTGGTGTTTGTTCCTTTCAGTGTGACAATGGTCTACAATTGCCAACAGAGGGTTCTGTAGGAGATCTCTCCAGTTGGTTAATAATTATTATGTTCTTTTAGAATCAATAGTTTCAACCACATACCAGCGTAGGTTGATTTAGTTGTAGCATCTGTTAGAGCACTTCAAACCTTCTTAGACTGAAAATGACAAATTACTCCAGGAGGTCATCATTATCAGACTTCTTTAAATTAAGCTTGCCAACCAGTTTAAATTACTGGTAAGCACTTGCAAAGAAAAGGAAAGCCTACCATTTAACAAAACTCTGAGATAGTTAAAAAAGTTGATCAACCAAACCAACCAAAATGATTGATCCAAATTTATATAAATAATTATTATAATATGACAGTTACAGTGCATCTCTGAGTCGGTCCTTTCTTTTTCTAGCCATGGCATCCTCCCTCTTTAATATTCACAACATGATTATCGCTGTTTGTCCTTACTCTCCTCCATGATACCTAATGATCATCATCATCTTCTTCTTCTTTGTTTTGGTATTGTGTGAGGATAACTTCTATCTTTTGGTATTCTGTTGTCTCCTTTGCTGAAAAAGTGGGTAGTTTCATTTTATTTTAATTAAAGTGTTTAGTACATTAACACATGAGCTTTATAGTTGTTGTCAAGGAAAGACGCGAGCAAACGTGGTTACGAAAAGTGCAATAAAGTGCAAAAATAAAGGCATAAATATCTTTAAGTTAGCATTTCATTTGTTGAAGGAATTGTCTCAGGATGTGGGACTTAATCCCCATAACTTGAACTTTAAATGAACAGCCAAAATGTTATTTACATGTACCTTTATCATTTTGTTATTCCTTTCTTTTTTTGTGTATAATTTCCTTCTGCTTTCAAGATGTACAGGTATTCTATGTTTTCTTTGTATTCAAAGTAGACTCAAACCTGGGTTGATTCTGTAGGCAATTGCTCTCAGTTTGCATGGTGTTCCAAAGACAAAGAATTCAGAGGTGATTCTTAAGCTCAAACGGTTGACATTGAATAAAGACCTTGTGGCTGAAGTAAAAAGGAAGTAAGTGCTAGTTTATTTATTACAGATGCTTATATCTTTATCATAATTATTAGCTAAAACAACATTAATTTAGTTTTTTTGCATAGAATACCGGTAGTTTACTTTCTAAAGAAACTGTGGTGCTGCATTGGTTGGGAAGTGAAACTGGGTTGATATGGTGACTCGCCTACTGTAAAGAAGTTTGAAAGCTGACATTTACAGTGGCCAAATTACCATATCAACCCAGTTGATAAACCCAGTTTATAGGCTTCCAAGGACTTTGACACAATGATATAATTTAGAGGAATTTCCATTATTAGAGAATAATCAGACTGCTTGGCTAAATTGTGGATCACCAGTATTATTTTACAGAAAAAGTTTGGTTCACTTCAAGTCACTTTACTTTTAACAAAATTTAAGGTTTCAATGACACAATGGCGAGTTATTTACAGCCTTCTCAAAACCGGCCGGTCAACGGCTCAATGAGCCACCTCCTCAGAAAGTTTGACCGTCTCCTTCCAGTCAGAAAATGTCTCATTTTTATAACGACAGGTGAGACAGAAAAAAAACAGACAACACAATTTTAGCTGTAAAGTAAAGTCACTGGAGATGATATAAAGGCTTAAAAAAATGCTTGTTTGACGTACAAATTCACTTCCGCAATATTTTTTTGCCTGGTGCACATGAAATGTTTATTTAACTAACATTCCAGTATTTCTTATCAGACACCATGCAAGTGTCAATAAGATCCACCAGATTTCACTAAATTGCATCTGTGAGTGTCTAAATTTCAAAAATTTCCTACGGGAACATGCCTAGCTTGCGCCCTTTGGGCACCCGCTTGTCGATCACCCCAAAACGCAGACTGTGGACTGTGCAGACCGTGCAGACCGTGCAGACCAGGGGAAAAATATGGCGTTACCCTCACTATTATTGAGAGCTAACCGTAAACAGGCTAACCTAAATGTTATTTAGGCCTAATTAGGCTAACTGAATGTTATTGCGTTCGAAGAACACTTCCTAATTTCGTGGGTTTCCTGTGAACGCTAGCGAAAGCTCTGAGGTTTTTTTGGGCTTTCTATCGGGCGGGCAGTTATGACGTCACATTCTCGTTGCGTAAAGGATTCTGCCTCGTGCGACACAAAATTCTGTCTTCTTTGCGATCATCGGGTGTTGGCGAACGTGTTGTTGAAGAATTTCGTAGCTGCTGCTGTTTTCTCGGTAAGTTATTTTCTCAATGTTGTTGAAGAATTTCGTAGCTGCTTATCAAAGCCTGAGGGAAGCGTGTGCCATTTTGGGCTTTCTATCGGGCGGGCAGTTATGACGTCACATTCTCGTTGCACAAAGCATTGTGCCTCATGCGACACAAAATTCTGTCTTCTTCGCGAACATCGAACATCGGGTGTTGGCGGACGTGTTGTTGAAGAATTTCGTAGCTGCTGCGGACGTGTTGTTGAAGAATCTCGTAGCTGCTGCTGTTTTCTCGGTAAGTTATTTCTCAATGTTGTTGAAGAATTTCGTAGCTGCTTATCAAAGCTTGAGGGAAGCGTGTGCCATTTCTGGACCTTGTACGTCAACCAGGACGTGTTTCACTCACTGCTGCCAGAGTGCGTCATTGCGCCCTGGGACGCACTCGTTTTTCTTTTGGACGCATAGAATATGGGACAAAGGGTCCAATTGGACGAAAAAATCGAATGTTTATGCAAATTACGAACGCCAGGAAAAACATGCAATTCCGTATTTCACAAGGAAATTGAACATTCCCATTTCTCACAACGGAGAAATGATTGAGTTCCTTAAATTCCAAGGTAAGCTACTATTTTCGGATTTTTGTA
>NC_090896.1:47506799-47516799 GCF_036669925.1 Montipora capricornis
AGTTAAGCTTTCTCAATGAGCATTTTGTACTCTTAGAGCAAATGTTGAATAAAAATACTTTTTAACCCACTGACTCCCATTCAGGAGTAAAATCGTCTGGTGTTAGACAGAGTCGATTACTGATTATAGCTGGTTCAGGCCGGCTTCGGAGTCAAAGGCTTAAATAAAAAAACAAGAGGTTATAGAGTGCATTACAGAAGTTGCTATGGAAACAAAGCGATGGAGGGATTTTGTTGAGTATGAGTATGAGTATTATTATTATTATTATTATTGTTATAAATAAAAAGTAATGTGAACTTGCTCGTGCATTTTTTGATTTATGGTCACTGGTGATGTTTTGAAAGTTCTCAAATTGCACTCGCTCATAAATCACAAAATGCACTGGAGCAGAGGAAATTGTATGATCATAATACATCCATACGATTTCCTCTGCACATTAATATTGCTTACAAATCTCTCTTTTCTCATGTTAGCATGGAGAACAGATTGAGGCATTTGTAACTTATGCGACACTAGAAGGCCACATATTTATACAGATCCCAGGAGGAGGAACAACTCGATTGGATGAACTAATGCAAGACATTACAGAGCACTATTCACAGGTACTACATGCTTCATAGAGGGTGTCCGCTCAAAAGAGGTCTGGACAAATCGCAATATTATTGTTAATTAATAGCACATTAAGAGGTTTTTATCCTATGAAAACAACATTGCAGATTGTTAAGAAGCTCGCTTGAGTTTAGATTCGAGGTCAACTTAAATGTATCAATCTGTAATCTTTCTTAGTCTTTTTTCAAAACAGCAATGATGTATAATACTCTACATATATTCTGTTTCATCAAAATAATTAACACTTCTTCCTGCACTTTTGCCCTCCATTCTAGATCAGACTGGTCAATGAGGGTGTATTAATTATTGGCTTTTTTTGGCTTAGGAGCCTGCTTAATAGAGGTTTTTAATAATAGAAATTAGCGTCATAAGTGCATTTTGGTGTCCGCGTCTGCTCAATAGTGGTGTCCACTGAGTAGAGGTTTGTTATTAAGAGAAATATAAGACGCTATTTTCGGGACCCAACTAAGTGTCCACTTTATAACAGAGGGTGTCCGCTGAGTAGGAGGTCCGCTTGATAGAGGTTTCACTGTATATCTTATGAGATGTTTTGCTGTGTAGTATCGTTGAGTATTTTTATGAGTTGTTTGATGATCCCGCTAGGGCGAGTCAAAATACAAATAATGAGTAGAAATATTCAGCAATACTACACGCCAGAACATCTAAATGAGATTTTACTGCCCCATTAGTAAAATACGGTTAATGGAACGTGACCATACTCAAAGGGCTATTCATGTCACGATAGTTATCTTAAAGTTTGTGTTCTTTGTAGTCGGTCGTTCAAGGTCATAAAATCGACGGTTTTGTTGTAAATAAAACTAATACATAAAGACTTTGCTCCTAGATCTCAGATTATAATGTACACCTGCATTGGTCAAATCTGTTAATGCCTCATTGATTACTGCTAAAGAGCATGTGTAATGCCTACTTGCTCCATTCGTCCAAGGTTCACTTGGCAGTTTGAACCAACTAGCTGTTTGCAATTTGCTACAGTTTTTCCTCTCCCTCCCTCCCTTTGGAGATGGGTTGGATATGTCGCTTTGCCTTCATTTAAAATGGGTCACTCCTGCATGAGGTGTGGTTAAGTCTGCGCAGCAACTTCGCCAAGTTTGTTGGCTCATTTGCCTAAGTTGTAGATTGCTTCCTAACCAATACTCTTGTCTGATCCAGCACGTGCTGTTTACCACTCAGCTTGTAGTGCTGGGGAGATAACTGAGGTTGTTCTGTGTTACGCAATCTGGAAGTTGCACAGGCTAACCAGCCGCAAGGCAGTGTTCCCCTCAAGAAACTCTGATATGTCTGTTGTATCATACTGTTGCGCCTTGCATTATGCATTTAAAAGCTAATTGTGTTGATACCAAGGAACAGTGGCATTAATACGCTATTTATTTTCCAACTTTATTTTGCATTATATTTTTAGCAAATGAATTGTAAGCAACTAAGAACGTATACTGTAGGAGAGATTTGTGCGTGCAGGGCAACGTCGGCGAACTAGCTAGTCAAACTGGTTCTCTACTGTACAATAACCAAGTATACAAATAACTCACTGTACAATATCATGGAATATTTGTACTTGTTTCATGTGTTGTACAATAACCGTTACAGTTGGATAGTAATAGGGATTAATCATACCACTGTTGTCCAATCACACTATTGATTAATTTTATTACAGTAAGAGTACCGGTATAATGGTAATTATAGTGACTAATTATTAATGTTATTAACTATTAATGTTTTTTCTAACCTCTGGTGACATTTTGATGATCATAACTTTTTAGCATGTTTTTCATTATTTTCTTCAGGAAAATTCATTGCATTATAGGGTAATAATGCTGTGAGCCCACAGAATTTGATAAAAATGACCATTTTTTGTTCATCAGCAGTCAACAAAAGCTGCTGAATTTGTGTCCAGTCCTCAAAAAGAGAAGATTTACTGTGCCAAGTGTTCTGTGGATGGAGCCTGGTATAGAGCATTGATAACACAAGTTTTTCCAGAAAGACAAGTTGAAGTTTACTATGTTGATTATGGGAATTCTGAGACCCTTCCAATATCAAGCCTACGAGAACCGTCCAAGGCCATTAGCCATGTTAATTTACTGCCATTTCAGGTACAATGTCCTTTTAGTTTGTGATGGCTTTCAATATAAATAATATATTAAAGCAAATGAATGAATAGGGAGGCGCAGTGGCCTCATGGTTAGAGTGCTTGACTCCGGATTGAGTGGTCCGGGTTCAGGTCCTGGCTGGGGACATTGTGTTGTGTTCTTTGGCAAGACAATTTACTCCCACGGTGCATCTCTCCACCCAGGTGTATAAATGGGTACCGGCAAAATGCTGGGGGTAACCCTGTGATGGGCTGGCATCCCATCCAGGGGGGTAGTAAAAAATACTCCTTGTTGCTGCATGCCACAGAACCGCAATAAGCGCGGGCTCTGATGGGCCACTTGGCTCATAAACAGACTTTTTAAATGAATGAATTAATAACTGTTAACGCTACCCGATGATTCAAGATCATGTTTTGGGGGAGGATATATGAAAATTAATAGTAAGAAGAAAGTTGTTGACAGTAGACTAGTGTAAAAATAGCAGTGCTTAGTTGCCTGTGAAGTTCTCAAGGACATGTGTTTGGCATGGGCATTAATACACCACAAAACAGCAAAGCGAAACACTAAAACACCGAAATAAAACTGGATACAGAGCCTACCCTCTTTGTGGATGCCACAAAATTCTCAGCGGGACCAACATCTGCTGAATTTGTTTCCTTGTCAGTTTTGACAAAAAAACAGTTGTTTCGTTTCGCTGTTTCATGGTTTAGTAATGCCTGTTAAGGACTGTGATTAATAGCACTCTTGAATTTATTATATGTAACTGTAGACTGTATCACTTTAAATTACAAAGTTGACATTATGTGCTGCTCAAGTATTATTGTGTTTTCTGCAGATTTCCTTTCATGCATCTCTTTTTCATGATTTGTTGTTCTTCTACTAGGCTCTGGAGTGTAGACTTGAAGGCACAGATAAGGTATGGCCTCTAATGTTATGATCTTGTTTGACTGACACTTTTGTGAGAAATGGCTCAGTGGTCAAGCCCCCCCCCCCCCTCCCCCTGGGGGGGACTCCCATATGAATTTAACCCCTAAGGGAGACCATCTGGGCGTGGCTCAAGATTTTTGTGACCCCTAAAGGAGACCAATCTGGGCATGGCTTAAGCAAATTTTGACCCCTAAAAACAAGTAAAAAAGAAAATTTGATTTCTGTTTCTCTTCGCGTAATTCTGTGTTTCTTTGCGGAACCCTAAACGAGACCTTGGCGGCTTAAAATATTGGTGCTTTGCCCGGAACACCCTAAGCGAGACCAAAATCCAAAATTTACACCCCTAAGCGAGACGATGAGCATCCCCGTCTGTTTCATATGGGCCAGCCCCATCAAAGTAAATGGCCTTTGGATAAAAATCACAGCTCAAAATTTTGCCATTCAGGTGTTAAGCAAACACACTTTCAAAATCTCAAGAAAAAAAGGAAGTGATATTTTTTATCTCAGGGGCACTTTAAGCAAAATGTAATGAGACACCTATCATGAATCTCACCGTGCAGTTTACCATAGGTACGGAAAGAAAAATAAATATTATTCTTTGATTCACCGAGCCTGAGGTGAAAAATAACAATAATAATAATTATTATTATTATTGTTATGGCTTTATTACATAGGTGATTGTGATTGTTATGTAGATAGACTTTCCCACAACAAAACGAGCATTGTGATTGGCTGATTCTTGGTCGCATTCCCTTGATCAAATTTGACAATTTGAGTTCTATCAATACAAGTGCGACAATTCTCACGTGAACTTAGTAGTTTAATGGCTTCAGCTCTTATGACTCCCTTGTAGCTCAGCAACCAAAACTGGCTATCAGAAGGTCATAAGTTCAACTTCCGTTTGGAACACTTTTATTTCCTAGTATGTCCAAGTCATTAAGAAGAGTAAGTGAATATGAAGTAAAGTAATATGAAATGGCTAAAATCCCAAAGTAAAAATTGTTATTGTGTTGTCCACAACTTTAGAAAGCCTTGACGGAAGAACAAACCTCTTTAATGATAGAAAGGGATGTCTTACTTGCTGTGAGTAGCTTGACAACCACTAATATAAGTATAAAGTTGATTTGTACTTTTCAAATAATATCAATATTACTAAGAATAATAACAAGATTCGGTTAAAAAAGACAGTACTGTTGGGGAAGAATGTGCTGTGTGTGAAGTGTGATGAAATGCTCAAGAGAAAACTGCTCAGTGTGATCAACAATAATTCTTGTTGGATTTCTTCCATGGTCTTTAATTAATTCGGCCTTGCTTTGTTTCTGCTAAGTGAATACCTCTTTCCAGTTTGGGTTACTTGGTATATATTTCTTATATATTAGCTCTTCCGCAAGCTTTAAGCTTTAATCACCGCTGTGTGCAAAAGAAGGTTCTTAACTTTTATTTTTAAGAGTTTCATTAATTCAAACTACTGTTGACGTCCAAACTGTGTTGGCAACTAAACTAATAATAATAATAATAATAATAATAATAATAATAATAATAATAATAATAATAATAATAACAGCTTTATTTAAGTGTCAATGGTTTTAGCACTAGAGCACTAATTGGGGACACTGACGAAATTAACTCAAATCAAATCAAGTATTGGTTTTTGTGAAGAGGGGAAAATCGTATTACTCGGACAAGAACCTCTCGGTGCAAAGTAGAGAACCAACAAACTCAACCCACATTTGACGCCGACCCAGGCCACATTGGCCACATTGGTGAGAAGTGAGTGCTCTCACGATTACGCCATCCCTGCTCTCCGATTGGTGGTTGCTTAGTAACATCCCTAGATGAATTGATTGAGGTGTTTTCTGTCACAGGTGTTGCAGATTTCAGACTTGCCGATAGTGAGATTATTTGTGCCTTCAGAGGAAGATGAGCAATTATTAGTGAATATTTCAGAACTTATTGGAATGGAAACTGAAACACAACTGGAGTCGACTACATGTTCAACTGAACAGCAGTTTGGAGGGTAAGGGACATTAGTCGTATCGTTCTTCGTGGCAGTTCTTGAACAAACAAAGGCCTTGTTTCGAATTCCGTACATCTAGAAAGTTGAATAATGACTTCTGAGCTGTTTGCTTTAGCTGGGAACATTTTCAGGCGACATTGGCTCACTTAAGCACAATGATGTTAATCAAAGTGGATGAGTGAATGACTTGGTACCAGTGATCAGAATTGATTGGCTGAAAAGTGATGCATAATTGTACCTCGGTTCCAAGCCTTGTAGTAAAGAAGATTGTAGATGTATTTGAACGAGACATGTATTGTATTTTAGTGAATAGTTGCCAAACCTAAGCGTCGATTGTGCTGTTATGATTCTCACGCTGACGGATAAGTGCATGTCATTATGCCATTAATCTAAAGCCTACCCAACACCAAATAAGCGGTTACTTTGCTTCGTTTGCTGTTTGCGTGTTATGTAGTTACGATCATCTCGCCTAGAGGTTGGTTGCAATCGTCACAGTAGGGAGCTTAAGATCTTCGACGACGACGTCGACGAAAACGCCACAAAACAATGATATCATTGGTTAAAAGAGCATAAATTAGCTCATATTTTTGCGGTTCTATGCGTGACGACGACGTGAAATCACTAAATTTTAGGTTTTGACGACAACGTGAACATGCAACAGAGAATCTTTCATTCTCTATTTTCAGTCTGAAACCGCTCGTACCAATTTATTTTCTGGATACTTCACTCACATTGTACGAAGTAAGCAAGATGGAATAATCGCGAAAGACTTTTACTAGAGAAAAGTTCTATTTTGAGATGAAGTTTTCGTCGACGTCGCCGTCGTAGATCTTAAGTTCCCTAGTATTTTTCCCATGACGACTTGGGTGCTCGTTGGTAAAGAATCCAAACAACCAATCAGAAATTCATTGCTGTGACTCCTGTAAGGTGCACTCACATTTTTTCGGAGTACCCCCCGGAAAAAAAAAAACTTTTCATTGAGCTAAATTCTTTGTGGATCGGTGTGGCAACGTACTGCTTTGTTGATTTAGCAAATCTCTTAGTTTTGAGATATTCAAAAGTATATTTGTGTTGGGACTAGCCTGCGTAGCAAGCGTTTCCGTGGGGAAACCTGCAAGGTTTTCGATGTTCTGGCCGCGCGAAAAGTGGGGCGAAAGAAAAAAGACGGGGAAGGGGAAGGAAGGAATCTCCCTTCCCCTCTGCCTCCCCCTCGTTTTTTCTGGTCCCATTTTTCGCGTGGCTTTGCAGGCTATGTTGGGACAAACAGCATTCAAACTAAGTGTAACAGAGTTTTATTTGTATAAGAATTACTCTCCTCCCCCTCGTCCTCAAAAATTGCTACGATCACACTAATTACACTTGTGACAAATTGATTTTTGTTTTGACAGAAATGAAGGGGCTGTGTCGGAATCTTTGGATGAAGCTGATTCAGCGGATGGAGACAGTGTTGCATCCGAAAGCTCATCAGAAACCGGCAAATCACGTGATGAAAGTGATCACGTGACAGTGCCCCATTTGCCTTTTGATATGGCTGCCCCTTGGGTCGATATTTCCATTCTAGAAGTTGACAACCCTGGTCTTTTCATGGTAATTCACTCTGTTAAAGTAGTCACGTAAGCCTGGATTTCTCTAGCGTCGATGCTTATTTCCCTTTCGTAAACGGTCGTTGCCATTTCTCAGAACGGTCGTTGCCATTTGAAACGGTCGACGCCATTTTTTAGCTCTCAATTACACTCATTAGGTCTAAGAACTCAAAAGGTTGCGGTTACTGGGAGTTGTGTCTCGCTGGTCATATGAGTTAGGGTTCGGGTTAGGGTTCTGTTTAGGGTGAGGGCAAAGAACCCGAGTTCGAGTCTTGAAATTTTCGGACTATTTTTTTCCTCCAGTTTTTCTTCTATAAATGTTTTTAATTCCTTTTTTGTCTTAATTTTTGTTAGCATTTTTTCTTAGTTTGTTTCTTTTAATTTTCTTTGAAGTGAAGTGTGTAGTCGACCGTTATAAATGGCATCGACCGTTTCAAATGGCAACGACCGTTCTGAGAAATGGCAACAACCGTTTACGAAAGGGAAATTTGCAGCGCTGATGCAAGCACAAACGGAAGCACAAGCACAACAATCAAAAATTTTCTTTTTCCTTGTGCTTGCGCTTGTTATGCTTGCGTTTGCCAAGCACAAGGAAATTTGCTGCATCTGACCAATAAAAGCACTCGTCCCAGATTCTCCGCGTCTGAGCATTTGAACAAAGTGGCGGACGCGGTGGTTGATTTTGATGCTTATGTCGATGTTCGTTTTCAATAGTAATAATAATAATAATAATAATAATAATAATAATAATAATAATAATAATAAGTTTAATACCTCTTTTTGTAGCTTAACAGCCAAATTACAAGAGTGGTCAAAGTACTAATCATATATATACACTTTCATGAAACATTTTACTAGGAATATCTATATGTAATAAATTTGTTGAGACGGTTAGTAGAGGCCATGGCGAGATCCTCTCTAATGGTGCCTGAACGTAGATTGTATCCATGGGACACAGTTGTGCGCTGAAGTAGCAAGGACACCGGTGTCCCGAACTCTCTGGATAAACTTAGTGCATGCTGGGGCACGCCGATCCGAGAAAGTACAAAGACCACAGTGCACAAGTGCGTCCCTGTAGGGAAGCCCAGGAAAGATTATCTCTAAGCCTTTTTCCTGCACACCCTCAATTAGGATGCTAAGATATTCCGGCAAATTTGCCCAAACTGGGGATCCATTACTCCAACACTGAACGGATCAGGCTGTCCGGTTGTTCGAAAGCTGATTAACTTAATCCAGGATTAGGGTAAACTTTTATTTCATATTTTTCAACTTTTTGGTGATAGTTTCTTTTGCTTATTTTTGTTTTTCAAATTTGACTTCTCTATTGTAAGGTTTTGCCGAATATCAGCGTTGAACAACATTTGCGAGTACAGAAATAAACTCATTGGTCAACTTTTAATCTGGGATTAGCGTTAATCGGCTTTTGAACAACCGCGCCCAGAACTAATTCGCTACTTCTGCTTGTGCTTCTGCTTGCGTCTCTAGTGAAAATCAGGCTTTAATTGAAGTCTCGAGCTTGTATAGCCCAAGTGCTTTGGTAACAGCAGAAATGCTAGATAGCTTGATTTGTAAATTGGCATTTAGGGACACTTAACTGCATCTGTATGAAAATTGAATTGTTACTAATTGAAGGGAATACAAATAGAGACAATGTCAAATTTGAAGACATGAGATCTGTCTGAATTTAAGGAAATAACTGCATACATTTCTCACGAAAGTAACTGATATATACAGGCCTTCGTTCGAAACCTTTTGTGGCCAAGAACTTTCCACTAGCTCACGTGCAGAACTCCAGCCTTTGGGGCGTCATTGTTTGTTTGTTCGACCTTTAGCATGAAGTACGAGGTATTCGTTCTGAGCATGCGCACTCTGAAAATACCCGACCAATAAACTCGATGTGGATGCTCGGAGCTGACAATTTCTTCTGGTAGTGATGCTCTTTTCTTCAATCAGAAGATCGCCAATGTCAGACCAATGAAGGCAGAAAGTTGTCAATTTAGTGTAGTTAACATGGTATGTTGTTTTAGTTTCAGTGCTTAGAAATGTTGCAGGAGATAGAAGAACTAGAAAATGAAATGCAGGAGTATTATGCAGTGAGTAAAACTAAACAGTCTTTCTGTTTTATTTGCGACGAGGATGATGACGGCGGTGGGGTAATCTGGGATGAGGCGTAGGGCGTTCCCTGTCTCAATTGCAAGTGCGCCTGATCGCTGGTTAGGTCCCGTCGCGCAAGGCCTGGACGCCAGTTAATTTGAATTGGGCAATGACGTCAGAACGAAAGGATGGCGTGGACAGAAAAAAAAAAGAGATTTCTTTTCAATATCTCAGCCGCAGAATATTTTTAAAATTCAAGATTGGTTTATCGGCTGCAGGTATCAGCATTCTCTAAGTAAGCGCTCTTGTTCTTGCTTTCATGCCTGCGTTTGTCACGTGTGCTTACGTCACCAGCAAAACCCAGGCTTTATGGCTGTTGTTGTTTTTATTAACGTTGGAATTCCACATTTTTGCAGTGATTAATTTAAAAATCCGACAAGAACAATCCTCTTTTTCATTGGTCACAGCAGATTTATAATTACTAGTGGAACCAACATATTGAACTCTACAGCCTTGTCGAAAGTACCTTAAATTTTTAAGATAATTTTTTTTAATCTTACGGGCGAAGCTCATTAAAATAAAATTATCTACTCCACAACAACTACACCGACCACCAAAATTGGAACTACTGGTGTAGCAGAGGTTGCTTCTTAGCCTGCAACTGT
>NC_090896.1:47526799-47544299 GCF_036669925.1 Montipora capricornis
TTACGAAAAGAAGACGGAAGGAAATAAAGTTGACCGAGCTTAACTATCCTTGGATTTAACAGGGCAGACAATATTATGCGTAAAAGATTAACTGTCGTCAGCGTAATTTTATGAAAAAATTAGAAACATATTGTATCACGTTTCCAAGAATCAAAGAAACTAATTGATTTTAGTTCATCTGTTTGCCTGTTTGTTTGTTTGATTTCGACATCAAAAAAGAGAGAGGGATAAGTCACATCAAGAGCATTTTCATGCTTTGGCCGGACAAGCAGCAATATGCTGTTTGCATTTAAGGTAAAATCCGCCATTTTAACAATAGAGTAGACAGCACTCGAAGTGCAGTTCTGCTATCAAATAACAACTCTAATGTTGTGACTCCCTATTTGAAAGTGAAGAATATAACTTAACTTTTTTCCACATTCTTTTGGAAATGTTATATATACTTGGTATATTTAATACTACTTATGATAAATAATCCAGGAAAGAAAAACAAACGGATTATTTTTTTTATTAAGCATGCAATATCTGTAAATCTGTTGCAAATTTTCTTCCTGATTTACAAAAAAATTTCGTTCGCTTTGCTTGCTCCAATAATTGTCTTTTGTCCGGTGGTCATCATAAACCTCGCCTCAAATGTTTGACACATCATATCGTATTTATCACTTTGAAACTCAACTTTGTCTGTTAGAACAGATGTTTTGCTTGATAACCCCATTCTACGCATTCCTTTTAATTTAAACAGAAATGGGAATAAAAAATAAGCAAAATAATCCCAGTGCAATTTTTTTTATCAAACCCTCGAAGGCAGATGTTTTGCTCTGCACAATTCTCTCTCCAACAGACGTTTGATGTGCGTTTCACGAGTCCAAAGTTCAGTTAAACGAGTTCAGTTCCTCTTGGTTTAAAAAACATCCTTTTTAAAAACCGCAATGTAAAAATAATAACCTAAGCCAACGACAAATAAGAAAACATTTTTCACTGTTTTCTTTTTGCAGCATTTTTATCGGAAAGAATAGAAATTTAAAAGCGGCCATGAAGGACATCATTGACTAGCGTTTGGCTTCCGTTTTCGCCGGAGCGTCGTTTCAGCAAAGGCGGACCACCCTCTTTTTCTCGCTATGTAGAATAATATGAGAGAAGAATATTACGGCGGTTGCGATTTGCTCGGCAATAAAGTTTGAACTGAAACAAATAATTCAATGAAAGATCAAACGAAGTGTCAACTGAGTCCTGTGCTATGTTTTTTTTGTGCTATGTTTTTTTTGTTCGTTTTTTGCTGTTTTAGGCGTCATTTTGCGAGATCTATTCTCGACCGCTGGTTAGAGAGTGAAGAGCAACCGCCGACAACAACAACAACAGCAGAGCGTGGTGGACATGCTGTTTCAGCTCGATCGTGATGATAAATTATGCTTTGTACGCAAATTAAAGAAAAAAAAACACCCTCTCTTGAAACCACAAAGATTTCAACGAGATCTTTTCAACCATGCTAAAAGAGCACACGATCATATCAATAAATATACGGATTTATTTATTCATAATACTTAAAAACAAACACCGGCACATTTTTAGGACTTAAATTCAAGTTGGCTATGGCTATCGGTATGTTGAATTTTTCTCAACTAAAATTATGATTCCAGTGAAAAGCGCGGTCCGAAATAGCAATGACTGTGACTTGCGTCATTTAAAAGCATATCTATGTGGACGAAGACCTTTCTCGCCATTGACGTATTTATTTACTTTCTCAACTCTGCCACGAATTTGCCATGATCGATTGGTATGTGAAATTCCACTTGACAAATCTTCAAATAATCATGCCAGGGTTCACGAATAATCCTCTCAGGTATCTATATAAACCCATCGCAAAATGATGTCAAAAAACAATTTGGCCACGTTGACAGTTAAGAAAAACCGCATCAGAAAAGAATTCTTCGAGGAGCTAAACACTTTCTTCAACCCTTCAAAATGACTTTTAAAATGTGCGCAAATTTACTTGGGATTTCTATCCTTTTTGTCTTGACAAATTTATCGTCGCGAATCACTGAGGAGATCCGCCGAGGTGAGATGTTTTTCACAGCCGTCCGCTTCTTGCATTTGTATTCCTTTGGTACATGGCTTGGAATGCAGTTTTGGGTGTCGTTTATCGCCGGTTAGTACGCATTCGATCATCTAATGTATGTTGCTTCATTGTTTTGTAAGCTTTGTACTCAACTTCTATGTCGCGATAGAATTTTTGTAGAAATAAATAGTCAAAAGTAGAATTTTTAAAAATGATATTCCTCAAGCCGGTCATGCAAGATATTCGCAAATTAAGGTCTTAGTCTAAGAATATTATTCGGAAAGTGAAACATTATCCCATGTTCTTTTGCAGACGGTTAGATATAAACGAAAAAAGATGTTTATTAGCGATTAAGATGGTGTAATTTGCCCTGAAGCGGGTGCAGTTCTTCTCCTGCACCTTGACCCGGTCGAAATACAGACCGTATGGGGAGGCAAATACCTTAACGCCCATTCATACGGATATCAGTGTGAACTCACCAATAACTCGAACCATTCAACAAACATACCCTGACACAATTTTATTTGTGTGAATTTAGCCAAATACGTCTGGCTGGATGTGATATACAGAAATGAATAAATTAGCCCAGACTTTAGAAATAGTATACCTCGATGTCTCCCATTTGAACAGGCTAACACGGAATACATAAATAATAAAATAAGGTATATATTATAAGCTCGCGGAAGCGGTCAATACCAAATACTAACCAAGTTTGAGAGCCGAACAGTAAATTTGCGGCCCTCGTTTTTTCAGCTCAAATTATGTCGCACTCGTCCCATGAATAGTAGCCTGCGAGAACCGGCGGGAGAACGAGGAGGGCGCGCGAGGAAGAAGGGAAGGATGCTTTCTTCCCTTCTTCCGCGCGCGCCCTCCTCGTTCTCCCGCCAGTTCTTCTTTTTCCTTCCCCTTAGGACGTCTGCCAGGCAGGCTACTTGAGTAGTAGTAGTAGTAGTAGTAGAAGTAGTAGTAGTAGTAGTAGTTGTTGTTGTTGTTCCTAAGTTCTGAAAGAAAAGGTTGGAGAAACTTGTTATTACTCAGAGACAAATGACGTGGTTTAGTGGAGATTAATTAGTAAACTTAACTAAAAGGGATTAACAATAAACAGGTTGACGTGCCAATTCGTAACGTCTTTCGCCCACTTGTCAGTTTGCCTCTACTGTTACACACTTGATATCGTTTTCTGGCCTGTGATGACGTCAGAATTCGTGAATGAAAGTATGCGACATTACTTCCAGCACTACTTGTAACTAACATTGTTAATACTTACAGAGATTACAATTTAAGGATATAAAGTTACTATTGTTTTGTTTACAAAGTTGTCTTTAACTTAAAGAATATTTCCTCGTGGTCTGTCCTTACTTTCATTCAGTTTCCTCAAAAATTGCACGCTTCTTGATCTTCTACAAAAGATAAGTTAACAGTTGGCTTTCAAATACCCGTTCGTTTGATTTCGACCCTGACGTACATAACGCATGCAATGTTTGTCTTACAATGGCTAAATGACTTAGGATCACTTCCGCTTTGTCCATCAACAAAATGATCAGTGAAGGGCGACCTCACCTTTGGAAATGACGACACCGTAAGAAATGCACCGAAAGGCGTGCCGCAATGCAGCACAACTTTTCTTGCTCACTTAACCGAGTTATCCTACTACGAAGACGGCGGCGAAAACGTTACTTCAAACTAACTTTGCATAATCCGAAGCTTTTCGCGATTATTTCATCTCGTTTACTTCGTACAAGTAACAATAATAATAATAATAATAATAATATAATAATAATAATATAATAATAATAATAATAATTAATCAGCTGTGCTAAATCCACAAACACACCGAGTCGTTTCGTTTTTGTTGTCACCTATAACACTGTCCTTCGTTCTTTTCAATCTATCATAAGATCTCGCTTCTTCCCAACGATGTACCGAAATATTCACATTACCACCTCTTAAATGCTTTCAGACGCCACCTCCCCTTCCCTCAAACTTCCTTGATCCATACCAAAACCTAGCCCCTACCCCCCCCCCCCTCCCCCAATTTTCAAACGTACTCCGCAGCCCCGGTCCGCGGCCCATGCATTTCCAGGTACTAAAAAAGAGAGAAGACGAATATTCCACTCATCATTGACTGTAACTTATTTACATGATACACTACTGTCCACGCTGCAAGAAAACAATACATAGAAGAGACAAAACGGATAGTTAAAGACCGTTTTAACGAACACTGACTTCCCGTTAACAGACCCACCTCTCCTCCAAGGCTGACAATTGTTTCTGAACATTTAACCAGCAATAACCACACGCCTCACGACATGGAACCTATCTCGTGAATCCATACGCAGAATCGTCAGGGGTCAAACACTTGAACCCAAATTTATAAACAAAAGAGAATAATAATCCAATACGTACATTCTTGGACAGATTAAATGGAAAATTGACACCACCCTTCCCCCAAGATCAATGATGGGCAAATGGTGAGGTTTGGCCTTCACTCGACTTCATCCTTGATTAAGACGGAAGGGAGCATTTCTGTTCCATTTTAATCTGTCCGGGATTGAATATATCATGTGGCTAAAAATGGTAACGGCAAATCATTTAACTCCCTGAAGATATCAGGCTGTGCCTGACGAAATATTGGAAAAGAACAAATTTATATTATCACAGCCGTACAGACAGCCTTGCATCCTTATAATTTTGTTATTGGTCTATGAATTATTTAGAACACTTTATTTTAGGGTGCATAATTACAGTAAAAAAACTGTACTCTCCCTTATGGCCTGGTTAAATCTCCCAAGGTCCGGCACTTTTACGTTTTTCAGCAGAAATAGTGCTAAATCTATGACACAGACTTAATCGCATTGGGCTTAACTCGATGACCTTTTTTTGCAGGTTACAAGATGTATTTTACACTAACAAGACATACCTTTGGTCATTTACAAAGCCAGCTCTTCCCAGTCTACTTTACGGCGGGCTCCAGTCTATCCACTGTTGCCTTAGCAACTTACTGTATTATGCACCCTGTTCAGCTGTGGGATGGCAGTGAAAAGTATCAGGTAAATACTCAGATGACGTTGGTTAAACGGCAATAGTAAGGGGGTTTCTGTTCAAAACTGTTCCTTTATCAGATCAGGCTAATTTTACAGTGCGTTCACTGAAACCGGGACCACCTAGATAATTTACAGTAATCGAACCCACATACAGTCATTAAAGCATCACTGGTCAACGAACAAGTTGCGATTTCATTGTTTTGTACCGGACATTTGACTCGCTGGGTCTGAAAATGTTGGAATCCATTGTTTCAGTTCTGCCCTCTGATTGGTTTTCACTATGTGGGGGCCCCGGTTTCAGTGAACGCACTGTAAGCCTTTCCAAACCTTCCTACGTCTCGGATTCCTGATAAAATTCTAGCTAACGGAAATAAGCGTCATTTCTTTCTCTAACAGTGACGTCAAAGCACATTATTAAAACTGATATTAAAATAGCGCAATAAGACATCCTTTCAAAGAACCGGAAAAGGCTAATTTATAGCTAAGAGAGGATTTATTGGATGACTTTGAGTATAAATTATTAATTGTTCACTCCAAGTCGTTAATTATGTGTTTTGCCGACCGGGTTTTGAGTACGACACAGTCATGACAGAGGGCACAGTTTGCCCAATACGGACCTCCCTACCAGTGAGTAGGGAGTAGGGAGCTTACGAAACGAGGACGACGACGGCTACGAGGACTTCATTTTATAAGGACGTTCGCGCCCATTGCTACTGTGCATTTTTTCGCGCATGTCACGCACACGTCATGCATCGCAGACCACGAAGGTAAACGCGATGCTAAAGGCGCAAACATTTTACACAAGAATGGAAACGTGAGAGCGTATGGCATCATGGGATAGCTATGGCCCCAGGTCTTCTCGGAAATGTCACGCAATGACGTGACAGTGCGAATATACCATCGCTTTGAGAACTTCGCGGTGATTTTACTCTCTTGAATGCTAGGTGACCCCTATTTTTCTTTCCGTAGATCACTTCCTTTTCTGATTTTGTCCATTTTTACAAAAAATAAACAAAATCTGTGCGTGAGAAGTTACAAATATTTCGCCTTTTATGCTGTCGTGCGACTGAAGTTTTCTTTCTTAGACTAGTATGTATCGTTTTTCAAGGTCTATTCCTCCTCAGAAAAAGATATCAGCTGCAAAGGTTGATTTAGTTATATTAGTTATATTGAATTGAGTACGTTTACCTGATCTAAATTTCACTAATGTAGCTTTTTTATTGCTGACAGTTGTAAGCTAAGAACGCATTAAAGTAACGCAAGCTTCTAAAAGTGCACCTCATGATTTCGAAAACGAGCACGGTGACCCCCCCCCCCCCCCCCCCATTTATCTATTTTTTTTTTTTGCCTTTTTGGCAAAAGTAGATCATTACCTTTCTGTGCGGCAAGTTTTAAAAAACATCTGTACGCGGGAACATTTTGGGCGCGAACGTCCTTAAAAATACGAGTTCGCGTTATTCATATCAATACAAATCTATTTCATGTCGTTTTGCGTTAAAAATGTGTAGTAACTGTCGAGGAATTAAACTGGTATGAGTGGGATGGAAGCGTAGAAAGAGAACAGAAAATTCGTCGTCATGTGCTAACGTCCTCCACAGAACCTTGAATTTGGTCATTTCACGTCGTCATTTAGGAGATGACGGCAAAAGAATGTACCAAAATGTAAAACGCACGTGCAGAGCGTGCAGAGCTATTGTTTTTGCTCACTAAACCTATTAGGGACCTTAAGCAAGGACGACGAGGACAGCTATGAGAACGCCGCAAATTTGCATATTTAGTGGACAAAAACAATAGCTTTGCACGCCCAGCACGTGCGTTTTACATTTTGATACATTTCTTTGCCGTTCTCGTCTTGACAACGACGTGAAATGATCAAATTTGAGGTCATGTGGAGGACGAGAGCACATGATGACAAATTTTCAATTTTCTCTCTGAATATCCACACCGTTCCCATCAATTTTATTCTTGGGTTGTGCATTCACACTTTCCAAGCCGAACGACTTACAGTAACGGGAAATAACATTTTTAGACAACGTTCTCGTAGTCGTCGTCGTCGTCGTCGTCGTCGTCGTCGTGCTTGCTTAAGGTCCCTAATTTAAACCAAATTTTTGTATACTACTTCCCCACCGACGCAGCACCACAGTTTCTTTAGAAACTACCCCTTCATTCATAAGGTCCCTATTGTTTTGTAGCGTCGTCGTTGCCGTCGGCGTCGTCGTTTCTTAAGCCGATTTACACGGTACGACTTTGTCGCATGCGACAACGGCTTACGACAAGCCCACGACATGATTTACGATTGTTGTGTACGTCAGAAAAAATGTCGTAGCATTTTAAAATCATGTTTTAAAACGCTGCGACAATCGTAAGTCATGTCGTAGGCCTGCATGTCGTGAACTTGTCGCATGCGACAAAATCGTATCGTGTAAATAGGCCCTAATGAGTAGCCTCGGGCGGCTACTCGGTGATTGCGGACCAGCCAATCAGTGGCGTTGATTGTGGCGTTGAAGTCATTAGGCCCAATCTGATTGGTCAATTTTTATGCGGGACCTCTATTCTAAATTTAGATAATACCGTCACGCGTGAGCCAAAGCCAAATGAGAGAGAGATCAACCTCTCCGAGGTAGAGACTTCTGATGAAACTGATTCTGATTTTTTTGTAAATCCTGTCTTTTCTGTATAAAATGAACGAAAACTCAACAAAAGACGTTTCTTCAATTTCAAGAGATTGCGCGAAGTATTTCGAGATCCCCCCCTCCCCCCGATCGCGCTCTGAGAGATGAAGCGTTTATGAAAATACAAATCGCAGTCGAAAGACTGAATTACTTGTAAAAACTATTTACAATAATTTAATAACATGTAAAATATAATATATTATAATATCCTAAACTTAATCTTTTTTAAGAAAGCTTACACATCTGAGAGTTATTAAAAGTATAAAAGTATAAACATAGTATAATACGTGGACTAAAGGTTATATTAAGATCTCAACAACTGAGAGGCGTAAATACTAATGCATTATAAACGAACTTGAAAATCTCTTTGTCTTACAATGTGGAACTCTAAATTTCCTGCTCTTCCTAGTTTTGTAGGTTATAGCATTAAGCGGCGGGAGAAGCCGCTGATGGAGTTTGTGCCCCTTATTATCGACTATTTCCATAAACAGTAGATTTAGTTAGCGCCTCACTATAGCTAAGGTCGGGATATATTATCCTTAACGACCTTTTTTGGATCCTTTCCAATTGATCCGACAAGTACACAGGCAAACTTGAATGAAATGACTGACAGGCATACTCTAGAACTGATCTTATGCAAGCACAATAAAATTGAAGCAGAGATATACAGTCAATATCTGTGCGCTTAAGTTGTTTTAATAGATAAACTCTTTGCAATGCCTTTACGGTGACATTGCCAATATGATCATTCCATTTCAGGTCGTCTCTAAGAGTTAAGCCTAGGATTTTTGCCGATTTGACAACTTCGAACTGCTTGCCTTCGGATTCCAGGGGAGAAGAGGCACCACGTTTCTTACGGAAGTCTATTTGCATCTCCTTGCACTTAGTTGGATTTAGGCGGAATACATTTTCATCCGTCCATTTGAGCACTCCATCCATTGCATTTTGATGGGTACTTGTTCTTGACTTAGGTATAACTTCGGCAAGTAATTATGCAGATTTCCCCCCGGGGGTTTCAACCTCTGCAATAAATTTAAATAATGAAAACTAACCTGATCAAGTGCTGTTCTTTTCGTTATGTCAGGCATCTGGTCTTGCTGTATCAATGTTAGCCACTATTATCAATGCAGTTTTCTTGGAGCCTAAAGTCACCGCCCTTATGACGGAAAGGTACAGATATGAAAAGGAACACGGATATGGAGACTCCATCGGGCCTATCAAAGACAAGGCCTTTAAGTTGGACGAGAAGTACTTGAAAATGACTCACAGATTCTGTGTTGTACACGGATTCACATCAATGGCCAATATTTTATCATATACTGGTTGTATTCTTCACTTATGGTACTTAACCAAAAGTCAGGCTATAGTAGTTTAAATCAGGAGTATTTAAAATTTTAAAATTTATGGTGCTGCAAAAAGTTTAAAATTTATTTACCACGCAATGAAAAATATGCTAGAAATATGTCACACCCTATCTTATCCATATGGAACAAATCTTCTTCAAGAAAGCTATATATTATCTCTACTTATTTCTTCTTATAATTATTTGTATTGTTTATACGGTAAGCTATTTAAGTCTTAAGTGGAGAAGTTGAAACTTGTCGGACGTCATAATTGTGTAAAAATGTTGCCCTTGCAGATAGGCCCCGTTTCTCATTTGACAAGTGACGGTACAGGAAATTAAACAGCAGCAAAATTAGAGCCTTTCCACTGTAACATTACAATTGAAGGATGTAGTAGGTTTTTAGCTTTATGTGTGTGCCTCTTGCGAGAATAATTTTCAAAGTTTTCATGTTGATGTCCGGCATTGCTGTTGCACGCTGTTATTTAATATGTAATCTGTTACATCTATTTAATCCTTAATAAAAAGCAAGATTAAACCCGTTCGTTTTGTAGTCTCTGTTGGACTAATTTATCTTTAGACCGTGCTTGAACGGTATATATAGTTTACGTCATAGAAAGTGCGGCGTACGGGGTTTTATGCACGAGTTGTTTGTGTCAAAAACCCGAACGAGCGAGGAACGAGCGAGTGAGGGTTTTTGACACAAACAACGAGTGAATAAAACCCCGTACAAAGCACTTTCTATGTCGTGAACTGTTTATTACACATAACATGAGAATTTTCATTAAAATAGTTTTCTGAACGCGAATTAGAAACAAAAACTCACTAACAATAGAACCAAAGGCAAATTTAATTTAATTCAATAACAAAGTACGATTTGCACGATTTGCACGAGATGCACGAGTGATTGGCATGGAAACGCCTTTACGCTTTCGTTGATTGGTTATACTTCCACATGTGAAAGAGCTGTACGCCATTCTGATTGGCTGTATAGGCCTTTTTCACATGTGAAAATAAAGCGTATAGATTTGTACAAATGAGCTTTATGGAATAAAATTCTCATGTTATGTGTAATAAAATAGCATTCATTACACTCTTTTTTTTTATAAGAATATATTTTATAAGAATATCAAGGCTGAAATTTGCGAAATTTTAAGAATATTTTAAGAATAAACCCGAGGCTAAGATTTTGAAAGGGATAGATATAATTTTGTGTGTTGAAACATCAGTAAATACAATACAATTTTATGTTTTTAACTTAACCGTGTAACATTATTGCTTTCTCTGAACGGCGAAACTAGCCAACAAAACGAACAAACCTACACTAGCTATGGCGATGCGATGGAGAACATGTAACGCGATACAGATCTAGATACCAAACACTTGTAATTGGTACCCAAATAAATTCTAAAACGGAAATGTCATAAGCTATAAATTAAGAATAATACGAGAATATTTTCAGCCTAAAATCGGCAAAAAAATAAGAATATTCAGCCTGGGCCGGAAAAACAACATTCTTATAAAAAATAAGAAAAAATGAGTGTATGCGATCTTAAAGGGGCTAGGTCACGCTATTTTAGGTATTTTCAGCACTGATCGAATGGCCATAGAATTAACTAAAATATCAAAATAGCTGTTAAAAACTATAGAAGAACTCTAACAAAATACAGGGAAGCCAAGAAGGGACATGGATGGACAAAACTGGAGAGGATTGAAATGGATTGAGTTTGGGTAAATTTGAAAAACGTCGGCCCACCTTTTTCAAATTTATATCAGTCTATATCAAAATGTCATTTACAAAGCTTGAAAATCATTCTCGGTTGTTATGTGGCCGTGATTTTGCAAATGAAAGACTCTTGCTCTGCCAATATGACGTTTAGAGCTCATAATTAACAAAATTAAACAAAATTACCTAAAATAGCGTGACCTAGCCCCTTTAACGTCCTGTAATTGCTAATTTGTGATGTGGAGGCGAATTGGGGTTCTCCTTTACGGAAATAGTAAAAAATGAAATTTCGCTTATTGCACCTATAAAATTTCTGTGAAGCCGAGGAAAAAAAAATTTATGAAAAAGAAAATATGAAAGCAGCCCCCGGAGAGATTTGAACTCTCGACCCCTGGTTTACAAGACCAGTGCTCTAACCACTGAGCTACGAAGGCAGCATACTAGAAAAGGTGAAATTTTATGATGTCTTACTTTTTTAATATTACGACTATGTCACAGATGGAAACGAGTGAATCGCAAGAGATATTCGCCTTAAATATTTCGTCAATAGTTCCCTCATTTATTCATTTTATTCCTTGTTTGTAAAGAAAACCACAACTCCAGACTTCCCAGGTTTGTTCCCAGGGCCTTTCTTCTTCCCTTCCTGCGGACATGCCAAGAAATGAGTCAGAAATTCCACTGTCCTTCTTATCTTACTGACGGTCTTCACATGTTTACGATGCGTAGCATACACCTTCAACAGCCTTTAAAATACGGAGCTTTAATTGGTACGACGAGTAGCGATGAGATGTTATAAGGGCTGCGATTAACTAGCAATTTACACGGTACGGTTTTGGCGCATGCGACAAGCTTATGGCGTTATATCTCCGCCAAAATTCAAAGTCATAATTTAACATTCAATTTTACGATTCAACGTTCTTGTTAAACATGTAATATTCAAGTTTACGATTCAACATTCTTGTGGACAAAGTAAAATTTCACAATTCAACAGTTTACGATTCGACATTCTTGTTCATCATTCAACACTTAACATTCGTGTTAACAATGCAATATCCTGGTCGACACTCGAGTAAGCGAAGACCAACTCTTCAGCTGACAATTCAACATGCAAAGTTACAATGTAAAGATCTATGAGACCGGTAAGACTGCAAGGAAGTCACAATGCAACATGCAAAGAACAGAGTGGGTCACTGCGCCGAGATATTCCATGTGTTTTACACACAGCTATAGTTATGCATGAGGACAACCGCTGTAAGTAAATTTCATATGCTCACAAAAGATGGCCGCTGCGGTTAACGAATCTTGCGGCGACACATGCCATTAGGGACAGTGCGTCACCCACGACTTGTTTCCTCAAAATTTCATGAAAATTACATGACCGGTGGCTTACATCACACTTACGAAAAATGAAGAAAAACAAACATTTTATAAAAACTAATCATTCTTGAACAAGTGCTTAAGCTTAAACAGTGTATATCAGTGCTACAAACCGACAAATGGCCAACTTTGCGTTGAATGGGACGTTTTTCTCCGCTGGTTTTGGCTTGGGTGACGCGCTGTCCCTAGTGGCTTTTTGCGCCGACCTGTGGCGCAAATCGTCCTCTAGTTTTTATCTCAGCTGAGCAGACTATAGCGAGATTGGGCAGTTTAAGTGACACATCAGATCGATGAAAAAAAGAAAAAAAAAATCGATGGTTTAATTCTGACATTAGAATATGTCGAATATATGAGTCGTTCTCTCATGGACTTTGACAATGATTGATTGGTGAAGTTATTAATTCCATGTCAAGGAAGGCTCAATCTTTGCGGTCTGTTGACTTTTCTCCCAAGTCTTTTACTCAACTTCGTGGACGACTGTTGTTGGAACAGTTACCTTTCCTTGTCCTTTCCTCGAAATAATCACCTTCGGCGCAATGGCCCATTGTAACTTTGCATGTTGAATTGTCAGCTGAAGAGTTGGTCTTCGCAAACCCCGGGGGAGGGGGGGGGGGTACTTAAGGAATTTCTGGGTGGGGAGGTGCTGCTGGGACCCTGGAACCTTAGCCTACATCAGAGCTCGTTTCAGCTGGATTTTGCTACCCTGTACTAGAGTAAACTCCCCAAATCACTCCTACCCTAGAGTAGCTGTTTTCCAGAAACTGAGATCACTAGCACAGTCTAAAGCAAAGCCAAAACAAAACCTTATACCACAATCACTTCTTTCTTAAAAAGGATTTATTTATACTTGTCCAGCAATGCCAAGCTCGTACGTACGCATTATCAAGACAATAAATTGTTTAATTTTAACCAGTATTAGTACCATCGATTTCCGTCTGAATCCCGATTTTTGACAGTTAATAATATCCAGTAGCGTTTTATGATAGTCATCTATTTGCCGATTTCATTTTTTTATATTTTTGAGTAGCAATTCCTGGTTTCCTTAATTAGTCTTGACAAGATCTTCAACCAACTGGTCAGTTTCGTGAAAATGATACCCCATTCTAGACCCAAACGCTCTGATTTATATACCCTATGCTAGAGTAAACTGCTTGAAAACCATACCCTTCACAGCGGCACATACCTATATAGCCCATATATGGCACTATCTCCCCCCCACCCCCCTCCCCCACCGGGTAGCAAACTCGAGTGTCAACCAGGATTGCATTTTCAACACGAATGTTAACTGTTAAATGATGAACAAGAATGTCGAATCGTGAACATGAATGTTGAATGCTGAGGTTGAATGTTGAATTGTGAAATTTCACATTGTCCACAGGATTGTTGAATCGTAAACTTGAATATGTCTTGGTAAACAACAATGTTGAATCGTGAAGTTGAATGTTAAATTATGACATTGAATTTTGGCGGAGATGTAACGCCATACACATGTCGCAGCCTTTTAAAAATGCTGCGACATTTTTTATGACGTACACGACAATCGTAAACGAGTCGCAGGTCTGTCGTAAGCTCAAGTTGTCGCATGCAACAAAAATCGTTCCGTGTAATTCGGCCCTAAAAGTCGCAGATAAAATGTTTTATTCGTGATATTCAATTCTGACCCTTTTTTGCTTCCGATCAACTGCGTAAACAGTCCGAATTGTAGGTGTACTATTTTAAAAAGAAATTACTTAGACAAGACGCGTTTACTTAGGGAGCGTTCACAAAAACTTGTTGTGGGGGGGTGGGACTGATGAAAAATTATCTACTATATCAAACATTTAGAGGACTACTTCTTGCTACTTGCTGCATTTAACATTCTCAGGGACCCCCTCTAAGTATCCTTAAAATTTGAGACACCCCCAACCTACCTCATGGCAAAAGACCGCCGGAAAAACGCCTCGAAAGAGCATAACGATCTGCTAAGAAACGCAGAAAAAAGGCCAGGCAAACAAAGCCTTTAGAAAGCCAGTTATCTCACTGATACATGGCACAACCTAACAGGCGCTCAAAAACAAAAAGATCCCGGGCCCGGGTCAAAAGAGGTACAAAAGCTTTAAAAGCAGAATCACTCGCTTCTGCCACCGACAAGCCTATCGATTGAGACTAGAATTAAATTGATGCAAAAGCGTGAGGCTAATAGGTCACTTCACATTACTGCAGAGACTGGGTTTTCGACGGCTTTGTAAAGTAGCAAACATATTTCTGAAAGCAACGGACGTGGCATTTTTGGCGTCGCAAGGTGCGAGCTACCTACGGGGGTTTGGACGCATGCCTCCCCAGGAAAGTTTTAATTTGATGGAACATTCAGAAACGCTGTTTCCAATGTTGCTGGAACCCAAGAATCAGTTTGCCAGGCAAAGCTGGAGTTCAATCAAATTTTCTTTAAAAAAGTAAGTAAAAAAAAAATATAATAATAAAAAATGAAACAAACCCCTCAAATATTGGCATCAAAGTACCGGACATGGGACGGGAAATGACCAGACGAAACGTTGGGCTTCCGGCCTCAAATGTAAACCCTGGCCTGCTGCAGAGAAAATCAACACCAAGAAACTAAAAATATATCATCAAGACGAACTATTTTATTGGAAGAAAAAATATCACAGAAAAACAAGTAATAATGAGCTTATGGAAACAAACACGGCGACAGATTAATTAAGCTGGCTGGTCCAATCTACCGCATTTGACTTGGAGCTGCCTTGATGAGCCTATTTTGAACTGGTCTCGTAACGACAGTTTCGTATTTGGCCAACACCTTACACCTCATGAAACGATTCATCTTTTATATGAATAGAAACATATGTTAGACTTGTCAAGACCTTAATAAACGGTGCTTTCATCAGGAATTGGGATTCAACATTGACAGAATTGGGCAGAATTGGGTTGAAAGAGCACCTGCATGAAAATTGTATTATTAAATTCTGTAGTAAGGTTTGAATGGCTCTATGCGCTGATTAGGATAATCAATGCATTCAATATTTAAGTTTTTGGACTGGCCACAGCGGATGAAGAATAACTTGAATAGTTTCTATAGAAAAAAAGGGCTTAAGCGGACAGAAAAAAAGCTTGAACAAGTAGTTAAATAGCTTGAAAGGGACGGGATCATTCTATTAGATTTTAACAAGATTTGAATACTATGAAGGGAAATTATCCCGAAATTAATCTCGGTAGGTTAGTTAAATTATAATGCAAGGTGCAAGTAAACACGTTTAGATAACAATGTTACCTGTAGTGAATGGTTAATAGTGGCACATTGACTATCTTCCCGAATGTCATGATGAGTCTTTTTATTAATCGAACTGTTGACGAAAAGGTTTTCAGCATACTAATTAACCTTTTTTGAAGCACTAAAAATAGGAGTTGTTTACTTTCTTTTATTTCTCAAGTTTCCGGGCTGGAGAAACCCCAAAGACGAAGATGAACTTCCACGGCGACAAGCAAAGATGTTCCCTGCCCACGAATAAGAAGATATTCTGCGACAAAAACAGTCAATTTACAGGATACAGGATTAGATTAAACTGTGTGTAATTTTCACATCGGTTGATTTTCGTCCCATCAGGCATGATTCAAAACTCGAGCTCTATGAAAAGGCAGTTTATTCAAAAATGCTTTCACACGAAATTTCACCTGCCAGCTGTGAACACTTATTAAAGTTCCATTTTCATGAATAATTTATTTTTACGCTTTAAAAGTCACGGCGAAGTTTTTCTCGGTGACTTCACAGCCATTTTGGAGGAAGCGCTGGGAGGGCAATCATTACTGAAACTCCTTTGACGTGGGTAAGGCGTTGACATTTCTGTCAATTTTGAAATCGCTATTATATCCGGGACTTTGTAGATGCGATCAATTTTCATACGAATCAAAATTCCGTTATGTGCACCAGTCTATGAACTTCGAGGCTTCCAAAAACGTCGTCTGTTGAGCAATACAATACTTCTCTTTCATGAAAAGTTTGTCGCAAATTCCTTACGAATTTTCTCTTTGCGAATTTCTTTGATTCGTTCTCCACTATCGCAACTTTCTGATTTGTTTTACCCCTCTAAATTTTGATATGTTTTTAAAACCAAATTTTTAAAGTCATCAGAGTTGTTAAAGCTTCCCCTTTTGGTTTTCGCTTCTTCTGAAATTTTCTTTTGCAATGGCTACTTTAAGTTTTTCCAGTTTTTCGCGTTTCGCTGTTGCTCATGAAACATCGTTCGCAGTATTGCCTGCCAAAATAAAACTTCGGGATCTTCAGAACACTATTTTTGTGGTTTTTGGTGACAAGAGCCCCTTTCATTAAAAAATAATTTAGTCAAAAAAGCCTGATCTTCATTTCATGACCACATTGAGGCAAGATACAATTCAAAGATTTCATATTCAGCATTAATGCCTCTACTGTTTCAACAACACATACCCTCGGGGCTACCAATGCTCTTAAAAAGACCTACAGACAAAACGTTTTAGTACGCGGCGGGGGACTTACATATAATACAGACAATTAACATATAAATTAAACATTCATTTGGTTATCTTCGTGGCGTTAAAACGCTGAAGTGTGTTTTTTTTTTCACCCACAGTGTCTCGGCGGTTGAGACTGGGTAACAACCACAATTCACATTTCAAGTGTAGCTCACACATAAAACAACATAAAATAGCTTTTTCGGGTTATCTGCCGTGAAACTGCAACAAAATAATTTGTTCAATTAATAAAAAAGGTGAAACGTCACTGGACTGCAGAGTAAGTAGTACATTGCTCTTGCGCCATTTTTTGGTCAAACCAACAAGGCGAGAGTTTGTTTTTTTTTTTAAGGGTTTTGGGTAGAATTTGGTCTCAGTTTCCCCAGACCCTTGAGTCCAAATGTTGGATCCAAGATGTTGCATTCGTTTGGCCACCTCGTTCGACACTTTTCAATATCGTCCAACAATGTTGGATTCGTTTAGCCAGGCCTTCAACGGTTGAAGCAGCAGTGGTTAATTTACCTTTATCAGCTCGTTTGATAAAACTCCACTTCCCACCAACCAAGCACAAAAGTTTGTTTAGAAAAATAACCCCTTCTGTATTTTTGTAGCCTGCAACACAGGCCTATTTTTGTTTTAGTAAGAATTATTGGCTGACCTCTTGGATAGCGAGACTAACAGAGTTCTGAGGTAAGTCAAAACAAATCGTAAGGTGTATTGTGGGAAGTCCTATTCCCACAGACAAGAAACATCAAAAGGCGTTGTCACGTTAATAGGCGCAAAGCTGCCGTATGTAAATTACAC
>NC_090896.1:47556799-47576799 GCF_036669925.1 Montipora capricornis
ATTTTTAGACACACGGTAATCTATTATTTCTTTCAAAAACAGGAATCTGGCACGAGCAAAGTAGACATGACAGAGATAAATACGTGGAAGTTTTATGGAATAACATTCAGCCAGGTATAATTAATACTGATGAAGCACCTATTGCACAGACATACATTACTAAGATGCACAGAAAATAGTTCTTCACAAGGGGCAGTCTTATCTCCCAAGGATATGTCTTGAGATTCGGAGATCCCAGGTTCAAGACCCTTTCTGACCACTTATTGAATTTGATCCCGGTCGTCCCTGGTTCAAATATTACTATCAGCTGCACTTGTAAATAGCCAAATGGTTTGCCTCCGGTCAGTTGGGGACTTTTTAACAGTCGTTGTCTTTCTGTGCTGTCCGTTCTTTGATTTTGTTTCATTGGCCCTGAAAACTCCCTATGGGGCGTGGTCCTCAGGTATATCAAGGAATGGGTCAGTTGTTAACAACAGTTCATTGCATAGTCTTGCTACTTACTTACCCAAGTACCATACCCAATGTAATTGGAATGCGTGTCCAAGTCACGTGACAAAAGAACTGTCACTAATGTACCTTTATACATACTAATTAAACAGCCTTTCAGCACGGTTTGACAACCGTTCCAATTACAATGGGTACGGTTCTTGGGTAGGTAGTAAAACTACAGAACAAAACGTTGATAAAGCAACGTTTTTCCCTCTCTGCTAAAGCTTTCAAAATTAAACCGGAAGTGGTCTGTTATTTGGTCACGTTACGTATTTCAAGTAAAACAAAAATCTTAAGTTATCTGTTAAGTGGGAAGGTAACCTTTCACTAAGTTTTGTCCAAACTGTTTGAATCATTTTCAAGATTGATTAGCCCCTCATTTTTGACAACGGATTAGATGACCCAGTCCTTAATATACCTGAGTCAATTAAGTATGTATATCTCCCTGTCGGAGACCTTCCTGTTTATCATGGTCTTCACTCCTAAAGCCTGGTTTTCACTAGCGACGCAAGCACAAGCATGAGAAATTAAGGACGGTCCCTACTACTGTTATTGTGCATCGGCGTTCTGCGCATCTCGAGATACTCGGATTTCTTATCGGCGGTGCCTATTAATACAGGGATATTTTTCTGCGGTTCAAAACTATGCGGAGAAAACAGAACTTAGCAAGTTCTCTTGGTATCCAAAAAGGAAATTTTTATAAATATATTCATTACTTATCTTCGAAAAATGCTTGGTTGCCCCCAATTTTCTTTTTGGATTTTAACAACACTTTTCCCGCATATTCAGTAAACCGCGCAAAAGTACCTTTGACCTAGTAAGCACCGTCCTTAATGCTAGTGAAAACCAACGTCGACATAAGCATCAAAATCAACCACAGCAATCGCCATTTTGTTTAAATGTTCAGACGCAGGGAATCTAGAACGAGTGCTTTAATTCGCCCTTGTCACACGGCGGCCATATTGTCCCGGGAGACCAAAAGAGCTTTGTTGGTGACAGACTGATTTCAACGAAACTAATCCTACTTTTAGCCCGGAAA
Organism: Montipora capricornis; assembly: GCF_036669925.1. NCBI lineage: Eukaryota > Metazoa > Cnidaria > Anthozoa > Scleractinia > Acroporidae > Montipora > Montipora capricornis. Next base: position 47,558,328 of record NC_090896.1, read on the forward strand.
GTTATTTTTCGTTTTCTCGCATAAAAAAAAACCGTCCCACTTTTAAGCATCTCAACACTGTTAACACAGATTTAAAAAAACTTTGCTGAGTTCGATGAATAACGAATGCTTGCCTTTTGAATTAACCTCCCGCTTTCCGCCATCGAACAGATCCCGCATTCCGCCGGCTGTTCCCTCGGGACTCCGCCCTTCAGCCCACCCCCCCAGAAAGGCCGGAAGGCCGGCCAATAAGAGTAACGAATACTTCCAGCGCTTCTTTTAAGGTTGCACGGGAGGCTGGATTGGTTTCGAAATTGAAATAGGGCATTTGCTCATTAATTTGAAAGTAGGGTTTTCACACTCAAACCCCAACTCCAAGCACAGTGACAGTGTAATCAGTTTCTTTTTCATCTGTAGGTGCAAGAAAAAACTTCAAAAAGTACGACCATGGCAAGGTGGATTCTCTCGGCCTACCATACGACTTTGATTCAGTGATGCATTACGACAGATATTTGTTCTCAATTGATGGTAAGAAGCCAACAATTATCGCACGAGGGCGACCCTGGGTGAAGCTTGGAGGACAACTGCGAGGAACTTTGACGAAAAACGATATTTTTGAGATCAATGCTCTGTATGACTGTAACCCCTAATTTACAGTACAGCGGTTTCAATTATTTGCCGAGGGTTTTTGGTGATTGTTTTAGTTGACATTGCTATGCCTTCCTATTGGCTTAAAATAAAATTGGCGTCACTTTTTCAGCCAATCGAAGGCAAAAGGACACAAAAGCAAAGTACAAACTCATAATTGTCTGGGTCTATTGCGATTGGCCAATTACAGTTTGATGGCACTCAGTTTTCCGCCGGCCAAAGCTCACCTCACTTTAGTTAAGGCTATTAACGTTTGCTTTAATACACAAACATATTTTAGTTACAGTCGGAAACCTTTTTTTCCTGACAATTCATTCCCGTTGTGTTTGATGTTCATTCTTTTTATAAAATTCTCAAAGGATGAAAAACATATGTTGAACGATCTTAATTCAAGCAAATTAAAATTTGAATTTTAACTTCATTTTGTGGGCGTTGATTATATGGGCTGATATTTCAACAGACGGGCTAACAATTCATGGTCAACGAACGCTAAACCGGGTTAAATACTATAGCAACCAACCAGTTTAGAGTTCACATCAAACCCTGGCTTTATGCTTACCCTGCTCTTAACAAAAGTAGGCCCAGTTTGCGCTACACAGGCTTGGAGCTACTCGCAAGCGCGCGCCATTGGATGCTGAAGAGTCCATGGCTGCACTGAGACGGGCATGAAATGAAGGCTGATAAAGGGCTTTCGCCACATGCTCGTTCCAGTACTCGGTCAACAAGAATAAAGCCTTTGGTTTCTTGGGCTCAGATCTAACCTGCGATCAGGCCCAATTAAGCATCGCTATCATGTCCTCTTATGTCGGCTAAAATTTGTATTTTTTGTCGTCCCTTCGCATAACGAAAAAAATGGAGCCTGGTCGCAGGTTAGCTCAGATCGATCCCGCTTTAAAACTCGTCGTGATAAATCATTTTTGGACCACTAAATTCATCATGAGAGATAGAGCCATCTTCATCGCTATCCTCATGTTCAAATATGTTCGCTACCATCATTTTGTGGTGCTTTTTCCATTTCTTGTCGTGTACAGGCATCCCTTGGGCTTGTGCTTGGGACCTCATGTAAACTGACACCTCTTTCTTGGACAACACTTTGTCCCCATTTGTATCGATGTGCGAGAACATATCTGCCTGAGGTGGAGGGGCTCGAATATCGAACATCTCCAGCTCATATGTTAGGGTTGTGTTCCCTAAAGTAAACATAAAAACACGTATTTATTAGAAATCGCACAAAATACGTCATTCTGCAAAGCTACGTCAGGCAATGCTATCCTCGGAATACGTCTTCATATAACTCGCGGCCAATAATTTATTTCCCACACATCTTTAAAATGAAAGAAAATTGGACTAGGTTTACTGGGAGGGAAAATCTCTCTCAAAAAATCTTATACGCATGACGTTTGATATTCTTGCCGTAGAGGGTCAGTTGCAGAAAGAACTTTTAATTTCAAAGTCATACCCGTTCATGGACATGAAAATTACCGTGACCGTAAGCACAAAGAACTTATTAACGAAATGTGCTGTTGATGTCTAGTCTAGATCAAGGCAAACCATCACGACTTATTTTGTCTTCGCCATCCGTTGCATCAATTATTCACGATGAGTTTAGCCAGTGGAAAAACGACTCGTGTTTTACTCTATATTCTCATAAAAAATTCACGAATTTGTTTCGAGAAACAAAAGGTCCCTGTCATTATATGGTTTGAAACTGGCTCTTTCTTTTTTTATCTTGTAAATCGGGTGTTACGGAGTAACATTTCAATAAAAAAGTTCACGACTGTTTTCACTTGTAAATTCCGTAAACTTTTTTTTTCTCGAAAAATAAAAACGGCCATATTTCCTGAGCCTGAAAATAAGGGAAATTTAAACAAAAATCTCGTTTACCTGGAATTTCTCCAGCACCTTTCTTGCCGTAGCCAAGTGATGGTGGTATAACAATTTCTCTTTTCTGTCCAGCGCACATATCCCGCACTCCCCTCTCGAAGCCTTTGATGACTGTCCCTGTTCCAAGGACGAACTCAAACGGCATATATCCCTTGGAAGGGTCAATTGTAGTATCGAACAATCTACCATCGTCCATCCAACCCTTGTAATGAATTACTACAAGATCGCCAGCTTTGGACTTGTTCACGCAGTCCTTTGGCGTGAAAAGATCATGAATTTCGATTTTTGCGTTTGGATCTTCCTCTTCGTCCTCGTCGTGTTCTTCTCCTTCTTCGTGTTCTTCATGTTCGTCGTTTTCATGATCATCATCGTCATCATCATCATCATCGTCATCATCAAAATCGTCGTGATCTTCCGTCATCTTGTTTTTATTTTCTTCGTCGCTTTTCTTCTTCGCTTCCACTCCATCAGCATCGTTGTTTTTCTTTGATGATTCATCCTTCGCTTCGTGAACAACTTCAACTTTGGCGTCGTCATCCTCACCATTTTTAGCCCCTTTGTTCGTTTTAAATGTCGCCTCTGGCTCTGATTGGCCAACATGTTCACTCGAATCGTGATGGCTTTTTGTAAGGCATAGGGCCACAAAGCAAAACAACAAAACAACTTGCAGAGTTCTTTCCATGGCTCCGATGTTATGTTAAATGAACAATAACAGGTTATTGGGAGTTTAGACTACACGGCCTGTGCTCTTTCAAACAGGTGGTATGTTGACATATTTGCAGGTAAGTATAGCTGGTTAACAGCCCGCATCTTGGGAGGATTATATCCAAAACACGTGTCTCCCATTCTGATTGGCCAACTAGTCTCACCGTTCAAACAATATGGAGATTTTCTATTATGGAGCTATGCACTGGAGATCGCCTTTTCACTAGCTAAATTGTTGATCCTTCCATCGGCACAGTTTCAATGCTATCAACGGTTGCAGTATTAACTTCTTACTAACCGTGCGCGAGGGCCGTACTGGGGAATATTGGCCCGAGGTCCGTACAAAAACGACCAAGGGCCAATATTCCCCAGTACGGCTCGAGCTAGCTCGGTTCGTAAGTAGTTTATTATATGGCTTTTTAATTACCTTTTGCTTTGTTTTTGCAAGACCGTAATCGGCCCGTGGGGATTACGGGAGAATAATGCCCTACAATTCAGTCACAATTAGCCAATCAGAGCGCGCGATATATCGGCTACAAACACAAGCCATATAATAATATACCGTATTCCTGGTTTCCTTTCCCAGCTGCCCGATTCCCAAGAGACACAATAAAGAGTGTTAGTAGCCAATTAGTGGGCACCGTCAATAATTGGTTGCTTGGCAATTGGCCAAAAGACCAACGATCGAGCAACAGGCTGGATCCGAACCTTCGAAAGTAACACCGGTCGGTTGCTAAGCAACTGGCTTATCATTTTTCTTACCAGCGTATTGCACCGTATTCCATCAGAATTTAAATTCGATGCCTTGCTGTTGCTACAAGCCCTGATTCCTACTAAATAAGAGTAAACAAAATTCAAATTTTATTCATATGCATATACAGACCAGCGTAATCTTTCCCCGAATTTAAACTATACAAGAAAGTAAAGAAGTACCTTCCTTCTACCCAAAGGAACTAAACGGGCCGAAATCACAGATGACGCTCCTTTAAAAGCCGCTCTAGGGTCCATGATTGATCCCGGAGCACAGAACAACAGCATGATGTAATAGGCCTTTTGCAACTAACGATCACATGGTACAAAATCCGCCATGCTGGAGGGCAAGCTCATTATTATTCCCCCACTGTGACATTAAAACAAAGGCAAGTCAAGCTTGACTGGTTCAGGTCTCTTTGTTTTAATGTCCCAGTGGGGGAATAATAATGAGCTTGCCCTCCAGCATGGCGGATTTTGTACCATGTGGTCGTTAGTTGCAAAAGGTCTATTAGCTGAGGATCGCCTTTTTACGATGGGGTAACGATTGCTTGTGTCATTGTTCTTTGACTCAGTATTACTTTGTCGTTTTTTCCCTTTTATGTTTTGTCGTCTGTGTCAGTAACACAAAGGAGAAACCATAGCCTTCAATAAAATCTTTACCAGGAACAATGAATTAGCATTTCATGATAACCCAAGAAGTTCATCCATGATCAAGCAAAATCCAGGTCCATTTGTAGATGAAAGCCTCATTTTCTCAAAGAATTTTCCTAGAAAATGCATATAGCAAGACAAAAAGTTATGTTTTAATACTAAATGGAAATTAATTCGAATGGTTTTTTTACTTTGTAAATCAAACAAGAAATAACACTAAACTGTTAAGGTACGATACCTTGAACAAATAAGCATCTTGTTTTTTGTAAATTGCGCCACAACATACCCTTTAAAGGCAACATGTCCGTGATATTTTATAAGGAGCTGTTTGCCTATCTTGTTTTCAAGATCCCCAGCCATTTTTATCGACGTGGAAATATGTTGTGAATTTTTTAAAATATCGCAGTTATTAACACTACCTTGGCAGTAACGAAGCGAGAAACTGAAAAATATTCTGTCTTTAGCAGGCTTTGAATTCTCCACACCGGTGCAGTGCTCTATCAATAATAATTTAATGAGCTGGTCATTTTGCGACTTTGTCATAAACCCGTATAGGATGCCAACATGGCAATGTGACGTTCTAACTGCGATGATCAAATAGAAGTCTTTCTTAATAGTATTTCTATTTGCTTTAACTGTTTATTGGCATTTTAGGTCATGAGCCATTCTTGGGAAAATTTGGACAAAGCATGGGGCAGAAAAAATCTGCGGTTTCCTGTTTCGAACATGTTTGTCCAGGAAGCTGGTCGTTTCGCCCGATAAGTAATAGGGAGCTTAAGCAACGACAACGGCGACGGCAACGAGAACGTCATCTCAAAATATAAATTCGCGTTGTTGTAATCGCTTCGTTACTATTTCAACTTTTTTAATATGACGGGGGTGTGTTAGTTCCTCAAAAATGACGCTGGTAGGAACGGCGCTCAATTTAGGGCAGGAAATGAAAATTTATCCTCAAGTAATGACGTTGTCCATAAAACCTCAAATTTGGCTGTTTCACGTTGTAGTTTTGCTGACGACGGCAAAGAAATGGACAAAAGTGAAAAACACACGTGCAGGGCGTGCAAAGCTATTGTTTTTGCCTACCAAATATGCAAATTTGTGACGTTCTCGTTGCCGTCGCCGTTGTCGTTGCTTAAGCTCCCTAATAACACAACTATAGCCTGCGAGTAGACTCTCTCTCTCATTCTACCCCCAACCCCAGTCCCTCGGAGAGCCTGCTCGCAAGCTACACAACTACTAAGAGTAAACAACATTCAAAGTTTATTCATATGCAAATACAGACCAGCGTAATCCTTCCCCGAATTTTAACTATTTCGATTCGAATTCGCGAAACAATGTATTTTTGATAACAGAACACAGAACAAACAAAGCTTTAAGTTTTATCGATGTACAAATACTGGCCGGTGTGATCTTTCCCTGAATTGCGATTTTATCATAAACAAAGCTCTCCCTTCGTTACTACCAAGTTAATGTTAATAACTGCGACCTGGCGGCGTGGTCCAGTGGTATAAGGGCGTTGAGTTTTCATGCTGTTTCCCCGGGTTCAGATCCTGTTCTCACCTCTGGTTTGAATTTGTTTTCCCTGATACAACTCCACCATGCTTTGGAAATGGTGTCAGGTTGTGTCGCCCCATCGCCTTGTCGCCCCAACTTAAGTCTCGGGTTAGGGTTAGCTAGGATCTGTAACCGGTTAGGGTTAGCTTGGGGCGACGTAAATCGGGGCAACAAGGCGATGGGGCGACACAACCTACATTCTTTGTAAATAACCAACTGGTTGCCTCCAGCCAATTGGGATTCTTAATCATGTTTCTGTTAAATTTGGATTGTTTCTTTCAGATTATTAAAAGTGAGGTGCCTGTGACCTAGCTTGATAGCTAAGTGCACTTCCATTTTAAGCAAAGCATTTACATTCAACATTCACCATTTAAAATATTTCTTAGAATATGTGACATAGTTTGGGCGAATAGACTTTCATTCAGGTGAACGGGGTTCAAGTTCAGCAAATTGGCTTTTGAGCGAAGAAAGAAAATCCGTAAATGAAAGCAAAACGAAAGTTCCACAACATTGCACGTTAGAGAGACATGCCTTGTCTTTGCTACTTTGCGGCGCAGATTTTCTATGTTGACATGAAAGCAAAACAGTATGTAATGTTAACGAAGGATTCGACCCACGATTCTCACTAGTTATACCATTGGAAAAAAATAATGCCTGCTAGTTTCAATGACTTTTCAAAACATCATTTGAGTGGTGCATGATATCTGAATTTGAGAAATCTCAAAATTGTTTGCACGAGAAAAAAGATCTATGTTCACTGTAAAAAAAAATCGAGGTCAACTGTGCTAGGATGCCAAAAAGGTAGTCTTTGTAATAAGAGATGCTTACCTTTTTTAGCTACTCTGTAAGACTTGACTGCAGATATAACAGCGAGCGCATTATTTCTTACTTCAGCATCAGTGAAGTTGAGCTGACAAAAAAAAGGGTCAATACAAGCACAATTATTTATGAAAGAGTGAAATGATCCTCATATTTATCTGGACAACTTCAGACACCTGAACAATTCAGCCGGCTTCAATCCCATTGATGCTGACTGACAAACACCTCGAACTACAAAATTAATATTCTTGAAGTTAAAATGAAAAACACTCATTTGTGAAATGATTTGTAAGAGATGAGTACAATAATTATAATAATTATTTTCAAGGCTAATCCCCGTCGCAAAGTACAGCAACAACGCACCTCAACAAGGTCGAACCGAAAGCATACAATGGCGCCTCTGGCAGTTGCTATATGGTCCACGTGTGACCTTTGAGCACAGCCAACTGGAATCAGCTGTATGCTGGTTTTTGCTGAGGGGGGAAAGCCGGAGAACCCGGAGAAAAACCCTCGAAGCAGAGGAGAGAACCAACACAAACTAAACCCACTTATGGCGTCAGGTCCAGGAATCGAACCTGGGCCACATTGGTGGAAGGAGGCGAGTGCTCTCACCACTGCACCATCCCTGATGTTGGCTTACCTTTCCTATTCCTATGTTCATGTGGCCATGTCGGTCACATCTGTATGGGTGACCTTGTTTGTAAGCCTTAATAGCAGCAACAATGTCATCAGAAGCAGTTCCTTGAAATACAACAACATAAGGTGAGGTTACTGTACACAAACCATGGCAAATGCCATTTCCCATGGTTAATTCATAATGCAGCGGTGCCTCATACTTGGATTTTAGCATGCCATGTTAACCAGCGGTCACACATTGCGAAGATATTGGAAGTAAAAAGAAATGTCACGCAATTCATTGGTGGGAAATTTAATCACAACTTCATCAGCATCGTGATTGGCTCTCGTACCTCAGCCATCAAAACACCCAACTCTCATCTCATTTAAATACATATCACTACTCACTGCTCTCTACTCACATACAGTAGCCATCTCCCTTAAGGCCTGGCCAAATGCTCGCAACATTTCAACCCAAAATCTTGCAACAATGTTGGACACAACATGTTGCATGTATTTGGCCACCCTGTTGCGATATGTTGGATGATGTTAGATCAAATTTGAAAACGATCAAATGTTTCGTGCAACATTTTGGATGTTGCATGATGTTGTTGTCGTTTGGCCACGTTCATGCGACATTGTTGCACTAGTGCATGCGTGTTAGGTCCACTTCTTGCGTGCCAGGGGCCTGGGGCACATGAACATTGACTTGTTGCGTTGAAAATGATGAAAATGTTGCATGCGTTTGGCCACCCCGTGCAACACATGTCGCAACATCATGCAACAATGTTGCAAGATGTTGCGTTGAAATGTTGCCAGTGTTTGGCCAGGCCTTTACAAATATAGCTATGATAATTTTTGAGAGCCTTGTTTACAAACAAGAAATATCTGTTACCTTGCAGTCATCGATTGGGTCCAACCAGTTTGCCTATAAGGAGGGACATTAGACCACAATGGCCCTCCTTAAATTATGTGAACTTCACCATTGGTTGGACAAAGGTGCAGACTTTGTTAAAGTGTATTCTTTTGATTTTAGTAATTTAAAGGCTTTTGATTTTGTATCTTGAAACCAGATTGTACGTAATAAGCACAAGTCATAGAATATTAACCCTTATGTTATTAATTGGATAATTAATTTTTTGAGAGGTCATAAACAGAGAGTTGAAGTCGATGGTGTCATCAGAAAGTTTGTTGAAATTGACAGAAGTGTTCCACAGGGCACTGTCTCAGGCCCAGTGTAGTTCTCCATTATGGTTAATGACATCAATGTTGTCAATCCAGACACAAACCTGCTTATTAAGGATGATGCCTACTAATTCAAAGACATTTTTGTGTGGTTTTGGATATGCAGGAAAAGCAGATCTCAAGAAGTGTTACTGAAATTCAAAAAGAAAATCAAGATAATTAATCAACAATAGTTGTGAAAAGTTGTAAACACAAAGCAATATATGGTGTTCTTTTCCAAACTGAAGCTTAATTATCTCTGAAAAATGCATGGTCCCCCAAATTTCTTTTTGGATACCAAGAAAAATTGCTAAGTTCTGCTTTCTCCGCATAGTTTTAAACTGCACAAAAATATCCTTGTATTAGAAAGCACCACCCATAGGAAATCTGAGTATCTCAAGATGCACAGAACGTATGCGCAATAACAATAGTAGGCACCGTCTTTAAGTATGCAGATGATATTACCTTGAGTATTCCAATATTGAGCCAAACTTGCCTGATGACTCATCAGTCAGTGAAATTCAAAATATTGAACTTTGGTCAAGTATGAATCGCATGAAATTAAACCTAACTAAGACAAGGGAATTGGTATTGAGGGGAAAAACTAAGAAACCCCTCCTGAGACTGCACCCATTATTGAAAGAAAGATATCCATGCAACTGGGACACTCAATTTCAAGATGAGTAAGGCTAATTATTCGAGGCTCTATTAATACTCAGAAATTGTAAGTACTCTGAGAACATCGTATTCCTGAACCTTTCACCTCTGATCTCTATAAAAATTAAAATTTGAATTGTTTCTGGGATTTTCTGAGGTTAAAATATCCGTTAAAGTGCCCCTAACCCCAAAATGTTTTTTTCGCTAAAATGAATCTTTGCACCTGTTCGAAACGCATTGCGGCATTTTTTTTCCTTTTTCTAACAAATTCTGCCATTTTATAGGCTTCGAAAGTTGCGAAAATCCAAGCATCTTTTGTTCACGACCGAGTCGGAAGGGGAGTGGGTCTATTCCTGATGTGACGTCACAAACTGATTTACATTGCATTAACTCTTTGTAAACATGCATGCAAATTAGATTGTGACGTCACATCAGGAATAGACCCACTCCCCTTCTGACTCGGTCGTGAACAAAAGATGTTTGGATTTTCGCAACTTTCGAAGCCTATAAAATGGCAGAATTTGTTAGAAAAAGGAAAAAATTACTGAAATGCGTTTCGAACAGGTGCAAAGATTCATTTTAGCGAAAAAAACATTTTGGGGTTAGGGGCACTTTAAAACCCACGTTTCGACCAGTTTTACTGGTCTTGTTCAGGTTGCTTAAAAATGTTATCAATATGGTGGAATGTTTTTAGTAAAACAAGCATAAAATAGCTCAGGAAAAAAATCGTACAATAGTCCTTCCTTATTGCATAACTTGCCCTTGAAATTTAGCACAATTTTTGTCTTTTAATTGCGCATTATCAGAAGGCCTGTAGTGTAGGATCCGTGATTTTTGCTTGTCAGTTGAAAGACTAATATTGACCTGATGGCAGAAGGTGCCTGCAGTCTGCCAAGAAGGGAGTTGTGGGTTCATGTCCATGCCAGATGAATCCAAGAAGTAAAAATAATGCAACATGAATAGACTTAATCAGCTAACTCAATGTTGTACCCAATTCAAACCCTTTGGGAATAAAACTTTTTGTTCCAGGTATTTCGGATCCATATCATTAAAATATTGATGCTACATTATCATGCAAATACAATTACAAATAATCTTAATCCCAGGAGATTTGAATTGGGTACAACATTAAGTTAGTCGAATAGGTCTCTTGTTTTTTTTAACCTCGTCTTGTTGTTGGCATTTTTTCCCTCAGTATATTCTGCAATGGTCTCATTTGATTCAGAAATTCCAAGGTGCACAGCACTTGATGAAAGTCCGTCACCTCACCATCAGCTACCTTCAAATAAAAATAAGATGTTTTTAGTATCAGCAAGTCTAAACAAGATTGCTGGAGTCTAACTGAATTTGAGAAGGATGTCAGCACAAGCCAAACACAAAAGAACTCTGGGGCAATCATTATTTTAACAGAGAAATTGCTGAGCTTTTCTTGAAGAGGCAGACTTTGAATCCTAAATTACAATAAATGGTTTTGACTGTCATTGTTGTCAATCACTGAAGCAGAACTGGCTAATCATTTTTATTGGGTCACATTCATCATTAGAATGCTGGATGGAAAATAAAAAAGTTGCCAAAAAAATAATCAAACAAAAAGTTTGCAAAACATTACTAAAACCATGGTGTCACTGCTAATTCTAAAAAAAAATTAGGAGCCTTGAAAGAAGCTGAAAGCTTTCATTACTGCACCTGCTTAATGAGATCCTCGCCACCAACAATGTTTGCACCAGCTTCTTTTGCAGCTTCAGCAGCTTCGCCCTGAAATTAACAGCATAAAGTATTAGCTTACTCAAAAGTCAGCAGTAGCCATATATTAAAACTTTCTAGATTTATTTTCTCATGCACCTTTGCAATAGCTTAAGTTGATACCTAGCTTCCATTGATCTTCTGCTTAAAAATTTCCTCATATCTGCATGTCTAATATTTTTTTCCATTGTATTCTCACATCTTGTGGGGTACAAACAAATTCACAATAGACCTTTTTGCAGATACGGTGGCCATTTTGATTTCTATTGTTTCAAAAGACATTATGGGATGCTCAGGGAGCAAATTAATATGTATTTGCCCCCTGGGCATCCCATAATAGCCATTTGAAACAATAGAAATCATAATAGGACAATGTGCAGAACAACATTATTATTGCAACATCAATGCTTTCCATCTAGAGCAAGCCAAGCTTCTTTGCCACAGTTTAAACTTTTCCCTGCGATGATCTTTCGTTTAAAAAAACATTCTCTTTTCACAGGATGCAAGACAAACTCGTTATTGCCAATTACTCGGTGGCCTTGATTGCCTAGTTAATGTACAACTGAAGCAGTTTACTGTGCATTTCATAGTGATAAGTTCAAGCCACATTCAAGCTTTGAATTTATTCACCCTTCTTGTAGCAGTTGCTTAATTTAAAGTTCTATGTGATAATCATTCCAGCATTCCAATCATTTGGTATTAACAGTTAGGACTTTATTAGCATTCTTACACATATTTGTTAATTACCACTTATTACCTTGGCAAAAACCAACACCTTCCTTTCTTTACCATACGGTTTTGGAAGCATCATCATACCATGGAAAGGATTGATCTTGTTCTAAAGCAAAAAATTACTTAATGAAATTTTCATAAATCTGCGGAATCTTACCTTAAGCACCAAGCGGCAGACTGCATTTTGGCTTCCATCAATCAAATTTCCAAACATAGCCAGGAAGATCGCCTCCACCTCCGAAAAGTGAATAAACAATTGGAGTTTTTGTTTAGTTCACAGTTCGAACACCATAAGATTATGATATGTTCTTAGAAATTCTTCAGTAAAAAGAGATTCGTACAGATTCCATCACTTTCCATGAGCGTTGAGTTTGAATGTATGAATGTACCGTGGGAACCAAAGATGCTGATTGGTGGGTTATGTCACGCATCAACTGATTTTGTCATCTGAGGTTGGCGTTGGAAGTTTGATTGACAGAAGCTAAAACGCAGTTTGGCTGTTGGTGCTTGAAGATGAATTCCGCAGAATTATGAAAATCGCAATAACTTCAAAACATTACCTAAACTTAAGCTTCACCAAAGATAACATCACTCTCCCCTACCATTCCCCCTTATTACCTCAGGACTACTTGGTCATGTCTAAAATTTAATGTGAATTGTACAATCACTGAGATCTAATGCACCAATTTTAGTTGTTTTGTGCTGGAGGAGAGCAAGGTTCTCACATTGGTGAGAGCGCTTGCCATTCACCAATGTGTCCTGGTTTTGTTTCCAGGTTGAAATAGTTGCTTCTCTACTCTGTTCTGACTGAGAGGCTAATCTCTGTGGGTAATGCATTTTTGCCTCTTACCAAAAACCAAGATTTGTTACTGAACTGTTCCTCCAGTAAGGAAACTAGTGTTGTCAGCAGATGTTACCAACCTGTTTGGTAAATGCTGTGTTGGGCTCTGTATCCTCCATGTTTGTTCATTGTATATCACATGTGTGGATGCATTCCAGTTCAATCCATGTAATCCTTTAGTTAATGGTCCATGTGGGCTACACTAAGTTGTTATCTCGAAATTAAAAGTGCTTTTTCTTGCAAATAACAATGAGTTCTGTTTCAAAACTTCTTCTCATGCCATGTACAATGTTAAAATGTTTGGTGGCAACCACAATATTTGATTTACCTACACACTCTCCTCAATAAGTAGAGCACAGCTTGCACTCCACTAGATAAGCTGACTTTTATTATCATTATTTATTTATTTATTATTATTATTATTATTACTATTATTATTACCATCATCATCATCACCACTAATTTATTGTTATTAGAAGATGTTTACAGCTTGTATATCCATGGCCATGGACAGCTGGGGTAGTTGCCAGATGTTCACAATTTGCATAGTGTATACCGTAAAGACTCGTGTATAAGCCGCACCTTTTTGCTCAAGTTTTGGGCCAAATATTGCAGTGCGGCTTATACACGAGACCATTGCTTTCAGAGGGAGTAAACTGGCATGCAGGGGTCTCAAATTACTTGTCAATTACTTGTCTAGTGAACAAAGAATCGAATGTGTGACACATGGGCAGGTGTATTTTGCAGAACGCCGAACAGTTAGCTTTCAATTATTGTTATGGTAGTACATGTCTATAGTAATAAGGTCTAAATGCCACAGATTTCTAAAATGGTCATCTTTCAGTTATTGTTGCATAATTTATGCACAGTTGTTACAGTCAAATACCGATTTTATAATGTTAGGCATTCTGAAAAATATCCCTGCAGGTGACACATTGCTGCAAGGCAAATGCTCATGCAACTGCAATAAACTTGCTCTCCTGCAAAGGCTCACAATTATAGACCTTTTTAGATTGTACATTTTGCTTTCCCAATTTAGACCAGGTGATGTTAGTGATGTTCTCAAGGATATTTTCCTTTTGCTTTTTTCATATGTTATGCCAACATATGCCGGTGCATGAGACGACATTTGAAAGAAATATTAATGTTCCCTAGAGTAACATCACATGGTCTACAAAACGAACAAGCGCAAGAGGTCTAAAGGTGGTTTTCACTTTTGTTTCTCCACCAGAAATTGTACATTGCAGCCTTGTTATTTGTGTTTCAAGCCCAGGGGGGGGGAACTCCCATATGAAACAGACGGGGATGCTCGTTATCTCGCTTAGGGGTGTAAATTTGGGATTTTGGTCTCGCTTAGGGTGTTCCCGGTAAAGCGCCAATATTATAAGCCGCCAAGGTCTTGTTTAGGGTTCCGCAAAGAAACACAGAATTACGCGAAGAGAAACAGAAGTCAAATTTTCTTTTTAACTTGTTTTTAGGGGTCAAAATTTGCTTAAGCCACGCCCAGATTGGTCTCCTTTAGGGGTCACAAAAAGCTTGAGCTACGCCCAGATGGTCTCCTTTAGGGGTTAAATTCAAAATTTCCGACGAGCATCCCCGTCTGTTCCATATAGGAGTCCCCCCCCCGGGGTTTCAAGAGAGGTTAGTGGTTGCAAACCACCTATTATGGCAATTTTAATTTTCGACCATTTGTCACGAAATTTAAGAATGGGATATTTGGTGAAGGCAGCTACTCCATATTAGGGTAGGCTAACCTTGTTCTCGCCCATATTGATCTTCATCTGAAGTTCCACAGTTTGACGTTCGCCATTAATAGCATAGGCTCTAAGAGCACTCATTGCATCGGTGAATGTGTGGCACGGCGGAGTTCTGTAATTTAACAAAAACACATCGCCTTTTCGCTTACGTTCTTCTACTTCACGCTGTCGTCTAGTATTTGCCACAAACGTCCTTGTTTGGAGCAAAATTGGCCCAGAAATGGTAAGTCTCCAGCAACCAATCGGCCGAATTACGGCCGCCATCTTCTTTTTGTGTTTCAGCATACATAACGTACCCTAAATGTATGTGGTACAATATATGTCCCCATACATAACGCATCTACCTACCCTAATAGGACATCCGCACGCCTCTTAAAGCGCGGTTTCAAGGAAGTTTGTTTTTCTCTTCGTGACGAGCGACACTCTTCATGAGTTTAAAACCATGAATGTTCCTTAACCATTAATATCATGTCAAAGGCATTCACTTATACCCGATTGCCAGAGCATCAAGTGGCGGCATATCACGATGGAAGCAAAAATTCGGGTAAACGGCGTTTTTCACCCTCAGATAGTGGTTGTATTCTGAAGTTTACTTATATTATTTTGAACTTGTCGATTTTCGTTTTAGAGCGACCATCCGAGTGGAACATTTTGGAGTGTCTGTTTTCAATCTCCTCCTGCTTACTTCTTGTTGTGACATTCCCAATTTCAATTTTCTTCTGCCTAAAGGTAAATTTAAAATTGAGCTAAGGTGCCTGCATCCTCTGTGATCGAGACTGAATGGAAACCACGAAGCTTCATGATATGTACATTTCACCGTCGCAAATTATCCTCCGTAGTTTCCAACTAAAGGTAAAGTTAAAGAGGAGACTGTCTTTCAAAGGTCCGCTCGTTATATGGCGACCCAACGCTACAATCTTTCGATTGTCAGAATAGATTTAAATGCGCTTGACCTTCAGCGAAGGGAAGCCGATTTATGAATGTGCATACAACGATATTTAAATGAATGAATCGTGACTTACTTTCACTTGTGGGAGAAGGAAAATATTGCGCATGCTCTGAACGAATTTTGTTTTTGGCCTGCTGTGTTTAGGAAAAAAAATAATTAAAGGGAGAACACTGATAAGATTTAACAGACACTTCGAAATTCAACTGAAAGTGCTACACCCCTGCTACATGTAACTATTAAAATACTGTTTGCTTATCAGGTTATAAAGGACTTTGAGAGAGCTGTGATCTTCAGGCTGGGAAGACTTTTGCCTCCAAAAGGACCAGGTACTGTCTTTAGTTTGTCTCTAGAGAGCATTATTCTCTCAGTCAGCTCCAAAATTACCAGAATTAAAGACCTTTGGCTTGTTCCACACCAGGAAGTCCATAAATCACCAAGTGTAGTCTAAGAAATGTGAATAGTGTTTGCCATGGTAATAAATGGATTTTTAAAAAAATAACTGCATAAATTATATTTCAGAACTCTCCAGAGGCAGGAACCTATGAGTAGGAGCTTCTCCCTCCCCCACTGGGTTTCTACCCCAGCACAGGAGTAGACCAAGCTATTTTTGGCACAAAACTTTGCGTGTAAAAACACAAATGACTTTAGAATGAAATTGATTGACCCCTCATTAGTATGCACAAAACTAAGTTAAATAATGGCAGACACGTGCAGTTCTAGCTTGAGTGAACAGGAGAGTGATTCAAATGAATTAGCTTCTGACTCTCGTCTTTGGGTGGATTTTTAGCCTTTCTAGCGACTCATCTGAGTGATGATTCACAAACTGGGCGCCACTGGTAAACCAGCAACATTAAGCCAAAAGCGGGTCATTGAAACAAACCTAATGTAATAACTTGTTTATTCGGGACATTTGCACGAGGGCTAGCAACCATGGTGGCAAATTTTTGGCAGGAAGTCTAAAACTATAAATAATGTCATCTAATCCCATGATGATGGCTCTTAACTATATTACGTATGGAGGCTCCTGCTCACAAATGGGCTCAGCTGCTGGAGGTCAATTTCTTTCAAGGGATTCAATTTCTTTCCAGGGTTCAAATATTTACCTGGATGTCATAGGTCTCATGAAGAATGTTTATTATTTTGGTTAAAAGGAGGTTGATGGTGTCTGCACAGAAGCAAGTGCTATTGCTATTGTATTGGGGAACTTTCATAGTCATTCCATCAGGAGCTCATCAAAGGGGACCTCCTCTGTCTCCACTGATTCCTTGAATCAACCCTTTCCCAATTAAATTTATTTTTAGGAACAGGTTTTCCCCACAAAAAGGATCATATTATTATGTTGTTGTGCTTGACACTGAGATACAACACAGGGGTTTTATTAGAAGCTGGGACCCGGGTACTAGCACCTGTCTACACTAAGTACACTAACCGCCTTTGCTCTAAGGAGGTCCCAAGATCAAAAGCCATAATATATATATAGAGAGAGAGAGGTGCCAGTGCTTACTCTATCACAAGGTCCCTTCTACTTTAAAACGTAATGAAACCCCTGCAACATATGCATGACCTGAATCTCCCAAGGGAGGCATTCTTTAAATAATTCTACTCGCAGAAGGGTTGACTCCTAGACTAAGTATGGGAGATAGAAGCTTTCCTTGATGAGCTCCTGATTCCTGATTCTATGTAATATTTTGTTGATGCAGGTGTTGTATTCATTAATCCATGCATTGACACATGGACAAGGGTGGACACCAGAGCCAGAGCATTTAGTGTGCCACCTCAACAGGTCTGTAAAGAACATGGCTACTTTGTTTATTATTATAGGCATCAGCACTTGGCCATCAAGCTATTTAAATTTCATGGGCTTTCCTCGACCACTGTCGCCGGCAAAGTGGAATTTTATTTTCTGAGCACTATAACATGTCCACTTTGTGGTACAGGGTATAATTCCAACTAATTCATCTTTTGAAAAATCTTGCTTGTAACACCACTCATGTGGAATTGCCTATAGACACATTTCAAACAGAATATAATTATGGTCAAGAACCCAGACTTACAGAAGACAATGAGCTATTTACCAAATGAAAGAGGGTCGTATTTGGGAGTTTGTAAGTTAGACAACTCCAGCCACTGTTCATCTTCAGGAGTGTGAGTGGAACCCTGCCCAACAATACTTTGGGAATTTCTCGGTGGGGATGTGCCGCTGGGACCTTGGAACCCTTAGCCTATACCAGAGCTAGTTTCAGCTGGATTTTGCTACCCCCCCTCCTGGGTGTTATAACCACTTTCAAGACCACACCACCTTTACACAAGGCCTGAAGGAAATAAATTCACCCTAACAAAAAAAAGGTGGCTGCAAGAATCATTGGCTAAACTCTAGAATAGAATGCACTTCACTTTCTTGTAATAATAATTTGTAATTTGAAAGCCAGGAAAAAATAAAGCACATTTGATGAAAAAAATGCTACAGCTAGATAAGATAAATACAAGAAAATGCTACAGAGCAATGCTAGGATGGGGAAGGACTAGAAATTGACATTTTGATTGTTCTTGTTTAGTCCGCCCAATGAAAAAATACATAGTATGTCTTGTTAGATGTAGGGATTACAGATAGCATGCATTGTTAGATGAAGCAGGAGAGTTGAAAAGACTAACCCCCAGTCCATGGACTACCCAATGGACTACCCTAAAATAGACTAACTCAAAAAAAAATACTATTTCGAATGAGAACTGAATTGACTGTGTACCTACATTGCATGTACCTTGTCCGTTTTAGTCCGCATGGTCACATGACACTCCATTCATGAATTGCACTGGTCTCAATTCACTTACATGAAGTATCGACCATCATGATAATTATCAAAAGCTTAAACCTTTTGAAAGTGGGTGTGCTTAGACTTTATACAAACTGTTGTCCAACGCCATTTAAAATGGGTGTTTAGGGTAAGCGCTATGAAACTGTGA
>NC_090896.1:47581799-47584299 GCF_036669925.1 Montipora capricornis
AGTTTGTTGGTTCTGTACTCTGCACCGAGAGGTTTTTCTCCGGGTACTCCGGTTTTCCATTCTCCTCAAAAACCAACATTTGGCTTGAGTGGCGTTAATTGTTAATTTCCGTTTACAGTGTCCCCAATTAGTGCTCCAGCGCTAGAGCGACTAGACACTAGTTCCTTAGTTCCTTTCCTTTCCTAAAAAAACGCTTTCCGCTCAACCATTGCTCAAATAATATTGTCCAGATTAGTGCGAATATCACTCCTTCTGTTTAGGCCTCTACAAGCAATTGCAAAAAGGTTGAGACACTGAATGGAAAATCCACCTCTTCTTCCTAAAACCCCTCTTCTAGTTCATAAGAAAAGGCTGAACGACTCTCCCTCCCCCCTCCCCCTTTTCAATGTTGATACCCTTTAGTCTGAGTGCCAAGTGGAAATGGAAACAACTTTGCTTGGGGGGGGAAGGGGGGTTGGAGATGCGCTGACTTGAATGACACGCATTGTACAGTTATCAACAGTGAGTGTCTCAACTCTTTTTGCAACTGCTTGTAGATTTGACCACGCCCTCATAAAGTGCTGACAATTTTCATTTATTTACAGCACTTGGATCTGGAAGCATTCGAAGCGCGCCAATTGTTCCAGACTCTTCAATTAACTCCTCAAGGTCGGATGCCGGAGTTAACCTTCTTACTCCCGAAGAGCTAGTGAAGTTGGTCAGCGGTGTTCTTAATGAGAGCCTCGTTAAGGAGATTGGTGGTATGTTTCAATTCGATGTTGTTGGTGAATCAGGAGGAACGTGGTATCTCGACCTGCGTAGTGGCAACGGAAGAATATACACTGACAAACCTACTGATAAACCCGATGTTGTATTGACAATGAGCGTTGACGATATGCAGAAAATATTTTACGGATTCTCTTCGGCATTTGATGCCTATATGCAGGGTGATTTGAAGGTGGAAGGTGACCTGAAAATGGCCATGAGCCTGGAAGCGATTGTCAAAATTCTTAAAGCAAAACCTGTTATACCTGATAAACAAGTGTCGCAAAGACCAGGAGAATATATTGTTTAAAATATGGTCTTTTATACCATGTTCACCCAAAAACGTCAAATATGTTTTGAGGTGCTTCAGTGAACCCTTGTTAGATTTGTGGCATTTACACCGCGCTCGTTTTCACAGATCTTAACGCGTATTAAGTATATTTGTTTAATTAAACCATGAGCCAGCTGAAAGAAAGGTGAAAGAATAATGTTCGTAACCCTGTGGGACGGAAAAAACCCTGCACACTATTCGCAGAGTAGGCCGTCTGTGATGTATCATGGATGGGAGGGTAAAAGCTCTGAGATACTACACCTAGTTACTCTAAAACCCGACGGAAAATAAAGGCATGATATATGATATGATATGATATGATATGATATGATATGATATGATATGATATGATATGATATGATATGATATGATATGATATGATATGATATGATATGATATGATATGATATGAACAAGGGAAAAAACCTTAACCTTAATTGTAGTAGCTTTAAAGTCCCCTTTTCTCGTACTACAGTGGAACCCCGCCTAACGGCCACCTCGGTAATACGGTCACCTCGTTATTGCGGCCACTTCTTTTTGACCCGGCAAAGCGGCCCTACATTCTCTTATAGAAAACCCTCGTTAATGTGGTCACCTTTTAATACGGCCGACGGCCACAATTTTAAATCCCAAACAGTAGAATCCTCTATAATTTCACCCCGTTAACACCGCCACTCGCGCTAAATTAAGAAAACCAAAACGCCTGTGATACGGTAATCGAACAGCCGATTTACTTTACAAAGTACTGTCAGCAACACTCCTCGCTGTTTTCATTACAAACATGATCTTGACACTACTGTAACATTCAGTAAGGCAAATTGCGAAGGGATTAAGTTATTGTGCTTTCATCAAAAACACGATTAATACTCAAGTCTTTTGGTTAGGTAATTACGGCGATTCCGTTTTTTAGAAGCATAGTAAGCTGGGCCTGTTCTTGGTTTGAATTTAGGCTCAGAACGTACGGTTAAGCGTTTTACCTACTGAGCAAAGTTTCAAGTATTTTGTACAATTACTGTACGTGCATTCCTGTTGTTTATTAAAGAGAAAAAAATGTTGCGGCCCCGACTCACAAAATTCACTTCAATTGTTTGAACTTCTTCGTCATACATAGCACACGCGACTCTGTGGGACTATTGTGAAAGATACATTTTATGTACTTATTTACTGAGTGGGAGGGCCGGACGGGAAAATATTTGGCCCGAGGTCATGGTGTACGGACCAAGCGCAGCGAGGTCCGTGCTCCATGTCCGAGGGCCGAATATTTTCCGGTCCGGCCCGACCTAAACTCAGTCAATAAGCATTTTATCATATGGGCTCTTTACACTATTCATGAGCACTCAGAATATCAAGTTTGGACAAAACAAGTAACAAAAATTTGCACAGAAAATTTATCTGAAATGTTGTTTGCATTTACTTTTCTGGCTGT
>NC_090896.1:47589299-47591799 GCF_036669925.1 Montipora capricornis
TGTTGACGGCAACGTCACAGAACTCCACGTTTTTGCGGACGCAAGCCAGAAAGCCTATGGAGCCGCTGCTTACTTAGTACGTGGAAACCAATCGTCACTTACCATGGCAAAGTCGCGTGTTGCTCCGACAAGGAAGCAACTTACCCTTCCAGAACTTGAACTTATGGCAGCTCTGACAGCTGCACGTTTGGTATCATATCTGCAAGAACAACTGCAAGTTACAAGGGTCACATTGTGGTCTGACAGCCAGATCGTCCTTCATTGGCTTAACAGCACCAAAATATTGAAACCATTCATCAGCAATCGCATCCAAGAAGTGGAGAAGCTGACATCAATTTCCAGCTGGAAGTACTGCCCCACAACCGACAACCCCTCTGATCTGCTCACAAGAGGGATAACAGCGGATCGATTGAAGGCCTCTTCTCTGTGGAAGCATGGTCCTAAATGGTTACCAAACAGATCGCAGTGGCCTTCATGGCCTACTACCGAGGTTCTCCACTTGTTGACCACTGAAACCTCTACTGAGGAGGCTACTACAAACAGCACTGTTCCAGCTCAACAGCAAGGCCTTCATCACCTGATCAATCCATCGGATTTTAGCGGTTTACCAAGGCTTCTTCGAATTACTGCATATGTTCTCAGATTTGTCCAGTGTCTCAAGAAAAAAGACAGCCATCAAGGTCCTATTACAGCTATGGAATATGATCGTGCTATGACAAAATGGGTGAAGAATCGTCAATCTCTTGTTTTTCATGCCGACGTGGACAACCTCTTTTCAAAGGTACGACACCGTACAACCTTAGTACGTCAGCTTTGCCTATTCCTTGATGACGATGGTCTTTTACGCTGTGGCGGGAGGATACACAACGCCCCCATAAGTGACAACGCCAAATTTCCTCTGTTGCTACCAAGCAAAGACCACTTCACTGACTTAGTGACTCACTCCACCCACGTTAAGCAGCTTCATGCAGGTGTCAACTCAACACTCACCGCCTTGCGTCAAAGTTACTGGGTTCCTTCTGGCCGACAACGTGTCAAAACCTTAATTTACAACTGCGTAACCTGCAGAAGGGTTTCAGGAGCAGCCTACAATGCACCAGACCCGCCACCCCTTTCCAAGTCAAGAATGCTACAAACACAGCCCTTTGACGCCACTGGGGTGGACTTCACTGGAGCCCTGTATGTTCGAAACGCTGGGATTGAAACAAAGGTCTACATATGTTTGTTTACTTGCGCAACAACTAGAGCTATTCATCTTGAAGTTGTCGAAGACTTAACTGTTGAAGCCTTCTTACTCGCCTTTCGCAGGTTTGCAAGTCGCAATTCTCTTCCAAGGAAACTAATATCTGACAATGCTTCAACATTTCTATCAGCAAACAATGAACTAAAGGAACTGTTTGAATCTCATGCACTCGAGGAAACACTTGCAAGGGAAGGCGTTGAATGGCAGTTCATTCCCAAGAGGGCCCCTTGGTATGGGGGTTTTTGGGAACGTCTCATCGGTCTCACTAAATCCACCATTAAGAAAGTGCTCGGCAGAGCTGCAGTCAACCTGTGCACGCTTCAAACAATTGTTGTCGAGGTAGAAGCAATTCTCAACGACCGCCCCCTGACCTATGTTTCTTCAGACATTAAGGATGCAGAGGCACTAACCCCGTCACACCTACTTTATGGTCGACGAATAACGTCACTTCCACATCCACTAGTAGAGAGCGACGAAGTGAGTGATCCCACCTACCAATCGAACGCAGATTTCCTGAGGAAAGCAAAACGTGTCGCCTTACTGATTCCACACCTTTGGCAACGTTGGCGTCACGAGTACCTCACTTCCCTTCGAGAGTTTCACAAAAGATCAGGAGTCAACACCGAATCTGTGAGGGTTGGCGATGTAGTTCTCATCCACGATGACAGCCCGAGAGTAAACTGGAAACTAGCACTTGTCACATCCATTAACAGAGGTCACGATGGACTTGTACGTTCCGCCAATGTACGCACCGCCAATGGAACAACAAACCGCCCTATCAAAAGATTGCACCCTCTAGAAATTCAGGCTAAGGAAGTGAGCCACACAGTGTACAGAGCTGCCACAGTACAACCTCCACCCCCTGCGAGAAGGCCACAAAGAGATGCTGCACGACGGGCTATCAGGAGAATTGCCGACTGGGTTAAGGACATTTGCGTGCCCCCGGAGGATGTGGAATAGTTTGAACAGCGGTCGTGACTGTATTTAGATCCCGTGATTGTTTACGTCATTAGGACTGAACGCGTTTTCGCCTTTTCACCTTTTGACCGCCATTGTAACCCTTATTGAACAGTTTAAATATAGTTGAGTTCCTCCAATACCGCTACATTCATTGCTTCGTCACAGAAACTGAGCTTCAAGGCCTGGGCGTGCCGCCTATAAGCCAGAGGAAGAGAAGAGACTAAAATGATGATGGAAAAAAAATGCTTAAATAGATAACTTCACCTCCAAGGCTCGGGCGTGCCACCTGTAAGCCAG
>NC_090896.1:47596799-47604299 GCF_036669925.1 Montipora capricornis
GGGACAGAGCCTTCTAAAGTTGAACGCGTGTGTGAGTGGCCGGTGCCAGAGAATTCCACGGAAGTTAAGAGCTCCCTAGGACTTGCCAGTTTTTATCGACGTTTTGTTCCCAACTTTGTTCAAGTGGCCAAGCCTCTTCACAGATTAACCGAAGCTAAAATTGACTTTGTCTGGACACCGGAGTGCCAGTGGGCATTTGACATGTTGAACTACCTACCGGCTGGCTACTGTTCCTGCATTGTCATATCCGGATTTTACAGCGGAGTTTATACTTGACTCGGATGCCAGTAATCATGGAGTTGGAGCTGTCTTAAGTCAGTTGAAGGACGGAGTGAAACATTATGTTGCTTATACCAGCAGAACGTTGACTAAAGCAGAAAGGAATTATTGTGTGACATTGCAGGAGCTACTTGCTGTTGTGGAGTCTGTAAAGCATTTTCGTCATTACTTACATGGCCAGAAGTTTCGCATCGGAACTGACCATGCACCCCTCCGCTAGGTGCTGAAAGTTAAAGAGCCAGAGGCACAATTGGCAAGGTGGATAGAATTTCTGTGTCCATTTGAGTATGAGATTGAATATCGGAAAGGCCAACGGCATACCAACGCAGATGCCATGCCACGAAGACCTTGTAGGGAAGACTGTAAGTGGTGCAAAGAGTGGAAGAAAGCTGAACAACCGATCAGCGTCGCTGTACAGACTGAGATTTCGATTTCCAAGACAGAAGAGCTTGCTGAAGAAGAAGCAGGTAGTACTCAGGTTGAGAAGAGTGACGCAGAACCGTCCTCAGCTACTGGTGAGCATTGCCTGTCAAATGATCTACTTAGTCCCAGGTGCAACACGATCAAGTTAGAACCGACCTGGACCCGAGAATATGTTCGTCTTCAACAGGCAACAGATCCAAGTCTCAAGGTGATACTGCAGCTTAAATTACAAAGTCCCGTCAGACCAAAGTGGGAAGACGTATCCCGTTATGATCAGGTTGTCAAGTCACTGTGGGCCCGGTGGGAACAAGTGGAAATCCATGATCGAGTACTGTGTAGGAGATGGGAGGAAGGAGATGGTATCAGAAAGACGTACCAGATTATACTGCTACAGAGTTTGCGAGAGACTGCGCTTAAGGCACATCATAACCACACAACTGCCAGCCATCAGGGGGTGAACAAGACACTTGCATCCATGAAAGCACGTTATTACTGGCCAGGGTAACTTCACATGTCAAGAAATGGGTCAGGATTTCTCACGAGTGCGGTGCTAAGAAGAGCTGGGGGAAGAAACGGCGATCTCCGTTACAGCAGTACATAGCTGGTGCACCAGTGGAACGGCTCGCAATGGACATATTAGGGCCCTTGCCTCTGACTCCTCGTGGGAATAGATATGTGCTTGTCGTAACTGACTACTTTACAAAGTGGACGGAGAGTTACGCTATACCCAGCCAAGAAGCTGCAACAGTGGCTGAAAAGCTGGTTACCGACTTTATGTGTCGATTTGGAGTACCTCATGAACTGCACAGTGATCAAGGGACCAACTTTGAGTCCAAAGTCATGGCCGAGGTATGCAAACTCTTGGACATTGAAAAAACCAGAACATCCCCCTCCACCCACAGTCAGATGGCCAGGTGGAGCGCTATAATCGCACGTTAATCGAGATGCTCCGAGGTAAACTTCAAGAAAATCAAAAGGACTGGGACCTCAGACCATGAATCCACTGGTGAAACCCCAAACATGTTGATGCTAGGCCGGGAGATCGAGGTGCCTTTGGACGTGATTACTGAACCAGCACCAGATTCGCCGCCTCTGACTACTGAATATGCCTTGGCTTTTCAGCAGCGACTATTAGGTGCCCACGAGTTGGAACGCCGACATTTAGGCAAAGCAGCAGAACGCCAGAAGCGAAATTATGACAAACGGGCGTCCAGTAAACCGTTCCGAGTCGGAGACAGCGTCTGGCTCCATAAGGTTAGACAGTGGAAGGGGAGGAATCCCAAGTTAAATTGTCCTTGAGAAGGACCTTACCTGGTCATAACATCAATTTCGCAAGACACTGGCTCAGATTTAGAGACCATGGCTAAAGCGCATTCAGACAGACTTCCTAGTGCAAGTGAAAACGTTCAGAAGAGTCCCAAAGGTCGTCATGGTAGAGAACGCAGAAGACCACAACGTTACGGTGAATGGGTGTAACGCTTCCGCCTTTATTGGTCACTTGAAAATTGACAGTTGAAATTTTGAAGAGAAATGACTGACTTTGTCGACTCTTAATCTAGAAATTGGGCAGTTTCGGTTGCTTCTCAGCTTAATTTCATGCTTTTATTCTTCGTCAATCGTTGCTAAGGTCATAACAGATTCCTTGTCACTGGGACAGTGTCTTTTAAGGGAGGGGGTAGTGTAGCGACTGTACCCCCCTTAGGAACGCTTGTGTACCAGTCCCGCGAAACGTTACTGTTGATGTCGGATTAAAAACAGAAAGAAACTACTCGTAGCTGTGTTGAATTAAAGCTTGTTACTGGTATTTATGGTCGAGATATGGAACCATCACAATACTAAACTGAATGTCTGTACTTTCAAATTATTTCGTGTGTCTTGACCTACATATTTATATTGTATCTATGTAAAGGTTTCTACATTTTTTATGGTCTCGATAGAAAGATTTTGGGCACTTTTCTCGACAGAAAATCAGGAAAGTTTAATTTCTATCGAAATGTCTCCCATGACAAACTCGTATCTTTTGAAACATGTACAAACAACATTCCAGATGTGTGTATAGCAACACGTTCTCCATCTGATTGGTTGCGGTCGCATTAGGGAGGTAACACTAGTGTTACATCAAGTTTTATTGTTTAGTGTTCCCCTAGAGTATAGGGAAGATATCGTTGACGTCGCCAATTGCACTGAGGTATTTCTGTACGCGGACGTACATACATTGCAAGACGCTCCCGAAGCTAGACGAACTCTTCACGTCAAGTATACATCTGCCCTTTTGCCTGACAACAAATCCCAAGCAATCAAAAAGCTAGAAGCGACTGAGCGTCGACACAACAACTGAACTCGCCTCGACAGCTGCGTCGGATACGTCAGAAGGCGGTTCATAAGATTACAACTTGTATACAAAATCATTAACAACTTGTGACATAGACTGCCCACGCCAACTAAAAGGATACTTAGTCAAATGCTCTGAGCCACATGATCGTAATTTCAGAGATAGCTCGCAAATAGACTGTATGAGAGCCAAGTCAACTATGGACCAATGTAGTTTTAAGAATGCGGCCGCCCGTGAATGGAATTCTCTACCAAGAAACATTCGCGATACCCCCATCATACGTTACGTTTAAGTCAAAATTATTCAATTATTTTCTAAATCTCTATGTAAATTGCATGTCTGTAGTGTCCGTCAGTGTTAACATCCTGTATATATTTTTGTATATATCTTAATATCTAAAATGACGTCATAAACGTTTACTTTGATCATCAGCTAAAAAGTGCTCAATGGTTTTATCAGAGCTTTGAATAGATACAAAGACTTGAACTAGGTCAAAAACATTTATTTGCTACTCTGAGTTTCATGCTTCTTACGAAGCATGATGATGTTGCCTGGTGATGGCTTTGTAAGAAGCATGAAACTCAGAGTAGCAAGTAAATGTTTTTTACCTAGTTCAAATCTTCGTATCTTGATATCTATATATTTTTATTTCTTTTGTTACCTCTTTCAGTAATACTGCTATTTTTACTGATCACTGGTTTACACCGTACCAGCAAATCTTTTGATTTTGCCTATCGGTTTTTTCAGAGTTAATAAAGCTATTCTTCTTCGTCTTATTATTACAGTCAAACCCCTCAGCCCTCTATTAATTAAGCAGTCACCTATCAATTTCCCGAAATTTACTTTCCATATTTATTGTAAATTTGACCTTTATTATTGTGCCAACCAGAGCCTCATTGGCTGCCGAAACAAAGGGTCTTTTGTTCCCGTGGTAGACACATTTGACGTTTGACACTGTGTTTCTCTCAAGTGTGACGCAACCAATACTGCAATCAAGTCATCTATAGTAGCATAACAAGTCCTAAATTGAGCAACATCTCAAAAATGGCAAACAATTCTTATTTTAATGGCATTTTCCATACAATGTATGGTACTTTTTCACCCATATAATGCGCCTTGGATATATCAAACGCATAAAGAAAAATGACAATCAATTGTTACATGCTAATACAAATCTCTGGATTTACATGAAATTTTCCTGTTATCTTCGTCAAAATGTTTTCTGTGTCGCAAATGAATTTACTTATATGCATACTACTTTGAGTTGGATCGACAAAAATACTTCAACTCCATATAGGTATCTTATTTTACATGGACGGGTACTCCAAAATCCAATCAACCCGCTTTGATTCATGATCCATGGTTGAAAACACAGTGCACTGGTGCTGTTTGTCCTGTTCTAAACCATCACTGAAATCGCTATGGTGTCTTTACGAATTCTCCCACGTTCCAGTATGTCCCGTCTCGCTTTAAAGAATTGGTTAATTTTCTCAGCGACTGCTGCTGTTTTTATTTGTTTACGATATTTTTACAGCAATAATTATGCCGGCGCATTCGAGACCCTAACGGCGAACCCAACAACCGAAAATGTGGCTACAGTTTTGAACGACTCAGATGGATTTCTCGCTGCAACGATGACAAACATTGGAAAGTTATCTTCTTCGCCGGTGTGTGTCGTTGATCCAGCGATTACAGAATGTTCAGGAATGGGGTTTGGGGCCTTTCTTCTTCTTACCTTGGATCAAATTCAGATTTGTCATTCTCTGGGAATTCACCATCCAGTTGTCTTTTGGAGAGGATGTAACTCGGCTTGTTCGCGAAAGCGCATGATCAATTCGTGGCTTTGGTATTTCGAGCCAGTAAATCCCGGATTAGAACTCCAAGTTGAAAAAGTCGTGTGTCCATTATTCACGGATGGAAAGGGAGCTTCCATTTTAGACAGCAGTTTTCAAAATCGATCTATGGTTACTGGATACGATAACAGCAAAATCATCACAAAAATGACTCGAATGAAAGTAAACAAGCTGATAAAGCACTATGCTAAACCCAACTCAGAAATTTTAGAGGGAGTCAGAGCAATTTACAATCGACAGTTTTCCGGTTACAATATGCTAGGTGTTCATGTGCGAGGTACAGATCATTGGTATGAGACGCCCCAACACAGATTACCATCCATAATGAACTGGGTTCAAAGAGCTCGGAAAATCTTCGAAACTTTACCACAGCCGAAAAAAATATTTATTGCCAGCGACAATGACGAAGTTATCAGAACGTTCAAGACTGTTTTCGGCAAACAAACGGTAAGTCGTCTTAATTTATTGATACACAAACATTTGGTTATTTCAAACGAGTCGATAAAGATCAAATCATCGCCGTAAAAATCGTGAAAAGGTTTGGAGCGATAGCCGTCGTTTAAAATTTTGTTTTATTAACATTCGAGTTTGCTTACAAAAGGCATCCTGCTGTTGGTGGTTTGCAACCACTCTCTAACTCATAACAATGCTACAATCAGAGTACAATTGGTGGTGGAGGAACAAAAGGAACTAATTGCGTTGACAGGAACGCGATTTCACGACTTCGAACACCGCCTCGAAATCGATGCGGTTTGTAAGTGTTTACACGGAACCGTTATCGATGTTTACGTGATGGCGAACTTATCACAGACGAAAGAAAGACAGTATCTTCCACAAAATTGTCCCACCAGACTGCGAATTCTTCCAGGTCGAATCCACAAACAACTCTTCGTTTTTCCTTTATCACTTTGCCATAGCATACCAGCGGCCGCGGAACATTTTGAACAGCGTCTGCCAATTGTTATGAGAAGCTTCTCGATTTAATTAAGGTCTCGGTAAAGGTAAATTTGGGCGTCTCGCTCATTTTTTTGTTTTTGTTTTTTTGTTTTTGCAAATCTTGAATCGGTGGGCTGTGAAGTATATTTTTCCGAAAAAGAAATTCTGAAAATTTAATTTTAAAATCGCTTTTCTTTGTTTCCCGCCATAATCAGCGCGCGAAAAATGATTGACGTAATATGTTCAATCAAGCTTGAAAGGATTGGGTATTAATAGACCACTTTCGATATATTAAAATTCAGTCCAAAACAAAAGGCATCATCTCGAGGCTCTGGGGAATAAACTCATACAAATCCTTCTATTTATTCCCCAGAGCCTCGAGATGATATCTTTTGTTTAGGATTGAATTTTAATATATCGAAATTGGTCCATTGACAGCCTTCACGCGCGATCTTCTACCTTAGAAACCCAATTTAAACGCTAATCAATCATACCTCGTTCGTGTCCCCCATCTTGAATCTTGAAAGCAGACTGATGTTCCACGAGTTTGCTGCCCTGAGCCTGGTATCCAGTTATAAGTGTCGATCGACAGTTATAATTGTCGATCTACAGTTATCCCCTTAAACAAGACACTTGCATCCATGAAAGCACGTTATTACTCGCCAGGGTTAACTTCACATGTCAAGAAATGAGTCAAGATTTGTCACGAGTGCGGTGCTAAGAAGAGCTGGGGGAAGAAACGCCGATCTCCGTTACAGCAGTACATAGTTGGTGCACCAATGGAACGGCTCCCAATGGACATATTAGGGCCCTTGCCTCTGACTCCTGGTGGGAATAGATATGTGCTTGTCGTAACTGACTACTTTACAAAGTGGACGGAGAGCTACGCTATACCCAGCCAAGAAGCTGCAACAGTGGCTGAAAAGCTGGTCTCCGACTATATGTGTCGATTTGGAGTACCTCATAAACTGCACAGTGATCAAGGGACCAACTTTGAGTCCAAAGTCATGGCTGAGGTATGCAAACTCTTGGACATTGAAAAAACCAGAAAATCCCCCTCCACCCACAGTCAGATGGCCAGGTGGAGCGCTATAATCGCACGTTAATCGAGATGCTCCGAGGTGAACTTCAAGAAAATCAAGAGGACTGGGACCTCCAACTTCAAACCTGTATGATGGCTTATAGAAGTTCAGACCATGAATCCACTGGTGAAACCCCAAACATGTTGATGCTAGGCCGGGAGATCGAGCTGCCTTTGGACGTGATTACTGAACCAGCACCAGATTCGCCGCCTCTGACTACTGAATATGCCTTGGCTATTCAGCAGCGACTATTAGGTGCCCACGAGTTGGAGCGCCGACATTTAGGCAAAGCAAAGCAGCAGAACGCCAGAAGCGAAATTATGTCAAGCGGGCGTCCAGTAAACCGTTCCGAGTCGGAGACAGCGTCTGGCTCAACAACGTTAGACAACGGAAGGGGAGGAATCCCAAGTTGAATTGTCCTTGGGAAGGACCTTACCTGGTGGTATCTGTTTTATCCGACGTCACGTATCGGATAAAAAGAAACCGCATAGCGAAAGCTAAGGTGATCCATGCAGATCGTCTTAAACCGTACCTTGGCCCCGCGTCTGGATTTCACAGAAAGAAAAGACCATTGTCTCGGTGGTGCCTCCAGTCA
>NC_090896.1:47609299-47634299 GCF_036669925.1 Montipora capricornis
ATGTGCGAGGTACAGATCATTGGTATGAGACGCCCCAACACAGATTGCCATCCATAATGAACTGGGTTCAAAGAGCTTGGAAAATCTTCGAAACTTTACCGCAGCCGAAAAAAATATTTATTGCCAGCGACAATGACGAAGTTATCAGAAAGTTTAAGACAGTTTTCGGCAAACAAACGGTAAGTCGTCTTAACTTATTGATACACAAACATTTGGTTATTTCAAACGAGTCGATAAAGATCAAATTAATCATCACCGTAAAAATCGTGAAAAGGTTTCGAGCGATAGCCGTCGTTTAAAATTTTGTTTTATTAACATTCGAGTTTTCTTACAAAAAGCATCCTGCTGTTGGTGGTTTGCAACCAATCTCTAACTTATAACAATGTTACAATCAGAGTACAATTAGTGGTGGAGGAACAAAAGGAACTAATTGCGGTGACGGGAACGCGATTTCACGACTTCGAACACCGACTCGAAAATCGATGCGGTTTGTAAGTGTTTACACGGAACCGTTATCGACGTTTACGTGATGCCGAACTCATCACAGATGAAAGGAAGACAGTATCTTTCACAAAATTGTCCCACCAGACTGCTAATTCGTCCAGGTCGAATCCAGAAACAACTCTTCGTTTTTTTCTTTATCACTTTGCCATAGCATACCAGCGGCTGCGGAACATTTTGAACAGCGTCTGTCAATCGTTCACCCTGCGAGCAGAGCCTCTTTTATCTCTTTCCTTCATACACGGCATACAAAGCATATGTACCGTAAGAAAAGGCTCTGCTAGCAGGGTGTCAATCGTTATGAGAAGCTTCTCGATTTAATTAAGGTCTCGGTAAAGGTAAATTTGGGCGTCTCGTACCGCTCGTTCAATTTTCTACTTGCATCTTCAACGAAAATTGAAATGAAGATTTTGATTTCCGATTTTTCAAACCCGAGCGGTGTTTTTAATATTCAATCCATGAGAAGAACATCTAGAAGTGCAAGAAATTTGAAAGTTATATGAATAGTGTTTTTAGATTAATGTGGCAATTCTTGAGTTTGAGTTCGATGGAAAATAACAAAAAAAGCCGCGGATAGAAATGTCATTTTTTATTGTTCTTTCATTAGAAAATAGCGAATATTAAAAACAG
Source organism: Montipora capricornis (assembly GCF_036669925.1). NCBI lineage: Eukaryota > Metazoa > Cnidaria > Anthozoa > Scleractinia > Acroporidae > Montipora > Montipora capricornis. The sequence continues at coordinate 47,610,431 of NC_090896.1, forward strand.
GCCCTGAACTGCGATTTCAATTTTTATTTTCCCTTTTTTCATTTAAAATAAATGGAAGACGCACGGAATATTGATTTTCATTTTCAATTTTTATATTGGATGAAAATCAAATGAACGAAAACCACACGGACCTCGCTCATTCTTTGTTTTTCGTTTTTGCAAATCTTGAATCGGTGGGCTGTGAAGTATATTTTCCCGAAAAAGAAATTCGGAAAATTTAATTTTAAAATCGCTTTTTTTTGTTTCCCGCCATAATCTGCGCGCGAAAAATGATTGACGTATTATGTTCGATCAAGCTTGAAAGGATTGGGTATCAATTGACAGCCTTCACGCGCGATCTGCTACCTTAGCACGTGCCCGAACGCTGATTGGCTCAGCATAATTGGCTTTCAAGTAGGGGCGGAGTTGTTAAGCAGACCGTGAACTACACGCGAAATCTTGAAGCTCGATTTTCTAGGGGTTTATTTTGACGGCAAAATTAGAACTTCTCGGACCTCCTGTCCCGACGGGTTGTAAGATATCCCTTCCAAATTCTCAATTCTAATAGAATTTTTCGTTTGTCTTCGGAGACTACTTTTATGGCACTTTTATCTGAAGTATGAGATAAGTAGTTTCTATCTACATTTAACCAATGGCAAGAAAATATGATAATAAAAAACAGATTCTACGCCCTTAAATCCCAATTTAAAGTTTAATCAATCATACCTCGTGTCCTCCATCTTGAATCTTGAAAGCAGACTGATGTTCCACGAGTTTGCTGCCCTGAGCCTGGTATCCAGTTATAAGTGTCGATCGACAGTTATAAGTGTCGATCTACAGTTATCCCCTTAAACAAGACACTTGCATCCATGAAAGCACGTTATTACTCGGCAGGGTTAACTTCACATGTCAAGAAATGAGTCAGGATTTGTCACGAGTGCGGTGCTAAGAAGAGCTGGGGGAAGAAACGGCGACCTCCGTTACAGCAGTACATAGCTGGTGCACCAGTGGAACGGCTCGCATTGGACATATTAGTGCCCTTGCCTTTGACTCCTCGTGGGAATAGATATGTGCTTGTCGTAACTGACTACTTTACAAAGTGGACGGAGAGCTACGCTATACCCAGCCAAGAAGCTGCAACAGTGGCTGAAAAGCTGGTCTCCGACTATATGTGTCGATTTGGAGTACCTCATGAACTGCACAGTGATCAAGGGACCAACTTTGAGTCCAAAGTCATGGCTGAGGTATGCAAACTCTTGGACATTGAAAAAACCAGAACATCCCCCTCCACCCACAGTCAGATGGCCAGGTGGAGCGCTATAATCGCACGTTAATCGAGATGCTCCGAGGTGAACTTCAAGAAAATCAAGAGGACTGGGACCTCCAACTTCAAACCTGTATGATGGCTTATAGAAGTTCAGACCATGAATCCACTGGTGAAACCCCAAACATGTTGATGCTAGGCCGGGAGATCGAGCTGCCTTTGGACGTGATTACTGAACCAGCACCAGATTCGCCGCCTCTGACTACTGAATATGCCTTGGCTATTCAGCAGCGACTATTAGGTGCCCACGAGTTGGAGCGCCGACATTTAGGCAAAGCAAAGCAGCAGAACGCCAGAAGCGAAATTATGTCAAGCGGGCGTCCAGTAAACCGTTCCGAGTCGGAGACAGCGTCTGGCTCAACAACGTTAGACAACGGAAGGGGAGGAATCCCAAGTTGAATTGTCCTTGGGAAGGACCTTACCTGGTGGTATCTGTTTTATCCCACGTCACGTATCGGATAAAAAGAAACCGCATAGCGAAAGCTAAAGTGATCCATGCAGATCGTCTTAAACCGTACCTTGGCCCCGCGTCTGGATTTCACAGAAAGAAAAGACCATTGTCTCGGTGGTGCCTCCAGTCACTTGGGCAGAAAGAAGTGAGTCTGTTGTTGCAGATAGTGCTGTGTCGACTCAACTGAAGGAAGATCATGGGGATGGTAGAGTCGACTCGGAACCCCCGAACTCTACTCTGGAGGAGAACAATCTTGAAGTAATAACATCAATTTCGCAAGACACCGGCTCAGATTTAGAGACCATGGGTAAAGCGCATTCAGACAGACTTCCTAGTGCAAGTGAAAACGTTCAGAAGAGTCCCAAAGGTCGTCAAGGTAGAGAACGCAGAAGACCACAACGTTACGGTGAATGGGTGTAACGCTTCCTCCTTTATTGGTCACTTGAAAATTGACAGTTGAAATTTTGAAGAGAAATGACTGACTTTGTCGACTCTTAATCTAGAAATTGGGCAGTTTCGGTTGTCGCTCAGCTTAATTTCATGTTTTTATTCTTTGTAAATCGTTGCTAAGGTCATAACAAATTCCTTGTCACTGGGACAGTGTCTTTTAAGGGAGGGGGTAGTGTAGCGACTGTATTCCCCTTAGGAAAGCTTGTGTACCAGTCCCGCGAAAAGTTAGTGTTGATGTCGGATTAAAAACAGAAAGAAACTACTCGTAGCTGTGTTGAATTAAACTTGTTACTGGTATTTATGGTCGAGATATGGAACCATCACAATACTAAACTGAATGTCTGTACTTTCAAATTATTTCGTGTGTCTTGACCTACATATTTATATTGTATCTATGTAAAGGTTTCTACATTTTTTTATGGTCTCGATAGAAAGATTTTGGGCACTTTTCTCGACAGAAAATCAGGGAAGTTTAATTTCTATCGAAATGTCTCCCATGACAAACTCGTATCTTTTGAAACATGTACAAACAACATTCCAGATGTGTGTATAGCAACACGTTCTCCATCTGATTGGTTGCGGTCGCATTAGGGAGGTAACACTAGTGTTACATCAAGTTTTATTGTTTAGTGTTCCCCTAGAGTATAGGGAAGATATCGTTGACGTCGCCAATTGCACTGAGGTATTGCTGTACGCGGACGTACATACATTGCAAGACGCTCCCGAAGCTAGACGAACTCTTCACGTCAAGTATACATCTGCCCTTTTGCCTGACAACAAATCCCAAGCAATCAAAAAGCTAGAAGCAACTGAGCGTCGACACAACAACTGAACTCGCCTCGACAGCTGCGTCGGATACGTCAGAAGACGGTTCATAAGATTACAACTTGTGTACAAAATCATTAACAACTTGTGACATAGACTGCCCACGCCAACTAAAAGGATACTTAGTCAAATGCTCTGAGCTACATGATCGTAATTTCAAAGATAGTTCGCAAATAGACGGTAAGAGAGCCAAGTCAACTATGGACCAATGTAGTTTTAAGAATGCGGCCGCCCGTGAATGGAATTCTCTACCAAGAAACATTCGCGATACCCCTATCATACGTTACGTTTAAGTCAAAATTATTCAATTATTTTCTAAATCTCTATGTAAATTGCATGTCTGTAGTGTCCGTCAGTGTTAACATCCTGTATATATTTTTGTATATATCTTAATATCTAAAGTGACGTCATAAACGTTTACATTGATCATCAGCTAAAAAGTGCTCAATGGTTTTATCAGAGCTTTGAATAGATACAAAGACTTGAACTAGGTCAAAAACATTTATTTGCTACTCTGAGTTTCATGCTTCTTACGAAGCATAATGATGTTGGCTGGTGATTGCTTTGTAAGAAGCATGAAACTCAGAGTAGCAAATAAATGTTTTTTACCTAGTTCAAAACCTCGTATCTTGATATCTCTATATTTTTATTTCTTTTGTTACCTCTTTCAGTAATACTGCTATTGTTACTGATCACTGGTTCACACCAGCAAATCTTTTGATTTTGCTGATCAGTCGTTTCAGTGTAAATAAAGCTATTCCTCTTATTATTATTATTACAGTCAAACCCCTCAGTATTTAATTAATTAAGCAGTCACCCTCTATTGAGCGGTCACCTATCAATTTCCCGAAATTTACTTTCCATATTTATTGTAAATTTTACCTCTATTATTGTGCCAACCAGAGCCTCATTGGCTGCCGAAACAAAGGGTCTTTTGTTCCTGTGGTAGACACATTTGACATTTGACACTGTGTTTCTCTCAAGTGTGACGCAACCAATACTGCAATTAATATCAAGTCATCTATAGCAGCATAACAAGTCCTAAATTGAGCAACATCTCAAAAATGGCAAACAATTCTTATTTTAATGGCATTTTCCATACAATGTATGGTGTTTTTTCACACATATAATGCGCCTTGGATATATCAAACGCATAAAGAAAAATGACAATCAATTGTTACATGCTAATACAAATCTCTGAATTTACATGAAATTTTCCTGTTATCTTCGTCAAAATGTTTTCTGGGTCGCAAATGAATTTACTTATATGCATACTACTGTGAGTTGGATCGACAAAAATACTTCAACCCCATATCGGTATCTCTGTCTTATTTTACATGGACGGGTACTCCAAAATCCAATCAACCCGCTTTGATTCATGATCCATGGTTGAAAACACGGTGCACTGGTGCTGTTTGTCCTGTTCTAAACCATCACTGAAATCGCTATGGTGTCTTTACGAATTCTCCCACGTTCCAGTATGTCCCGTCTCGCTTTAAAGAATTGTTTAATTTTCTCAGCGACTGCTGCTGTTTTTATTTGTTTGCGATATTTTTACAGCAATAATTATGCCGGCGTATTCGAGACCCTAACGGCGAACCCAACAACCGAAAATGTGGCTACAGTTTTGAACGACTCAAATGGATTTCTCGCTGCAACGATGACAAACATTGGAAAGTTATCTTCTTCGCCGGTGTGTGTCGTTGATCCAGCGATTACAGAATGTTCAGGAATGGGGTTTGGGGCCTTTCTTCTTCTTACCTTGGATCAAATTCAGATTTGTCATTCTCTGGGAATTCACCATCCAGTTGTCTTTTGGAGAGGGTGTAACTCGGCTTGTTCGCGAAAGCGCATGATCAATTCGTGGCTTTGGTATTTCGAGCCAGTAAATCCCGGATTAGAACACCAAGTTGAAAAAGTCATGTGTCCATTTTTCACGGATGGAAAGGGAGCTTCCATTTTAGACAGCAGTTTTCAAAATCGATCTATGGTTACTGGATACGATAACAGCAAAATCATCACAAAAATGACTCGAATGAAAGTAAACAAGCTGATAAAGCACTATGCTAGACCCAACTCAGAAATTTTAGAGAGAGTCAGAGCAATTTACAATCGACAGTTTTCCGGTTACAATATGCTAGGTGTTCATGTGCGAGGTACAGATCATTGGTATGAGACGCCCCAACACAGATTACGCATCCTGCTGTTGGTGGTTTGCAACCAATCTCTAACTTATAACAATGTTACAATCAGAGTACAATTGGTGGTGGAGGAACAAAAGGAACTAATTGCGGTGACGGGAACGCGATTTCACGACTTCGAACACCGACTCGAAAATCGATGCGGTTTGTAAGTGTTTACACGGAACCGTTACCGACGTTTACGTGATGCCGAACTCATCACAGATGAAAGGAAGACAGTATCTTTCACAAAATTGTCCCACCAGACTGCTAATTCGTCCAGGTCGAATCCAGAAACAACTCTTCCTTTTTTTCTTTATCACTTTGCCATAGCATACCAGCGGCTGCGGAACATTTTGAACAGCGTCTGTCAATCGTTCACCCTGCGAGCAGAGCCTCTTTTATCTCTTTCCTTCATACACGGCATACAAAGCATATGTACCGTAAGAAAAGGCTCTGCTAGCAGGGTGTCAATCGTTATGAGAAGCTTCTCGATTTAATTAAGGTCTCGGTAAAGGTAAATTTGGGCGTCTCGTACCGCTCGTTCAATTTTCTACTTGCATCTTCAACGAAAATTGAAATGAAGATTTTGATTTCCGATTTTTCAAACCCGAGCGGTGTTTTTAATATTCAATCCATGAGAAGAACATCTAGAAGTGCAAGAAATTTGAAAGTTATATGAATAGTGTTTTTAGATTAATGTGGCAATTCTTGAGTTTGAGTTCGATGGAAAATAACAAAAAAAGCCGCGGATAGAAAAGTCATTTTTTATTGTTCTTTCATTAGAAAATAGCGAATATTAAAAACAGGCCCTGAACTGCGATTTCAATTTTTATTTTCCCTTTTTTCATTTAAAATAAATGGAAGACGCACGGAATATTGATTTTCATTTTCAATTTTTATATTGGATGAAAATCAAATGGACGAAAACCACACGGACCTCGCTCATTCTTTGTTTTTTGTTTTTGCAAATCTTGAATCGGTGGGCTGTGAAGTATATTTTCCCGAAAAGGAAATTCTGAAAATTTAATTTTAAAATCGCTTTTTTTTGTTTCCCGCCATAATCTGCGCGCGAAAAATGATTGACGTATTATGTTCGATCAAGCTTGAAAGGATTGGGTATCAATTGACAGCCTTCACGCGCGATCTGCTACCTTAGCACGTGCCCGAACGCTGATTGGCTCAGCATAATTGGCTTTCAAGTAGGGGCGGAGTTGTTAAGCAGACCGTGAACTACACGCAAAATCTTGAAGCTCCATTTTCTAGGGGTTTATTTTGACGGCAAAATTAGAACTTCTCGGACCTCCTGTCCCGACGGGTTTTAAGATATCCCTTCCAAATTCTCATTTCTAATAGAACTTTTCATTTGTCTTCGGAGACTGATTTTATGGCACTTTTATCTTAAGTATGAGATTAGTAGTTTCTATCTACATTTAACCAATGGCAAGAAAATATGATAATAAAAAACAGATTCTACGCCCTTAAATCCCAATTTAAAGTTTAATCAATCATACCTCGTGTCCCCCATCTTGAATCTTGAAAGCAGACTGACGTACCACGTGTTTGCTGCGCTAAGCTTGGTATTCAGTTATAAGTGTCGATCTACAGTTTTCCCCTTCGACAGTTATAAGTGTCGATGGCCAGTTAATAACTGTCGATGGACAGTTATTAACTGTCGAAGTAAAAAGGAAAAAAGAGGTACTTTTGATGGCCCTAACAAGCCACTGTACGTTAATGAAGTGGCAGTACGCACAGACATGTTGAAACTCTCTCCCGCCATCACGCTACCAAAACACGTCCAAAAAAACAAAAGGGTTCATTAGCAAAAGCGATGGTTCTGCACGTGCAACACGATTTTTGGTACATTTCTCCGTGATCTTTCTCTGCGAAACATGATATAACATGAGTAAGGTTAAAGTCGTCAGAATCTTGCTTTCTTTGGCCAAAAATACGGACAAAAACATGAAACAAAGGAAACTGTCCAGTTTCATAAGACCTCATAACCATCTCCATGCATTAACTATGTCGTAACGTTCTCCTTCACAAACGCTTTGTAGCTTGAAAATTCTCCATTACAACAGGGCTGGACAATGATTTTACTAACAAAAAGTCGGTATTTATTTGGTTTCCAGATTGTTTCCATCAATGCAGTTAGGGCAAAGCGGTACCACAGTGAACTTCCACCAAATTTGTTTAAATACAACTTGACTGATTCGTTTGCACGTGCTGTGGGTACGCAAGTACTGATGGACATTTTGCTGTTGGCGAAGTGTGAACACTTCCTTCACGCGGAAAGCAGTGTGGCCTCACTTGCAAGCTTTTTCAACCCTTATATGAAAAGCTACTTCATGGAGGAAACGCATTTTAAGGCATGCATTTAAACGGAAACATATATACAAGTGAAGCCCCCTCCACACGTATCCGGGGATATTTTTTAATCCGGAACGTTTTCTTTGCGGCTTTGCCTTCTGTCAACACGTATCCGGCGAATCCGGCATGTGAATCCACAACTTTTTAAATCCGCTCTCCAGGGTGGAAGTGTTCAATACGCAAAGAATTTGGAAGAGTGTGAACGGTTGAATCCAGATATTTTTTCAAATCCGATGACGTTGCAAACTCATGCAGATCCAGATTCAACATGGCCGCTGAACGAAATGGTGGCCAACTCCCACACCTGAAGGCGCATTCTCTGTTGACAATAGTCACAGAGGAGTACTGGATACTAGAACGAATCCGGATAATAGGTGTGGAGGGGTAAATTCGATTTGAATTCTCTATTTTCGAATTCCCCATAATACACTTTGTTTGTCCCCCAAATTTTGCATAAACTACTGTTTTCAAATGCTCTTGGGGACACTGCATATTCCCAAGAGCATTTGAAAACAATGGTTTATGCAAAATCTGGGGGGCAAACAAAGTTTATTATGGGGAATTCGAAAATAGAGAATAGGTTAGGTGTGGACGAGAAAATATTTAAATCCGAACATTTAGATCCACAAAGTTGTGGATTGAAAAATATCAAATGTCCGGAAACGTATGGACGAGATACGTTTCTGTATTAGAGCGATTGCCGGATGCATTAACTAAACGAATTTTATAGATTAGTATTTTACTCCAATCTTGAGAAAAAGAGAGATATATTGGCAGGTCTGGCGCAGTGGTAAGAGCTCTCGCCTCCCACCAATGAGGCCCTTCATGGTCGGCATCATATGTGGGTTGGGTTTGTTGGTTCTCTACTCAGCACAGAGAGGTTTTCCTCCGGGTACTCCGGTTTCCCTTCACCTCAAAAACCAACATTTAATTTGCGTTAATTTGTTGATTTGAATTTACCGTGTCCCCAATTAGTGCTCCAGCGCTACAGGACTAGACACTTAAATATTTAAGTTCCTTTCCTTTTCCTTCGGTCACAGGGTCACATTCTTTACCTGTCAGGGGTGAAAAGCAAAAGCACTTGTGACTTGCAAATGCTTGACGCGTTTTACCCGCACTTGCCGTAGGCTGCAGATAAATCTGCTATGCGTAATGATTAATTTATTTTAATTCTGTTTTTGTTGTATACGTAATTGGCCCTAGGATGCCAAAATAAATCGGCTGCCTTCCAACTGAATCACTGACTCCCTGTCTGTTGAATGATATTCATTTGTAGTAAACTTAGAAAACACAAAAATAATTTAAAATTTATTTGAAATCGAAGAGAGTTTTTTAGTGGGTATCTACAGTACCAACAGAAGCACGTGACCTTCAAGCGTGCAACTTGCAACTCTTTTCTTTGGAATAAAGCTGGCGAACATTTTATGCCCAAATATGGACAAAAATAAGATCGATGCTGCTCGCGCGGGAAAATGCGCGAGCTACGTTACATCCAAATGAAGAAATTTTTACACTAAAAAACGCCAGCTCTTAACCAGAGTTAAAAGCTTAAGGTCATGAGCTTCTGTTACCAAACAAGCAGACTCGTAGAAAACTAGAATTAAATAATCGAATGGATCAAAGAAGCGTGAGCGGCATAAATCATTTAAAAATGAACTGATAAAGTAACTGTGATTTTCACTGCAGGGACAAGAACAGGATCACACGAAAAACACACAAAACGAATGGAATAGAATCGATGACCATCAGGAAGACTCGGACCCAGAAGACTGGCTTGAAAACGACGTGCTTCAGTGCTTCTTAGAAAATTATGCAACAAGCATTTGTTCAAATGCAGCGAAAGGGATTTTTGTGAATTGGGAAGGTGCTACTAGTTTTTTGAAAGGGCAATGAAAACTTTGGACACCATCACGTATGAAAATTACAAAATTACGAGGTTTTCCATAAGTGTAGAAACTTACTTCACGACCACACGATAATGTGGCTTAAAAATCTCGCGCCATTTTCTAAGCCAATCATGGCCGAGTTGCTCGAGGTATGGTTGGTGCTCACCATTGGTTTGAGCGGCAGGGAGAATGGATCCCAAGATACGCGCGCGCAAAAAATGTGAGCGGAAAAAGTTTTGCTGTAGGTTTAGTGACCCCTTTAGTGCGCTGGTATCACGAAATTTAGCAAGGTGATGTATCGGGGACCAATAAGATGCGTGATTTCGTATTCTCAAAGATAATTTGCATAAAAACTGAGAGGATTTTTCATCTTTCTATAGATTCTTTATAAATACATCTCTCGTCCACGGGCTAGATTTTATAAGAGTCTTAGGCTGTAGAATTTGATGGGGCGATAGTATTTTGAAAAAAATAAAAAAAAAAGTGGGACCCCGAATTGGTTTACGGGATATTTTGGCAGTGACGTATTGTTTCCATGGCAACGTTGGGTCTAGTGGCACCCTTAAAATTGCTCTTCAAGCAGTTTATACACTATGGACCCCAATGAGCACCAACTGTTACTGTGGAAAGCCCTTTCGGCCCTTCTTAAAATCTGAATAATGTCATTGGTTCTCATGGTATTGCACATGGGTATAAAGCATTGACACCTGACCCAGAAGTAAAAGTAAAAGCATCCTAGACTGCTCGCATGGTTTTGGTTTGCAATATACAATGTACTTGGATTTGATAGTCTTGGTCAGTTGTGACTCGCTAAAGGAATTGCCATGCAGGGAATATAAATTATTGCATTACTATGGATACGAAACAATTTTCTTCACAAAAGATCACTGTACTTAACAAAACAACTTAGTCAGTTGTCGCAAACAAAGAGGTTCATTGGGACTCCAATTAATAGCTCTGGGGTAGGCCAATGTGGACAGTACAATCACACATTCATGAGTTCAAGTTCTGTTTAAGCTTGGAAGCTAACTTGCAACAACTGCCTGACACATGACCTTGCACATTTGAACATTTTTAAAAGGATGAGCCATCTAATACAGTTTAAATGATTTTTAAAACACCAAGTCAAAAAGTAGCCATATTTTAATTTTCAATATATTTCTATCCTTTTCGTCTTTAGCTACTGTCAAGAACAACACACTTCACTGTGCCAACATGATTCTTTGTGACAAAACTGTCAAATTATTACTTGCCTTCATTCAATCTGGCACAAACTCGTTTAATGGTATTCAGATTAAGGCTAAAAATAGTAACTGTGTCTTTAACAGGGAAATAACAATAGCCTTGCATTGAACAACACTGGGCAATTTCTAGATACCGCTAATACTAACAAGAAATATGAACCAATGTGGGAATCCCTGGTTCAAAAGTGCAACAAGAAGAGTTGTCATATTGTGCAAGCATCAAGTGTAGTCACTGGCAACTTTCAAAGCTTTGTCAGTTATCACAATTGTCAATGCCATCTTGGTTGAGTCTCTGGCTATAGTTTGCCACTAAACAGAAACAAGACAATGACCAAGTATCGTCTTCTTTGTTGTATTCTCCTTTTCCTTTGAAAAATCATTTTGACAACCTGAGCGATAAGAGTCCCATTCAACTCCACTAATTTAAAAGCCCCAAGTAATTGACTGCCTGCAGCCCCTTCTACGTTAGTTCAGCTGTATGTTTCTCTCCTCCCTCTATGTGTCTCTGGAATGTGTAACACAACATGATTGACTAAACAAGCCTTTTACAGCTTGCTTGACATTGAAAGTATTGCCAAAAGTTTACCCCTGTTTATAGTAACTGACAGATGTACATTTGTAACTTGTAACCTTCCTCTCACTACTACAACATTTGTGGATGTATTGTTGCATCAAATTCTTTAACATTACTACAACACTGTTATTCTACATTAATTATTTTGTTAATCACTCTTTGATATACATGTATGAGAAAATTATCAGTTTCAACTCAACACTTAACTGGAAATATCATATGAAATTTAAGCATGACCCTGTCCCTCCCCTTGGAGAAAGCAAAATTTCTGTGCAATAAAGGAATTTTATTGCGACTTTCATAAACATGAAGAATTTGAAGTTCGTTTGTTTAACATTTACTGCTTTTATTGTTTAGTTGCTTTAAATAGTGCCTGAGGCAACACAAATTGACTGCTGGAATCCCAGGCCAATCACCTAGTCAGGGTGCGTGTAAGACCACAGACAGGGCCATTTGAAATTCAAACTTGGGGATCTGCATATTTATTGCACTGCTTTGTCATTACCTCTCTCTTATTCCTTTATCTTTTGAGAACTTAGATTTTCTAAAATTTCCTTAACTAAATTCCAAAAGAAACAAAAACAACATCAACTTCATGGTTGAAACATTACTTCATCCATTATTCAAATAATTCTTAGTGTTCAACAAACATTAAACTATTTTCACTGTTTTTGCACCAGTACAAATCAAAGTTGTACCAGTTCAAAAACAAATTGGTCCAAAGTCAAAATTGAACTACAACCTATATATTTGAAATCTTCCTAAACACTGAAAAGTTAACTTCAAGGCAATTTATAGTAGGTATAAACATTTCTGATCAAAGTTGAAGGTTAATAATACTACTACTACTACTACTAATAATAATAATAATGATAATTTATATTGCGCTTTTTAACATACAATGATCAAAAGCCCAAAAGGTTAAGGCTTGACAATAATAATAATTAGCAGCTATTCACTGAAGTGAGGTTGCTAGTTGTGGATATTATTGTACTGAGCAGCAAGATAAATATCCAGCACTAGCCACTGAAACTGAGGAGAATAGTTTTTATAGTACATACTAAAACAGTGAGATAATATAGCACAAAAAGATGATTTTAACTCATTTATTCCTGCAAAGATTACAACATTGCCGCAAATTCTGCGCAAGCTGCTTGGGGGTGGATAGCATAGGATATCCGGAGTTTGAGTAGCCAATCAGTGCGCATGTTCAACGCTATCCACTGTTTTCATATATACTTTAATAATCATTATAACAAATATTGGGTAATTAAAGTCATAACTGTAATCCATTTTACTTAACCCATCATCTACTGGGAGTGAGACTTCAACATATTTTACCCTGTCTAAAGCCAGACGATTTTACTCGTCAGTTGGGGAGGAGTGTCAAGTATTTATGAGTCATGAGTCATGAGTCAATGAGTCAATGAGTTAGTGCAGTTAATTAACCATAAAATGAAAGCTAAAATTTCAGAGTGTGCTTAGGCCTAATCACTGAAACGAGGGCTTAGGCTTAATCAACAAATTATTGCTATATTGACTGTGAGTCCATTGACTCATGACTCATGACTCATTGACTCATTTGACTCATAAAACATGCGTTTTCTTGGGAAGTCCTGGGGTGCCTGTGGAGTGAATGGGTTAAATCAATCTTTTACACAGGAATACCCAACTTAATGTGAGCTGAAATGGAGCATGGGTTTGATACATTAATTTTGTCTGTGAACTTGAGAAGACTTCAAGGAACAATATGTTAATGCAAAAGTGTATGGCAAGTTAAACCCACAATTGCTACATTTTTGCCCACCTAAAGCATACTTAATAAAAAAATAAATTCTTAGCTCTCTCAACCTTTGCAATTTCAAAATAATATTAGGACAATAAAAATTATTATTTTCCTCCCAGATTTCTTTGGTGCTACATCCTTGCAGACAGTCTCCACTTGGGTTGATATATTGAAATAGGGCAAACGGAAAATCTGCACACCAAACACTCTTTCATTTAACTGTCATGCAGATTTGTGGAATATAAAACAAACTGGAGTTTAAAAAAAGAATAGTAGAAATATTTGCCAACTACTGCTGAGACAGAGATGACGACCAGCATGTATATTATTTTTTAATAAAGCCACATTTGAGGCAAGCCAGAAGATCAAATGAAAACTATAAGGTGTTTTGATAGCTTGGCAATGCTGATGCACGCTCAACAATTTTCAGTGAAAGTCAAAACTTCTTTGTCCCTGTCTCAAAATATCAATGGAAAGGAAGACTTCTGGTATGTTCCAGTATGCACTTTCATGCTCTTTTCCCCTTAACTTAATGAAAGTTTTTTTCATGTATGTTTACAAAGGAATAAATGTCTACATTGGTGCATCCAAAATTAACGTGAAAATAACATCTTCCGTTGGTACACACGTCAAACAGCATTTACATGTACAATAACAGTTAAATGTAGGTGCAAATATTATGCACTACATCAATTGGTTAATAGTACAAACCAGACAATAAATAATTTTACGCAATATTATGTGTTAAGTTAAACATTCTATACTACCAAGTTACACAAAATATAACTTGCAAAGGCATTTCTTCACGTCTTTACTTTACTACTGTAATTTACAGTACACTGTACTGTTTGTTCACACTCCTTCCAGTCTCCATTTGTCCTTAATCTTTGGATAAGGTTAGCGAAGTCAACTCTTTGCCACACTATGAAGGCTGACTGTAGCTCAAACTTTCAGCTTTTTTTATCTCTCTGTTATGGTCAATTTACTTTGGTAAACTTTCATAACTCAAATTCAACCTCTCAAAAATTAACGCATTGGGGCTTTTGAAAAGGGAGACTGCTAGCAGTAGTGTTTCATTATTAATGACCCCTCTATTAGACCACACAAATAGCTGAGTGACATGGTCTCAAGGAGGTATTAAAAGTGCAAGAGTTAAATGTGTACTGTAGTTTTGAATAAGTGAGCACAGGAGCATGCCATTGCACACACAGCCTCAAAACTCTTTCAGTGTCATAGATGCTGTTCACTGTTACGCAGTATGTGAACCCTCAAATGTATGACCATCCAAAATGTCTTGTTTCTGATGGGGGTATTCCCAAAGGTGCTGCATTAAGACAGCCCTGCATATCTACTGGTAGCCATTTAGTGAGATGTCCTTGCTCAGTTTACTTTATGTTTCCCATGTTATGTCATCTTACCAGAGAAAAACTAGAGTTGGCATTGTACGTAACGATGCTGATGATCTCTTCTTTTGGAATGTATCGACTGCTTGTGTCTAGAGAGTTGTCAAAGAACCCACTGTCTTCATAAATCTGCAAAATCATAAAACCTTACTTAATTAAGATGATGATTTTCTTACAACAACAAGAGCTCCATGTATCTTGGAAAAGGTTATTTTAGTCAATATTCACTTTATCTTGTATCCAACATGAATTGTACACGTACGTAGGTTGCTTGTTGCAACAAAATAATTCATTTTTGTAACCATTGGGAGGTGTCAGGGTACTGCAATTGCATTGATCAATACCCCCTCCCCTTCCTCCCCTCCCACTTTCTGGATTTGTCATTGAAAGTTTTGACCTCTTAAAAACTAAATGAATGAATTATAATTCCAAATTAAATTCTTTTCCTTAACTCTTAATTCTGTTCATTATCCAAATAATATTAGTCCAAAAAAATATATTCCATGGCATTGTTCCTTTTGGTTAGATGTACAGAAGCAGAACCAATGACATTTTTTCACTTTTCCAACCAACTTGTCATGCAAAAAGTGTCACACCCTAGTGTCACAACCTAGTCTTGATGAATTACATGGCGCATTGTTAAACATGCAAGATCGTATTCAAATGTAACAAAGAAATGTAATTTGTGTCTGGGAAAAGTACTATAATCATTTGTAGACTAAATATGGCAACTTCAGAATTGATGTTGACAGGCAATGATAAAGATTTAGATTCTGAGAGTAAGAAATCACTGTTTTATACAGCTTATGCTGATACCATGACTGTTTTCGGTAATAAGGTCAGTCAAATAGAGAGATTTTGCTTGCTTCATAAGCATCGTTGCATAGTTCTTAGCCTTTTAAAATTCAGATAAATGGTCAGCCTGTTTAGAGGAGCGCCATTTGGGCTCAGCTCGTCATCTGGCAATGATAGCTGATCGAATATCACTATTGAACCAGGATAAGCAAGGCAGTATAGATAACTACTTTGGTGCGTGATCGTCCAGGAGCTTGGAGAGAGAAGAGTTGCATTTCTCGGGACTGATGAAGATCAGCCGAATCAACGGTAGAATCCTGCATTAATTTAACATTATTCCATGAGCGCACGTTGGATATGACGTGGTAAATGGCCAACGAGGCGCATCGCGTTGAGTTGGCTATAGCCACCCTCATATCCAGTAAGTGTGAATTCTTGGAATAATAATAGTTTAATTAAATCTTTATTAAACTCTGAACTGTTTTAATAACAGAATGACAGGATGTTATCTCAGTTATTACAAACTGACCAATGCAATCAGTTTTCATACAAGGTCATTACGGTATGTGAGCTGATAACCAAGATTGCGTGAGCCAATCAGAACGCCTGATACACAAATCCGAGATTGAAATAAACAAATATATATATATAATTATATATTTAACACATATTCCAATATTTGACTTGCTTATTTTTATACATGGCTGAGAAAGTCTCAAGCTTGAATACCATATCCACTGTGTATGCCGTTCATTAAATGAGCCCAGCTGGTTTGGATCACCAAAAGGCTATTTGAAAAAAGATAACTTCTCTGCAAGAATGAATTCTGGTTATTGAGTCAGTCACTTGAAAGGTAACACCATGACCACCGAATTATTTTGGGAAAAAAAGATCGCAAAGACTTAACACATAAAGGTGAATAAAATAAATAAAAAGAAGTAATTTAACCACGACGAAAGATGCGTACACAATTAGGTAAACTTATGAAGCGAAAACTGGTCTTTTTGTTCCGCGTCAATAGCAATTTGTTTATTGCGCAGAAAATAAGAAGAACCACTCGAAAAAACCTTCTGAAGACGTATGAGTTACGAACCTTCCGACCCAATAAACATCTGATAGACATCAAAATATGAAAACAAAAGACCTCAAAGGATAAAAAATAGATGACTACGCTACGTTTCTTATTTATACGAACTTTCCCAAAATTACGCTCCGGGATTTATTCCAGCTCCTGAAGCACGAAAAACTTTAAATTGAAGAATTCTTAGCCCTTGGAAATTGTAAACACACCAGGTATCTTTACAACATACCTGAACTCTCCAAAACGTCAAAGAGGAATGTAAAAAGAGTAAACCCAGGGCAAAACATGAAAGGAACACGATGAAGAAATGTAACAATACCAAGCGATCGAACCTGCATTAAAAAAAAAAAAAAGATAATTTTAAGTCAACACTTAGAGCGTTGGATAAGTTCATAAGATAATTTCACTTGTTCTGCGTACTTGCTTGTCGTGTCTCCGCTTGATTCTGCACACGATGTTGAGGAATTATCCGAAGCCAATCTGTCTCTACGATCAGCCATACTTTCACTTTGCTGAAGTTGTGGCTGACTGGCTTCTTTGTGATTGGCTAATTGTTGGAGCAAGAACATTTCCGATCAGCGGCTCACTAAAGGCTCACTATTCATGTCGTGCTTGTATTCATGTGGTGTAGACAGGTCAGAAAAAGGGTCTCTTTACATGAAGTAGTATGTAAAGCAAACAGACCGAAATGGCGCCCATTTCGCTTAAAGATCCTAATATTCAAGCGATTACTGAAGAATTTGTGAAGACTGTGACGGGTTTTAAGGTAGTTCGTATGACGACAGCTTAGAGAAATGGGATCTTTAATATTCAAGGCTAAAAAGGCTTTCATTTTTCACAGAAATCGTCAAGAAATTTCACCGTGTCTGTGCAGTTTGCGTTGTCAAATTTTCGGTAAGTGGCAATGTTTTTCCATGATCATGTTCAGCTGTCGAAGTAAAGTATTTAGTATTTTGATGAAATCATATTGACTTTTTGTTTCGATGCAGTTATCACCAGTTTCTTGATGTTAACAGCACCAAAGTTATGAGAAATATTGACGGGTTAGTACAAATGAATTCTCAGGTTTCATAAAGACTTAGGGTGGCTCAAACCAGTTTCAACAATTTGGCGAGAATAATATTATGTTAATTGAAGGGTTACGTCAACAACGCTTTTTCACATTAAGGCAATTTTATGGTACCAAATGAAACACCGATAATAACATTGCTTAACAAGATGCACTCATTGATGTGACGTACTGTAATACCCGCGGGGGGGGGGGGGGGGGAGGGGTACTGCCATATATGGACGATATAGGTATGTGCTGCTGTGAAGGGTATGGTTTTCAAGCAGTTTACTCTAGGATAGAGTATATAAATCATAGCCTTTCGGTCTTTCGGTTGAAGATTTTATCAAGACTAAGGAACCAGAAATTCCCACTCAAGAATATAAAAAAATCAAATGTACAAAGTTTAAGTTTACGTAACTCAGCCTCAACAGTGTCAATAAGTGGCTATCACGAAACACCTCTGGATAATATTATTAACTGTCAAGAATCGGAATTTAGACGGAAATCGGTGGGAGTTTACTCTAGTATAGGGTAGCAAAATTCAGCTGAACTAGCTCTGGTAGAGGCTAAGGGTTCCAGGGTTCCCCCCCCCCCTTCCTGGGCTGTAATACTAGCGAACATGGCAACAAAAAAGGGATCTAAAAACAACCAATATTTTGTCATTAAATGCTTATATTTCCGAAACAAACTGAGAGCCACCTTAAAATTTTCCAGTTGTGAGGGTGCTCCAGAGAAATTTTTATAACTTTGCAGAGAGTTTCATCTTAGCCTTTTAATCACTTTTCAGCAATAACAAATGGGGGGTTACGGAGTTAGTTTTTGAGTACACAGTACATGGGTTTTAATTATCTTTGACATCTTTGACACACCAAAAGCAACAACACAGAGCTGATGCACAGATTTCTGTTGCTACTTATAAAGGATTTCAATGGTACAATGCTAATTTGCAAAATCGTTGAATGCAGGGCTAAAACGAATTGTGGAGTATTAGTCCACCCATTGACCCCTGGGAGTGATACTTAACAGATATTACTCTGTCTAACGCCCAATGATTTTACTCGTCAAGCGGGGGCATCCTACGGCATTTAAGGTGTCATTAGGTTAAGAATGGTTAAGTCTGCTATGAGCCTAGAAGGCCCATCAGGCCAGTGCTTATCTCCGGTTACTGTAGCATGAAGCGACAAGGAGTATTTCTACTTCCCCCTGGATGGGATGCTACTCCATTGCAGGGCTACCCCCATCATTAAATTTGCCATTACCCTTTATATATCTGGGTGGAGAGAGGCACCATGAGAGTAAAGTGTCTTGCCCAAGAACACAACACAATGTCCCCGGCCAAGACCTGAACCCGGATCACTCAATCTGGAGTCGAACACTCTAACCACGAGGCCACCACGCTGTCAACTGGGGGTATCCTATGGCATTAATTTTGAGATGTCAGTGGGTTAATATGATATTTTTTTATCTTTTTTTTTATTGGTGAACTGTTTTGGAATTTACAGAGTTTGTCAGAAGCTCAAAGTTCATTCCCAGTCAGAGAAGGCAGGGATACTACGGAACTTATGCGACCGATTCCTTGAGTTACCCTTAAATGAAAGTTCAAAGGATGTTAAGGTAATGTACTTTCCACAATAATACAAATTGTGCAACACTGCTCAGGACTAGTTTCATGTAGCCGTACAATTAATGTAGAGGTAAGGTAACAAATCCGATCCCATCAATGTGAAGGGCAGACGTGTTGGTCAATGTGTTGGCTGACATGTGATGGACAAACAACCGACGTGTTGGGCAACGTGTTGATGGGATCAGATTCGTTACCATTACCCAATGCAGAATACCGGTATAATTATATTTTAAGGAGGCCCGAAATAGTTTCTCCTTTTTTTCAAACAAATAAACTTATTCTGTCCTTAGATACAGTTAGGGTAATCATATCAAGACAAAATTTGGCGAGGGTATTAAGTACCCACCATAGATTTCTCACATCACATTTTCCTCCAAATTAACATTACCATGGCAACAATATAAGGCATTTCTTTGAGCCTTAATATCAAGATATATTGTCTATTTTTGAAAAACGGGACAGTGAAATCTTCCCATTCAGTGTTACCAGGTAATGTTAGAAATAATCTCTAAAATACTTAAAATTCAACAAAATCTGTAGGTCAGTTTTTCAGAAAAGTAAGTTTTTTTTTTAAATGTGTCTCGAATTTTTTTTTTCACCTACGGAATTTTTTTAAATTTGAAAGACAAATGGTTTAAATTAATCTAAGCTAACATGCAAAAAATGAAAAAAATTCACCGTCCGGAAGCAGAGATATAAACGAGTAAAGTTGGAAAATCAGGGAAAATGAGGGGGTTACAAGATCGGCATTTACGTATGCGTCACCCGCTCATTTGAGTGCACGCGCGAGTGAAGGTACCGGCCAACACAAACGGATTTAAGTGACCATTAAACCGTGTGTGTACAATTTTCTTAGTTTTCGTGAATAGAAGATGTTTGTTTGTATTCTATACATGTATGTAAAGGAATCAGAAGAAAGGTGAGTGAAAAAGCCCAACTGTGTGGCTTCATAGCTCAGGTGATAGAGCAATTTGCACCGGCATCACAGAAATCATGAGTTCAAATCCCCTTTTGACCATCCACGTGAATTTTTCAGGTGTCCATACCAGACAATATTGCTAAAACTGTCCATTCAAATAAGCACAAGGATCATTTCTCTCATTCACCTATTAATATTATTAATAAATTTGTAACTTGCACTGTATTTGAAAATTACTACATGTACGTAATAGGTATTATTACTCATTTATAGACTGATACTCACTATTCACTTCTGCTGCTGTTATTGACTCTTGCTGATTCTCCAACAAATGCAGAATATGTACAACCCTTGCAAGAGGAGACTTCAGGTACTTATCTAGACCTCTTGTCTTCCTAGTGTCAGCTGGAAATACTTATACATCTGCTTCTTCAGGCTGAGTGCTATATCTGTTTGGTTGACGACCCTTCTACAATGTAAATCACTTATTTGCAACTATTATAGTATTACATGTGTAAGAAAGAACTTAAGCAACATAAAAATTAATACCTTTGCCTGTCTGTACAATAGTTTAATAGTCTTCAGGAGTCTCCTGCACATTTTTTTAGCTGCAGTCAACATCATAGTTTTCATAAATTATTAGTACATGTATGATCATCGGATATCAAATTATTCTTTTATTTTTTTCGGGGGGTATTTGGATGATTATTTAATCCTTTGCCCCTGAGGGGTTTCCCGTTGACAAGTATTACCGTAAAACTCATCTTGCATTTTAGTAAAATATTTAAGTTGCCCTCTTACATGTGGAAGGCAAGGCCCCGGTTAAAACCCATTCACTCTCCAGGCTCCCCAGGACGCTCCCAGTTGATAAGTAAAATCGTCTGGTATCGTCTGGCATTAGAGTAAAATCTTTTAAGTTTCTCTCCCAGGAGTCAATGATTTCATAGAGAATCAAGAAGAACATTTTGCTCAAGGCTAGTGAAGTGAATGGATCACAGTCTTCCTCCTTATCATCTTCATTGTCACAGCAACCATTGTCTTTGGAATGAATCATCATGACTGTGATCCATTCATCACTAGCACTATCACCATCATAATATTATAACATCTCTCTCTTTTCAAATGTAGAGGAGGAATCATTTGATTGGAAAAGCTATTTGCTTGATGGAGAAGAAGAGGAAATTCTTGGAATTCCAAGCAATCAATATCAAGTAATAAAATTGCTTTCAATGGCTTATATTATCTATCTGTATGTTAATTTTGTATATCTTCCATTAGAGTGATTTGATGTTGAAATTTTGAAAATCATAATTTTATTTTTCAGGAGTGGTCAGATGAAGAGGTAAGGACTCCATTAAGACACAAGAATAAATAATATTATTATTATTATATTAGAACCCAGTTTGATATCACAGTTGAAGCCCATCAAGCTAAATAAATTGTTGATGAAGATTGAGAAGGTTGAGACTGATAAGATTGTAAAGGATGTGGTCGGAAAGGAGGCTGGTGCGAATCAGGAGAAGAGGGTGATCAGTGAAGCCGATTTGAATGAGTTGCTTGGAGAAAGTGATGATGAGGAAGAGTTATTGGCATTTGAGGCTTAAGGTGAAGAGGGATGTGATTCTGGTGCGTATGGTTACAGCTGGCCTTTGATATGGTGTCCTATTTGTGGATTGTTAGCGTGTTGGAAACGGTGAAGGAGGCTGACAACATTACACTTTGGGAGAAGAGGTTGCATGGGAAGTTTGTGATGGATGTCAGTGAAGTGGCTGATGAGAGGTCGTGACAGTGGCTTAGGGCTGGGTATTTGAAGAAGAGCCGGGAGGCGCGGCGGCCTCATGGTTAGTGTGCTCGACTCCGGATCAAGTGGTACGGGTTCGGGGCCTGGCCGGGACATTGTGTTGTGTTCTTGGGCAAGACACTTTGCTCCCACGGTGCCTCTCTCCACCGAGGTGTATAAATGGGTACCGGCAAATTTAATGCTGGGGGTAACCCTGCGATGGACTGGCATCCCATCCAGGGGGGAGTAGAAATACTCCTAGTCACTTCATGCTACAGAAACCGGAGATAAGCGCCGGCCTGATGGGCCTTCCTAGGCTCGTAAGCAGACTTTACCCTTTTACCATGGAGGGCTATGCTTTTTGTTGCTCAGGAGCAGGTTTTGCGAACGAGGTTTTTTGGGCCACGATTGAGAGGGAGGATGTAGGCCCAAAGTGGCAGAGAAGGGATGGGGTTGAGGATCCTGGATGCACTGGGAGCTTTGTCAGAAGTACATAATGTATGGTGTGAAGTGTGCTTATGTGTGCTATAAGGAGGTTTCGGATGAGGTGAGGGTGTGTGAGGATGGGAATTTGGAGATCTGGTGGGTTAGGAGCATTGAGACAACACAGAAGATGAAACACAATTGTCCAGATGTTACTGTGGTGGATCGAGCTGCTGAGGAGTGGACATTAGTACTGTTGATTTCTCAGTGCCTTGGGATTATGCATTTGTAAGGAACGTGGTGACTATTAGAGGATGCGAAAATCACCAACTGCTCTCCTCTGGCAAAGGCAATCAGAAAGATGCATCGGGTTTTGATGAAGATTGCCCTGGTCATTGGAGGTTGGTTGTTTGGGTGTGGTGTCTGGTCAGTTAGAGGGTTTTTTAAAGTTCTTGGCATTCTGGATGTGGTGGGAGGAATGCAGGGCTCTGCAGTCATCGGGACCACCCTAATCTTCCTGAAGACGCTTAGTCTGTAAGGTCCATGGCCGAGGCTCAGCAGTGTTTACACCTGCAGAGTTTGATCGCCACCTCCTCGGAGGAATGCTACTATTTTATTGACAGCTAGTAATGATAACTAAAACAATAATGATTTTGATGCCAGTGGTGATGATGATGTTCATACAAAATGTAGTCTGTAATGATGACTGTCATTGTCAAGATGATAAACTGTATGGGCCCTTTACATTTCGAGGTTTGAATATTTTTTGTTTTTCATACAGGAAGATGACCTAGAAGTAACAGGTGACTCAGGAGTTAGTCTTGGGGAACATCAAGCCTTGCTTGCTAAGAATCGTCAAGGAAGTTTTCATCATGATAACACTGACACGCGTATAGAATTTGACACATTGAAACCTAGTATAAGGGTGAGTACATGAATAATTATAATTGTGCACTTTGTTATTTTCTATAGTTTAAGGAGATCCTCAGGTTGAAACCCTCCCCCTCACAATCCTTAGGCCACAGTCAGGCCAGATGACAATCTCTTAAAAGTTTCAAAAATCTGCTGGACCCAAACAGGAGTTTGTGAAATTATGGCGGCTCTCCCATTGGGAAGACTGAAAGCAAAATAATGTCAATTTTGGTTTATTGCTTGAAATCTATTTTTGAAGTTGCTGTAGAGAAAACTCTGATGTCTGAATTGTACTGCAAAAGGGGACAGGCTATTGTGAAGTTCATGTGAACAGCACCATATAATTATCATATTGTGCTGATCATGTGAATATTTTCAGTCTATGCTGAGCAATGCTTTTATTGTTGTTCAGACCAGTGAGTGTTCTGTATTGTTTGAATTAAATTTTGATACTTGTACTCCCTGTATAGTCTCTATTGCTTATATGAAATCAATGCACATTAATTTGTGCATCTAGGCTTCGCAAGCATAATGTGGCATTATTGACTTAATCATTGTAGGCCAAAACCCAACCTAGACTGTCTGTTATCAATCATTTTTTCTTTAAGACCTTCTTATACAGTAGTGAGGTAGTTCATGTTGTAGATAGAAAGTAGTTTTCACCTTCACTCTTGTCTCCTGAATAATGTTTTTGACAACAGTCTTTTATATAGTATTGTAATACCCAGATTGGCCACAATGAAAATGACTTGAAATACAGTTTTGTTAAAGCCTTCAGTTGGCTGAAGTGCAAAAGGTTTACCGAACTAGAG
>NC_090896.1:47646799-47664299 GCF_036669925.1 Montipora capricornis
TTTACACTTAATTTTTTTGTATTCAAATGTTGTAACTTTGCTTTGTATTTGTATAATTTGTTGTATTAATTTTTTTAAGAGCTGACAATAGCTAAACATAATTTCAACATCCCAAGTGTTCAAATCATCTTCAAAGTTGAGGTTCCTCAGAGTCAAGCTGTCGTCTTCCGCCCAGGTTGTCCATCTGCCAGTTATAAATAAAAGCCCTTCTCAGTTAAACCTACATAATACAAAATGAAATGCATGATGTCCCACCCCTCTCCCCACCCCCCTCCCCCCCCAAAAAAAAACCCCAAAAAACCAGAAGTTGGAGATGAAGAGTTTATATTCAATTGCATTACCAAGAACAGTGCAATCATTATGGTTAATTTTTTGGTTTTATATGGATTTGCTCATGGTTCAGATCCCGTGCATTCAGACCATTCACTAGATTTTCCTATAGTTGTCCTGCGTTTTACTATGTCATACTTTTTAAATAGCTTTAATACTGGTTGCTTTCCTCCACTTTGTTTCTTTAATGCTATGTTGTGTATTACTCTTTCTATACAGAACCTTACAATTCACTTCACCTTTAATGATTACATGATGTCAGTAAAATAATGTATTTTATCTTTAAAAAATGTCACGCAAATTGTTCATATGCTGAACATCCCAGACCAGTGAGTGTTCTGTCAAAGACAACAGGCAAGTGTTCGTATAGAAATAGCCCAGGACTAGAGTTTCAATATTATTTTCTTTAATAGCCTCTGCGCTCCAACACTGTTAATGGGCCAAAAAAGCTCATTTCCATATTTAGGACTAACAGTTATTGTTTTTTTTTTAGAATTCACGATATCAGTGTTGATAGTGTGAAGTTCTGGTCTGATGGTGTGATTCTTAGATGTTCTGATCATCCTCAGAACCCAGTTGTTCCCTGCTTTTTACTTACTGTTATTAATCAGGTAACTATTCTGACTTTTTTCAAAATTTAGGTTTTTGCAAAATGTGCAAGGTGAGATACAATATTATTATAGCTTTATACCAGGCCTTCTGATATTACGCGATGGTGCGATTTCGCACAATCGGCCTCAAATCGCATCCAATCGCACAATTCACGAAAAATCGCATAATTTACAAAAGGACGCACAAAATTCATAAAATGAAACATAAATCAACACGTTTCTTAGAAATTCCTGCATAAATACGCCATTTTTAAGATGATTTATCTTGGAAAAAGGCTAAAAAACCTTTGTCACCTTCGATTTCGTAAACATTCGAGGTTCAAGGCTTTATTTTTCATGTCGGGGACCTGGTACGAGTCTCCTTCTATTGGTGCAACACAAACATGCCCTTATATACACACCACTGAAATGACACAGTTAAGAGATTTGTGAAAAATAAGCGAAGTTGTAAGTTTTTCGGCAAAATGTAGTTTCTTTCGTTGAAAACTGATAAAAACTTATTCATGTATAAGTTTGTTGTGAAAACGCTCGCTTTTTCTTCGACGAAGAAGGAAGTTCCCACTTTCCGCCCAATCTCACAGCTCACGATCAAGCAAGAAACGCTTCACGTGGACGATGGACTGATGTTTTTCTGGTCGTGCAATATTAGGGCCTTTTATACAAGAGAAAATAAGCCGCGGTTTACTCTAGCCACGGTGTACAAAATACGCAAAAGGAACTATTTATACGAATATATATTCCCAGGTCAATGTAAGCCGCGGCTTGAAAAAGACGTGAACGTAGATTTTGTACCATTTATACGGTACGGGGTGAACATTCGAGTCTTCTGTAAGCCGCGACCAGAGAAACCCGCTGCTTATTTTCTCTCGTATAAATGGGGGTATGGCCCTATTGTGATTGACCATCTTCGGAAGTTCGTGGTTGACAAGCACCTTGATCATTCATTTGGCATTTTAGCTGTGTCCTTTCAACTTTTAACGTGGTGCACCGGTAGTGCAGAAGACCTAATTTTTTTTATTTATCCCAACTAATGCCGATCGAGATACGTAATTACTGTTCCTTTGTGTTCAAAATGTCTTTAGGGCAGCAAAAAAGTGTTTTTCTTAACCTGAAACCTTATAAAACAAGCTTAAAATAATATTGCTGAGAAAAAAAATCGCATAATTTACATTATTTATCGCATAATTGGCCTTTTTAATCGCACAATCTGCCCTGAAAAAATCGCATAATTTGCATTTTTTAATCGCACCCTATCAGACGGCCTGTTATACAGAGGACTCTAGTGAGGTAACCTACGTCTTGTTATGAGATCTGAGGACAAAACAAAGCTCCAGGAATTCGGTATCCCTCCTCATTGCATGCGGGTTCTTGTGACAGATTTCAAATTTTATTTTATCTATTGTAGCATAGAAAATACGTTTGGCAATACAAAGACAACATAAGACTAACTAACAAATTACATACGCACACAACTAACAAAGCCTGGGCCACGATGCATATCATATTTTTGCAACAAGTTTATGCAGCTGCACTCTGGACTTTGAGGGTTTTCTTTTTCACTTGAGTAGCAAGAATGACATTCTTCATTATTACTGCAACAAAAAGTAATTGAGTAGAGCAACATCACACAGATGATGAACAAGGTTTAACTTTGGAACTGGTCAGAGTTGAGGGCAGAATTCAATGCTCCACCTTCTTAGCTAACTGAGTGGCAGTAATATGCAAGCCACTGAAAATGCCGCACATGGTTTATACAAGTGAGGTCATTCGGTACACATCTATCTTTTGGTTGTGATGCTTTCAGATGTGGAGATTTAGAGCTTCCTCAAATCCCACAGCTCACGATGCTCCCTCAATCATTTACCGTCTGCATTACATTGTTTATTAGGAGGATAAACTAGACTAAAAAATCTTATGAGGATAATAAACTGCTTAATAGATACATGTACATTTAACAAACAGTTAGAATACTAGGAAAGGTTACGTTTATACAAACGGTCACCCTTGTCAGAATTTTTCTCTGTCCTTGTGTGGGCCCATTTCCATCAGTAGGGCTAACACTCACATGGTTCATATGGGATAGAAATCTAGCACTTCACATTACACTCTATTCAGTTAACCCAGTTAGAATACTACCATGTTTCCTCTGAACAGATTTTCCCTGCTGTCAAGTCTGTAGAGTTGACTTGTGGACTTGGAAAGGTGAGCTGTTTACAGATTTTATAAAATAATGGCATTTGTTTACATGTACCTGATAACATGAAAATTTAAATGATTGTACCCACTCAAGTTCACCTTGGTTCCCTCACATGGGTCGGTTTATATGTAAGATATTGTTTACTTGGTACTTCAGAAATTAAAGAATTATGGTCTGCATATTATGGTATGCTCTCCCAGCGGTTGGAATGGAAAGTGCATATGTTATTTTCATCATTGGATGTAAAAAATTAATACATTTCTGCCATAGTAATTGATCGTTATGGTGTTTTTGACCATGACCAATACTAGTCTGATATGGTTTCAAGTCCCTATTTGCATACATTGTATGGTCAGTGTGACATTGATGCCCGTGGATGTGAATTTTCTAACTTAATTAATAAACACCCTAAAATAAAATAAGTGCCCTTTGTTGATAATTGTAGCGTAAACATTTCAAACTAGAGCTCTGGGAGTTGTGGAAGGAGGGAGGCAAGCAGTTGGCTGTTAACAAAGAAAGTAAGAATCGACTTTGGAATTACCAAACACAAATTAAGCCAGTGGCAATTAGAGCTGGATTTGAACCCAGAGCATCAGCAGGCAAATCTAGTGCCCTTAGCCCTGAATCACACCACCTCCTCGGATGTAAAAATTATAGTGAATTTTCTTGGCCTTAAAGCTTTCACCCTGTGATTCATGAATTAAAAATAACTTTCAGTTCTTTCCTTTTGATAGATGACTGAATATCTTTCTAAGAGTATCAAAGGTTAGTAAGTCTGTTGACTTGCTTTATTTTCTTGTATGCAAATTAGTTACTACAGCTGTACTGTCAATTGACTTTCATGTAATTTACATATAAGCAACAAGAACAGATCAAATCAATGTATACTTACAAGTTTTTTTAGGCAATAAAAAAAAGTCTCCGCTTACGAGCCAGAAGGCTCATCAGGCCGGCGCTTATCTCCAGTTTCTGTAGCATGAAGCGACTAGGAGTATTTGTACTCCCCCCTGGATGGGATGCTAGTCCATCGCAGGGTTACCCCCAGCATTACGCCGGTACCCATTTATACACCTGGGTGGAGAGAGGCACCGTGAGAGTAAAGTGTCTTGCCCAAGAACACAACACAATGTCCCCTGCCAGGCCCCGAACCCGGACCACTCGATCCGGAGTCGAGCACACTAACCATGAGGCCACCGCGCCTCTCCTTTTTTTAGGCAATATTGAATCCAAAACACTCATGATTTCAAAGTCTATTAGAGTTGAGCAGAATGCCCTCACCAATGTGCTATGTCTACTGTGCATTGTCAGTCAATTCATACCAGGTAACAGGGTTTGTGAAGGAGTGCCAGCACTGGCCTGGCACCATTGTGTCCAAGGTTTCCAAAAGGTGGGTGATGCTATCCAGCGGGTAAACACTAGCAAGACCAATAATGCATTATTCAGTGGATAGTGCTATCCACCCTTCAAACAACAGGGGCCAGGACTCCAGACCATTTCAGCTGAGTTGTTTAATGATTTGCCACTCTGCCCATTGGGGTTTTCTGAGGTTGCTATGCTCTTACCCTCTCAATTAAAAAAAAAAAAAAAACCAACAGGTGATTTCATTTGATCTACATGTAGTTTAAGGTGATTTGGTTCAGGGATATTACCTTTTATTAGATCAATCATCATTATTATTTTAGCCTGCTTTCATTCAAGAGTTAGCAATAATTGGCAATTTTCACGATGGTGTCATTTGACTACAACTACCACAATTCAGTTTGTTTTTCTTTTCATATTTAAATTTTGTATTCCCATTGGGGTATAAATAACAATTTTTTATAGCTCTAATTAACATGAGAAAAGCGAAACCTGAAGGATTCTGGTACTTGTAGTCAAATGGCGTCATCATGCAAATGTCCTATTATGTTTCTGTCTAACGACAATACTGAAGAAGTGCTTGCAGTTTGTTTCACGGACCAATGTTTGACAAGATTAGAACCAACATTCTCCTTATTCCTGCCGAGGAAACTCCTAATATGTGCAGTAAACAGTTCCATTGCCTGATCACATTTATTTACTGCATTTCAAATGATGTCAAAGCAAAGCTTTCCAGAAAGTTCCCTGGAGAGATAACATCGTTTGCATCCGTTTTCGCTAAGGCAATGAAAATTCACGCTTGTTTGTTTTTGTTTGATACCAATTAAATGCTTTCATTTTTGTTTATGTTCGGTTTTTGTTTATTTTTCAAGGTCTTGTGAAAATTGCTCTATCCTTTCTTTGTTTCAAGGGTCCTTGTACCAAACGTTTTTGGATGCACTCTTGACCTCACTATCACTGAATCTTGGTAAGTTTGAAAAGCATTAAGGACATGGGATGGGACCTCACATGTATTCAAAAGCAATCTTTATTTACTAGGTACAGTAATTTCATTAACAATATTGTAAAAGTTCATGTCTTAGAGTGTATCATACCAATGCGCACCTATAAAGTACTCAGAAGCAATTGCCTGCATTTCTTGAATGTGAACACTTCTTTCCTTCTCTTGTCACTTCTTGTTACTATCTTTAGCCTCATAACAGAACAAAGCATGTTGATAGCTTTTTTCATTAATTTTGTTTCAAATCCATGGTGTCAGAGCGTTGAAATATTGATACTGGGCTGATCTTTACGAGATTTTGTTTAGCTACTCTTGGGTATTTCAGACATCTGGGGTAGATGTATCTACTTTCGTGCTGACATGACACCTTGCTTTCTAGCATCAGAAGAAAATAACGCATGCGGCAACAATGAAGACAATGGATGCCTTTTGGATGCTATAACAAGTTCTGATCAAGTTCTTTCAGTTATTAAGGAAACTGGCGATCACGTTCTTAAGCTTGCATTTATGAACGTGTCTCCACTGTCCTCAAGCTCATTGGCTTATCAAAGGTACAGTTATAACTGTAACTGTATCTAATAATTTGCCCTCTCAATAAGAGTGTTATTAGGAAACTTTAGAGAAAATCTGAAAGTGAAAATGGCTGTGCTAAGCACCTTGCAGTCAGGACAGAATATTTTGAAGGGTGCAGCTCAATGACATGGGGCAGCCACTATACAGTCATTAGACAGCTTTAGATTCTAGGACGAGGGCCACTACGAGTGTGAGATTTTCTCAAAGAAAACAGTGAGTGCACGCAAACCAGCATCATTTCGGCGGGAAAGATGTGATACCATTGTCATTTACCTACACGTAGTACGAGGTTTTACAAAAATGTTGTCCCAGAATCCAAAGGATTGATTCTAGAGCACAGCACAGATACTTCTAGTCCATTGTAAGTAATAAGATGCACGTGGATGTCAATAAGCATCACAAAAGTGTCCTCTTGCTCTTTTCCCTAACTTCAACATCACTCGTGACTTGGAATACAGACAATTAACGTCACTGAGTGTCCCCCAAATGCTGCTCCTCAAAGGATAAACTGCTGCATTTACCCTGACAAGATTATTTACATGCTATCGTTCATTTTCAATTTTAGTGCAACGGCAGGAAAAGTCACAAGGATTTGTTCAGGTATGGTAACGTAATTCACTGACATGCTATTTTGGTTTATGATTGGAGAGGAAGACAGACTTGTAGAAAAGCCTGTTAATGTTGAACATGTGAGAGGTGGGAGTAAAGATACCATCTTCATTATACAAACTCTCCATTAACAACTGCATCCCTAAATGGAGCTTAGGTGCCTGGGATATGTCCAGGGGCTTCCACTGGATCGGAGGCCAGCCAGCTAGCCCGTCGACCAAGTAATGCTCCCATGGCCGGAATCCCTGCAACCCAACCATGAACCCCACACCAAGCAGAAGGACCTCCAGCCTAAGCAAAGCTGCCGGAGATGAAGGGGCCATGACTGGGAAGCCAGAGCCCTGAGACCACCTAACCGGAGGCACCCACACTCCTACACCTGTAGCTGATCCACTATTAAAGCAAAAAACATACCTATGCAGCTATACAACCAGACACACCAGCAAGGGACAGCACAGGTGTCCTGTGGTGTCCTGATATAGAGTTGATAGGCATCACTTGACCACCCCCCAAGCATCTTGATTAAGTGGTCAGGGACACCTGCCTGAGCTACTGAATTTGCTGCCCTAATTTGACAATTTGGAAAAGCTCTTTGTATGCAATAGAACTGGGATTGCCCAACGTGATAAAGTCATCCAAATAGTGTTCCAGGAAAGGTGTGCTGTAATTTTGCTTCAAGATCCTCTCCAACAAATCAGCAATTGAGATGAATATGAATGGTGCAGACCGCAGGCTGCACAGTAGGGACATATCAACGAAATACTGACCCTGCCAGTACACACCACATTTCGATAATTATTCACTTTCCACATCAAATTTGGTCATAAGAGTGCCCTGCCCATATCTCATAATAATTCCATATATAATGGAGTCAATTTTTAGGTATTGTTAGCACCTACAATCTCAGATAAAACTGTTGAGACAGTGATACAAATTCACCTCCATTTTTACACACCCATATTTACTCTCCCCTTGCCACTCCCCTCCCCCCTCAGTCAATGTTGCTGAGTATTGTCCTATGTTCTACAGTATATTTCTGACCAAGATAAGGCAACATTGAGTTTGGGGGGAGGGGAAAGGGCGGCATTTAAGCAGAACGTTTGGATATTAAGTTGTTGGAGTACCAAAAATGGCGCTTTGTCTCAACAGGTTTTGTCTGAGATTGTAGTGGGCACCCTAGGAATTTTCCCCACCCCCCTCCCCTAGCTGTATCCTTGTTAATGAAAGTTCTCATGCAAGTTCTCAATGAGTTTCATGTTTATTTACATACAAACCCTTTCTTGGACACTTGGCTCTTTTGAGAACGGCTGATTTATTTTGTCAGAGGAAAAGTAGGTGTCACAAATGTGAGAGTTGCCGTTCGACATAACGGCCAACAGCTGGTTTTGAAAACACTGCAGAATTATTGCAAGTAAAGGCCCAATTCTCAATTCCGCTAAATTAAATTATTATACAAAACTTTCAGGGGATGGTATCTCTATAATTTAATACTGTATGCTGATTTGCTTTTTTTTCTTGTTAGGTGTTTCTAAACTTCTAAAGCCAGTTAATTTGTTAATTACTGGATGTCTTACACCGCTGATTGAGGAATGCTGTTTACAGGTTAGTGTTACCACTTAAAGTGCCCAGGGCTGTGATTAAAAAAAATCACTTCCTTTTTTTCTTCATATTTTGAAAGTGTGTTTGCTTAGAACCTGACTGGAAAAGCCATGCAAAATTAATGTTGAATTTGACATTTATCCAAAGGCCGTTTACTTTGAGTGTAAGTTTTGGACTTCACAGTCTGCCATTTCTCATGTTCAAAATTGATCAATAAATTGGACCTCAGAGGGTTGGATCCAGGGAAAAATGCCGTCAAAGTCTCACTAGCTTAATTAAAATGTCAGGGTGTGAATGCGGCTTATTATATGCAAAATGTGAGTTTAAAAGTCTGAAAGCCCAAAACTGCCGTGCTGCATATTAATTCTGCGGCGTACATGATTGTACACACGCATTGCATTTTTAAAGTAGTGTGCCTGTGACGTCATTTTCTCCTCGATCCAGCTCTCTCAAGATCTTAAAGTAATGGCGTACCATTAAAATAATAGGAAAATTCCAGTTAAATTAAACAGGTGCCTTTTTTAAATCAAGGCTTAAAACTTGCTTAGTGTTTAGAAAAATAAGAATTGATTTTTTGGTCACATTGGCACTTTAAGAGTATCATTAAGTTAAAAAAAAAAATTTTACTTTTCCTGTTCTTTGGCACCCTAACATATTCTGAGGTGCAGTGTTGTATCACATTTTTGAAATTTCTCTTGGCAGACTCAAGTTTGGAATTTTTTTAAATAATGTAATTCTACACCTTTGCAGCAGCATTATTTTTATCGGGTTTAAAGATACAAGGCATAGCCAAGTGTTTTTTGAGCTGTTAAAACATGTGTCCCTCATGCATATGAGTCCGAACAAAGGTTCGAGTAGTGAGAGGGGAACATTTAGCATACGAGAAAAAAACAAGCCGGGTCTCATTACTATTCATTACATAGACCACTTTCATAAATGGTGACCATCTTTACATTCTGCCCTAATAATTTTGAAACAAAAATTCTTTTGAATTTTGGTCATCATAGTGAGGCAAGAAAGGCTTATTAGCATTAAAACCGATGATTTGGGCGCCATTATGAAAGAGGTCTATAAAGGATTCTAATGTAGGGAGTGTTTTATAGAGTTTAAAACTCATTGCACGTACAGTTTTATCAGTGTTTTGATGTGACAGTTTCAATGGTATTATTATAAACTGAGTTAATGTAGTTTGTTTTCATGATGTTTGTTTTCCTAGGCAAGCAGCTCAGCTGTGAAGTTAATGAGAGAACATTTTTGTCTTCTGGATCATTTGGCAGCTATGAGAGTAAGCAATCATTAAAACCCCTGCACTGCAATAATTGTGGAAAGTGTAAATAAACCAGACTTGATTCCTTGTAAAATTCTGAAAATTAAAACTTGCGATGATTAATATACAAATCTTGTTGCTTTCAAAGGCTCTGTACAAATCTCTTCTAACATGTTACTTGGTCACAGGCTAATAGGAAAACAGTCCTTAGTAGGCATATGTACCTACGACCTCTGCAACACCAATTGGATTCTCTACCCATTGCACTACAAGAACTCTTGTCAGTGCTAGGTTGTTTATCTAGTAGGTTCTAAATGGACAACATGTCCCTTTGGTCTGTATGTTCTACAAAGTTGTGA
This sequence comes from Montipora capricornis, assembly GCF_036669925.1. Lineage (NCBI taxonomy): Eukaryota > Metazoa > Cnidaria > Anthozoa > Scleractinia > Acroporidae > Montipora > Montipora capricornis. Next base: position 47,656,704 of record NC_090896.1, read on the forward strand.
ACCTACAAATTTTCAAATGTAACTATAAGAGTGGTGTTTAACCCATTGACTCCCAGGGGTTCCCCGTTGAACCGTCTGGCCGGTTTAGGCCGGTTTAGGCCGGTTTGGATGTCAAAGGGTTAAGGTGTAATGTTCTGGTGGGAAGGATAGGACACTACTTGCTTGTTGAGAAAAAGGACAGCACAAGGGGTAGAACATCTGACTGGTGTTATGGGAGGTCATAGGTTTGTGTCCTGCCAAGGACTCTGATTCTTCAGTTTTCCTGACACCTTAAACATCTTTTATTGTTTGTATTTGAAACCCTCTCCCTTTTTAATTTTCAAGGTTGACATGTTTCATAAATGATAAAAATCAATAAGAAATCAATTCACCTCGATCAGCATTATTTAAGATTACAATGTGTCATGGTTAGTTTTTTAGCGATAGTTCATTATAACGCTTTCATAAATTTTTATGTAAATGAACAGTATCAAAATAAAGTTCACATACGTACACACAATAATAACAATAATAATAATAATAATAATAATAGTAATAATAATAATAATAATAATAAACTTTACTTATGTGTCAAGACTTCTTGCACTGGGGAACTAGTAATATTGGGGACACTGTATATGCTGAAAATATTGGTTTTTGAAGAGAAGGGAAAACTGGGTCTATAATGTACAATGTTCCTGTGATCAATCACATGATTTTCAAGATAATATTAGCTATGTGGCAGAACATCTAATTCCATCTCTATAATATAAAGTATGGAATCAAAAGTTTGTGTTCCCTAAAAAGTCTTGTCCTGAACTTTGTAACGTGTGTACAGTGTATGTTTAAATTTTAAACATGACAGGATCCAGGAACATCTTCTTTTCAAAATAAAGTTACAGGCAGTTACTCTATAGTCTTTTCACAGGTACTCATTGTCAAGCAAACTGGAGCTGACCACCCAGAACATAGTGTGCTTTTGTTGATATCTTGCAGAATTTCTTTCTTTTGGAGGCTGGGGATGCAATGCATCAGTTTTATGTTCAAATTTTTTATAAGGTCAGTCCATTCGGAAAATATTTGGTTCAATAAAAATCGAATGGTTTTCCAGTGATCAGTGTTAACTACCAAGATATTTCACTTGACAGAAAATATGAGCCATCATCTTCTTAAAGTTGAAGCATTAGGTGAAAGTGTTTCATGCAAGAATGAACATTGTAGTTAAGAGGGAAATGTAAGAAGTTGCACATGGTGTAGAAGCCAGGAAAAATCCAAGCTCAAAAGGCCGGACCCAATTGGTCGTATATGTGCTACGGCTGCTGTCACATGGTCATGGGTTTGACTCCCATTCAAGCGCCTTCTTTGCGACTGCTCAAATTACCCCTGTAATAGGCCTTTAATAATCACATGGCAGCCGTGTTGAGTCCTGAGGGATTTAAAACTTTTGTTTTTGCACCCCAAAACTCAGGGGCACCCAACGAGAATATAGTTTAAAACCACTTAAACACAGCATTGTTAAACGTATTTTTGTATTTAAACGGTAGATATAGGCATATTTTTCTCCCCTAAAAATGTTTTATCTGTTCGGATTCCCTAGATGAAAGTCTAGAAATCCGAAAATTATAGTGACCAATACTTACGTTTCCAAAAATTTCAGCCAGAATAAATGCTCCCGAAAATTCTGTGGCCTTTTTTGGGTGAAAATCCGTTAAAAATGGGCAATTATACCATATTTCAGATGTTCGAAAATCCTAGGAGAGGCAGGCAAGCAAGAAATTTTCGAACAAATGTTCCGAAAATTCTAGATCTCAAATTGTCTTCCGAACAGATATTTTCCGAAAATTGACGTTGGGTACCCCTGAAAACTCGTTCCCAGACATTTCAACTCAAGGCTTGGGGTGCAAAATCTATTGTCTATGGCCAATATGGCGGCTGTGCGAATAAGTCTCATTGCAATGATCATTCTCATACAGTATGACATCAATCTTATATTAAATACTGAAGGAACAATACAAAGTGCTGATCTCAACTTTCAGGCAAGAAGACATGAAACATGGCAAGATATATCATTCCTCAACAGTTTAATGCAAGAGGCTTTACAACCAAGATTTCCTAAGGCCATAGAGAGGTATGAGTTCTACAATTAGCTTTGGAACTAAGTATTAAGACCTGATGTGCTTTTCATCACACAACTTGCATCAATAATAGACCCTTCTCTGAAATGGCAGCCAAAAATTCAAATACGTTAAGATTAAAAACTTATACTGTACCAGAAATAGAAAGAACACCTTTACTTATAACCCTGCAAAGTTTCAGCATAACAGGTGTAATATCAGCTGAGAAAATGTAAGTTGAAAAATGAAAAATTTACAGGTGTTTTTATGATTAGGGGTAAAGTGTAATATAACAACTAGCATGAGTGTCCTGGAAAGAACAACATCACAATTATTATTAGTGGGCTTAAAACTTGAAATCAGCTCGAGTATAAACTACCCATGGCCTCTGGTGTTATGCACAATTCCTTTTACCTTGTTCAATTGTTTAGGTTAGTGGTGAATTTATCAGGAAATACCTCGAGCTCCACAAATCGAAAGCAGGGAAATAAATCACTGCAAGGACTGGCATTAAATTACAAGGTAATCTTGAAAAACACATGTACCTATGTGGTCTGACTGGCTTTTTTGTTGACGTTAAACCTTAAGGAGGTAGCCCTGGTAAAAAACATCAGAGGATATTTTACAAGGATCTTCAAGATGTTCCTTTGTCCCAGCAGTTGCTGTCAATCCAAGGTTTATCATGCAATACACTGCTTTCTCTGTGTTTTTTTTACTTTTGATCTTGACGTGATAATGAAACAGGCACCTTCTTGAAGAGCAACTTCCTTTATTTCCAAATAGTTATGGTTTCCTAACTTGTATCATGTGTCAAAAATATAATTAAGATGCATGTAAAATAGCTTTAAAAAATTAACCCTAAACCCAATTTCAGTACCCTAACAAATCCTTTTTGAGGCAAATGGGCCAATCAAGGCTTAAAGTACTTTTCTTTTTGTGTTGTTTGAAAGCAATATATTTCATTTGGCTCTTTAGTACTGTAATAGATTGGATAAGATGTAAAACACAGGTTAGATTGGCATTGAGTTTAAAATTTTGATATCATTTGTGACCTTCCACTGACCTTAATATCATTGTTCATGCACCTACTGATATTTAAGTCTAATAAAGTTTTACCTTTAATTACATTGTAATTGATCTCTGTCAAATAATTATAAAAATTGTTTACATTAATTTTGCAGGCACCTTGGCCAGTGAACATTATCATTGACAGTTCTTGTCAGAAGCTCTACAATCTAGTGTTCCTTTTTCTTCTGAAACTAAAACAAGCAAAGTGGAGTTTGGATGAACTAAGATTCTCTGGTACACAGTCCCATCTTATTCATTTTCTTTGACCCTATAAAACAGGTTTATTATTTGATGAGAGTAGCATAATTATTATTACCAGTCAATGACAATCAAATTATTTCATTGCAAAATCCAATTATCCTTTGTTGGTTTTTGGTGAGGTGGGTTAACCGGAGTCCCTGGAATACTCTCATAGCAGAGCAGAGAACAGTAACTGTAACTCAACCCACCTACATGTATGGCATCATCTGGGATTTGAGGCCAGGCCAAGTGAGTTTGTGTGGGAGGCACGGGTTGGCCTAATGGTTAGTGTGCTAGACTCCGGAGCGAGTGGAGGTCCTGGCCGGGGGACATTGTGTTGTGTTCTTGGGCAAGACACTTTACTCCCATGGTGCCTCTCTTCACCCAGGTGTATAAATGGGTACCGGTGAATTTAATGCTGGGGGTAACCCTGCGATGTACTAGCATCCCATCCAGGCCGGAGTTAAAAATACTCCTAGTCGCTTAATTCTACAGAAACCAGGGATAAGCACCAGCGTGTTGGGTGATTGGCTCGGAAAGCGCTTACAATGTACCTTACCTTACCCAAGTGAGTTTGTACAATATGCGAGCCATGGGAGTCAAGTGACACAACTCACATGACTGTAGACCGCAGACTAACCTTAACACACAGTTATTGAAAGCTAACCGTTTTCAAATGGGTGCTTAGACTTAAATACTGTTTATCAGCACTATATATTTGTAAGCAGTCTGCTCTGCAGTCTGCAGTTGTCATACACCTTAGAATTTTTGTGTGGAGCCACCATGTTTGAATCAACTTGCATGGCTCGCTGACCCGCAGACTCGCAGTTTGTCAAGACCCGGCCAAATTGGGGGGAAGAGTGTGCTCTTAGCATGGCAGTGCACTAACCTTGCTCTTCCAAAACGGACTGCCAAGACAATTTATAGGCCTTTGTCAAACACTTCAATGAGAATTCAGAATTATTTATTTCCTCACTATTGATCATCAACTGGATGGATCTGTCAGTAGACAGAGCATCAGACCACGGTCAGGGAGGTCATGCGTTCTATTTCCAGCCAGACCAACACTTAAAGTCTTAAAACAACTTATGTGTAGAAGGAAAGGGTTGCCTTTGTACAGACACCTGCAAATGGTTGCATCATACCACTGCATATTTATTTTAATATGTTACTTTACGATGTCAGAACTGGTCAGGGATTTACACTGGTCAATTCACAGTACTGTATTATCTGAAAGCAGATTCCAGTCATGGAAAAGAGTGGTTTTTTTTTCCAAACAACCCAATTGTGTAGAAAAAGTTTTAACTTGGAGCCAATTCTTCTCTGTGTGACTCCTGTGGAATAGCAGTTTGATAATTAAGACCTTGAGGGCTTCTTCAAATTTTTTTGTTTTGTTTTGTTTTGATTTTAACAGTCCCTTGTTTGTTTAGAACTTCAAGGAGGCAACAGCTTTCAGGAAAAAGGCGATTATGTTGATGAAGAGGAAAATAAAAGTCAAGCCCAGAGTTTGAGTAATTTAGCCTCAGCTAGGCCAGCATCACCTGTTAATGAGCATGTGCTGCACAAAATGTTTCTGTTGAGATTCAAGTTGTTGCAGTTTATCAACAGCATTCATACCCACTTCATGACAAGAGTAAGTTGGACTCAAATTAGATAAGCATCTTAAAGACTCTGGACCCTGTCTTCAGGAGGCTTCTAAGCCAAGGTTAGGGTTGCAGTAAAACCATCCAAAGTGACCTTCATTTGGTAATCTTAGGGTAAATTGCCTCAAGCTGTAAGTTAATTGTGACCCTATTTGGGAATTCAAAACCAGCATGACGCTTGAAAATTGCATTGAGCTGTTTTTCATAGGAATGCATTTGGAAACGTTGAAATTATGTATTCAAGAAAATTTTTGATGCATTTTAAAACGAGAATAGAAAACATTCAATACCAATGAAAACTTGTTTAAAAAAATTCAGAAAACGTTTACAAATGTTGATATTACATTTCTACAAAGCATCATTTTCGCTGCATTAAGGAGACATCCACTAAAGATTCTAACAGAGTCAATGACTGAAATTCATGAGTATAGAATTCAGCTGTGTCCTTCTACAACTTTGTAGAGCTCTTTAAAAAAAGTAAACTTGCGGAGAAAAAATTATCAGAATTAGATCCAAGAAATCAAAAACCTGTGCGGGGTTTAGTTTACGTGTAGTAATTTGTTCTATTTTGCATGGCAAAAGAGGGCGAACAATTGCAAGGAGAGAACTGAAGTCAAAAGTGTTACGTTATGCTTTTCCGCCAGTGTGACGGCCTTGTGTGGTTGTATCATACCTTAATTTGTGGTTGAAGTTTTTCATTAACATTACTGAGGAAAAACATTGAAGATTTTGTTGGTAAGGCAACTGCATTTTTAAAGTTCAAGTGACTGTAATCATGATAACAACCTTGTTCTTAGAAGACGATGTTCATGGAGTCATGATTTTCTATGTCATCCCTTTTTTGGATTTCGCTTGACAGATATTACATTCAACTGGCCTGGAATTTCAAAAGGCATTAGATCAGGTAATGCACTTTTAAAACTTGAACTTTTACAATGTTGATGTAATTGTCTAGGTTATAAATCATGAAGGTGTAGAGCTGTGTGACTGTGTAACTGCCATAAGCAAGTATTTTTGTCAAATTGCTGTGGGAAGAGATAAATAATAAAATAGTGTTAAATTTCCTTTAATTACTTGTGGCTGTCAGTCCCGTGCTACAAGTGAAGGCAATTCAATTATTTATTAAAGCGGCCAAAATGGATTTCCCTCTCCATTTGTTTTCATCATATTTCTAATCTAACTTATTTTCATCTAAGGTCTGTTAAGTTGTGCGCAGTTTCATTGCTCCAAATTGGTCAGTGAAAGTGTAAAAATGCACAAAAACTCTCTTGTCGTGGCAATTACAGGTGCTTGCAGTCCTTCATTAATGTATTTTTTTAATTTATAAGAATTGTTTGAGTGGTCAAAAAGTTGTTTTTTTTTAGTCCATTGTATGCTGCAGTAACAAGACTGTTTTGTTGCAGGCTAAAAATCTGGATGATCTCATCAAGGCTCATTCAACTTATGTGGAGAAGCTATATGACCGCTGCTTGTTGAGTCAAAAGGTTAAAAAGGAATTATTAAGAAGCTGAATCTTCAACAGTACACATTTTGATTGTTATTAACTATTAGGGTTACACAGATTTATACCGGGCCGGCGCTTATCTCCGGTTTCTGTAGCATTAAGTGACTAGGAGTATTTCTACTCCCCCCTGGATGGGATGCCAGTCCATCGCAGGGTTACCCCCAGCATTGGATTCGCTGGTACCCATTTATACACCTGGGTGGAGAGAGGCACTGTGAGAGTAAAGTGTCTTGCCCAAGTACACAACACAATGTCCCAGGCCAGAACCCGAACGTGGACCACTCAACCCGGAGTAGAGCACACTGACCATGAGGCCACCGTGCCTCCCACTGTCAGATTACAAAAGGAACACTAATTTAAGCAAGTTGCAAAATTTTAGCAGGGGTGGTGCAGTGGTGAGAGCACTAGCCTCCCACCAGTGTGGCCCGGGTTCGATTCCCAGACTCGGCGTCATATATGGGTTGAGTTTGTTGGTTCTCTTCTCTGCTCCAAGGGAGGTTTTTCTCTGGGTACTCTCAGCCTGGTTTTCCCCTCTCTACAAAAAAGCAATATTTGATTTGATCTGAGCTAATTTCATTAATGTCCCCAATTAGGGGACACTAATGAAATTGTGCTAAATACATTGACACTTAAATATCATCATTATCATTATCATTATTATAGAATGACCAGAATAGATACCAGTAACGATGTAATTATTCTTCTTTAATGGAGGCAGTGTGACTGGGTTGTTAGGGCACTGGTGAACTTCTTTAACCAAGGGTTTCACTTCTAGGCTGCGGTGAAAAAAGCCAAGTGCTCTAGCCAGTTGGGATTCGTACATGTATTAAAATTTGTAGTAATAAGACATGCAGTAGTTGTATGACTGTGTTATTGTTTCAAGTTTACTTTGTTTTCTTTATCAGGTTGGACATTTGAGGGAAGTCATTCTGAAGGTCCTAAATTTGGTTCTCTTGTTTCAATCGTATTGGGACAATGGTGCACACAACATGAGGCCAGTATTGCCAATTATGGCACAATCACTCAACCAATGAAAAGAAGTTCAAAA